>NC_137335.1:8217461-8607461 GCF_965287045.1 Carcharhinus amblyrhynchos | reverse complement strand
TGGTGAATTCTCTTCAGCGTCCTGGCCAATATTCATCCACGCGGAGAAAGAGAGAAATATCTGGCTATTGTCTGTCTGTGGGAGCTTGCTGTGTTCAAGTCAACCCACCTGGTTCACAAATATCCTTTAGGGAAGGAAATCTGCCGTCCTTCCTGGGTCTGGCCCACATGTGACTCCAGAGCCACAGCAATGTGGTTGACTCTCAACTGCCCTTCAAAATGGCTGAGTGAGCCATTCAGTTCCAGGTCAATTAGGGATGGGCAATAAATGCTGACCTTGCCAGCAACACCCATACCACACGACTGAATAAAAAAAAATAGCTGCCATGGTTTTGATTTGACTTAGCATGGCCTATGCACCTCATCTACACAGCTTTGGACACTAAGGGGCAATTTAGCATGGCCAATCCACCTAATCCATATATTTTTGGACACTAAGGGGCAATTTAGCATGGCCAATTCACCTAACCTGCACAACTTTGGGCTAAGGGACAATTTAGCATGGCCAACCCACCAAACTTACATATCTTTGGACACGAAGGGGCAATTTAGCATGGCCAACCCACCAAACTTACATATCTTTGGACACTAAGGGGCAATTTAGCATGGCCAAGCCACCCTAACCTACACATCTTTGGAGTGTGGGGGGACACGGAGCTTCTGGAGGAAACCCGTGCAGACGTGGGGAAAATATACAAATTCCACACAGACAGTGACCCAAGCCAGAACCAAACCCAGGTCCCCACTGTGAGGCAGCAGTGCTAACCACTGTGCCACCATTCCGGCCCGCAATTTAGGTTTATCTTTCTCTCCTATACTAAACAAGGGAGCCACATTTGCGATCCTTGTACCACTCTGGTATCTGATTGTGTTGAAAGACTGGAGCTTGCACCTTTACAATGTCTACACTTACTTTCCTTAGTAACTGATGTAAACCATCTAGACTGGATATCTCAATCTTTTGATCACCGCCATGTTACTCATTTTTACATTGATCGCAATCCTATCAACTTCCTTCCTTTTATCACTGAGCTGTGCCAAAGTGTGTTTGTCTTGTGGAACAATAGTTATAGAATGCTCATGTGCATCAGGGTCAGGCCAGCTTCCGATCAGTGGAGTTTTCAGATATCTGCTGAGGTGGGCTTTTGAGATAGAGTCATAGACGTTTACAGCATGGAAACAGGCCCTTCGGCCCAACTTGTCCATGCCACCCTTTTTTCAAACCCCTAAGCAAATCCCAATGGCCCACATTTGGCCCATATCCCTCTACACCCATCTTACCCATGTAACTGTTTAAATGCTTTTTAAAATTATACCCGCCTGTACTACTACCTCTGGCAGCTTGTTCCAGACACTCACCACCCTCTGTGTGAAAAAATCCCCCCTCTCAGGACACTTTTTTTTGTGTCTCTCCTCTCTGTGTGAAAAAATTAACTCTCCGGACATTTTTGTATCTCTCCCCTTAAACCTATGCCCTCTAGTTTTAAACTCCCCTACCTTTGGTCAAATTTATTGACTACCTAGCTGATCTGGGCCCCTCATTATTTTATAGACCTCTGTAAGGTCACCCCTCAGCCTTTTACGCTCCAGAGAAAAAAGTCCCAGTCTATCCAGCCTCTCCGTATGACTCAAACCATCAAGTCCCGGTAGCATCCTAGTAAATCTTTCCTGCGCTCTTTCTAGTATAAGAATATCCTTTCTATGATAGGGTGATGAAGGTTTATAATGACCCAAGGGCCCTGGGAAAGGGGAATTGTAGTGAAACGTACCTTCATGCCGTACAGCGTCGTCCTGTGTCTGACTGATCATTGTCACTGCCAGAAGCTAACGTGACTGGTAACAGTATAAGCTACGTGCAGAGAGAAGGACAGGTGTTTAGTTCAGGATCAGCTACTGTTGACACAGCCATAAATCTCCACTGACAGGAACTATTATTTGGCCTTGCAGCCCCAAACTTTAATTTTCCTTTGAAGGGGGAAGAAAGAGGAGTTTAAACTTCAATAATCCGGCCCCTGTTCCTTTCTCCTTCCCCGTTACGGTTTGTTCAGTCTCCTCCTAGCGTTTTATTTGATCTTTCAAAGCCTTTACGACTGCAGTTAATCTCTGGAAAATCTCTTCTGCAAATGTTTTGCCAAGGTTGGCGTTCGCTGACTTGTCCGTGGTAACTAACTGCTCTCCAGCACGCAGGCAGGTGTTTGATCAGAGAGAGCTTGTGTTTTTAAATTTTCTTTTTTATTCATTCATGGGCTGGCCAGCATTTATTGCCCATCCCTAGTTGCCCTTAAATGGCATTTGAGAGGCAATCACATTGCAGTGGCTCTGGAGTCACGTGTAGGCCAGACCGGGTAAGGATGGTAGATTTCCTTCCCTAAAGGGCGTTAGTGAACCAGATGGGTTTTTCCGACAATGGTTTCATGGTCATCAGCGTATTCTTAATTCCAGTTTTTTTTCTGATTGAATTCAAATTCCACCTTCTGCCGTGGAGGGATTCGAACCCGGGCCCCCAGATCATTAGCTGAGCTTCTGGATTTGTTGTCGAGCGATAATACCACTAGGCCAGTGCCAATTCTGTGCTTTACTTCCCAGGCAACCCCAGAGCATGACCTGAGTTTCTGGATTAATGGTCTCGCGTTAATATTACTATGTCATCACTCCCCCGCTTGTCGTCACATCTTTCTCCAGTACTCTATAAGGATATTATCTCTTCCATTAGCATTTACACTGCATCATTGGACATACTGGCTCACTATGAGAAGCTTTAACTAAATGAGCGTCAGGAGTGCAACTCAGTTGTATGTGACGACCTGCCCATGATTCTGCACGTTAACTCATGGAGGGAGGAATAAGGGTAGCTGGTGTACGGAATAGAGAAATTCATATCAGCAGCTTCGCTCTCCAGGTTGGGATCAAGGGTTTCAAAGAGTTTCTACAGTGCGGAAGGAGGCCATTCGGCCCATCAAATGTACACCAACCACAATCCCACCCAGACCCTTATCCCACAACCCTACATATTTACCCTGCTAATCCCCAGACACTAGAGTCAATTTAGCAAGACCAGTCAACCTAACCCACACATCTTCGGACTGAGAGGGGAAACCAGAGCACCTGGAGGAAACCCACGCAGGCACGGGGAGAATGTGCAAACTCCACACAGACCAGTGACCCCAGGCCAGAATTGAACCCAGACCCCTGGCGCTGTGTGGCAGCAGTGCTAGTCACCGTGGGCAAAATCAAAAGCTTGACGTGATACCTGGGTGATCAAAATTCTTCTTGGGTGGCACGGTAACAAAATGGTTAGCACTGCTGCCTCTCAGTGCCAGGGACCTGGGTTCGATTCCCAACTTAGGTCACCGTCTGTGTGGAGTTTGCACATTCTCCCCATGTCTGTGTGGGTTTCCTCCGGGTGCTCCGGTTTCTTCCCACCATCCAAAAGACATGCTGGTTCGGTGGATTGGCCATGCCAAATTCTCCCTCAGTGTACCCGAATAGGTGCCAGAGTGTGGCTACTAGGGGATTTTCACAGTAACTTCATTCCGGTGTTAATGTAAGTCCACTTGTGACAACAATAAATAACTTTAAGAATAGCTTTAAAGTTTAATATATGGGATGTGGGTGATGTTGGGCAGGTCAGCCTTTATTGCCCTTCAGTAGGTGATGGTGAGCTGCCTTCTTGAACCGCTGCAGTCCCTGTGCTGCGGGTACATCCACAGTGCTGTTAGAAAGGGAGTTCCAGGATTTTGACCAAGCGACAGAGAAGAAACTCCCAATATGTTTCCAAGCCAGGATGGCGTGTGGCTTGAAGGAGGAACCTCCAGTGGTGGTGTTCCCAGGTATCTGCTGCCCTTGTCCTTCTAGGTGGTAGTGACCATGGATTTGGAAAGCACTGTCTAAGGAGTCTTGCTGACTTTCTGCAGTGCATCTTGTAGATTGTGCACATATCTTTGTCAATGGTGGAGTGAGTGAACGTTTGTGGAAGGAATAGAATCAGGTAGATTGCTTTGTCCTGGGTGGTGTCGAACTTTTTTGAGTGCTGCTGGAGCTGTATTCATCCAGGCAAGCACCTGTCATGCTTAGAATGTCATCCATCAATCCATCACGCAAACCAACCCCCCATCCTCTGTCTACACTTCCCGCTGCCTCAGCAAAGCAGCCAGCATAATTAAGGACCCCATGCACTCATGACATTCTCTCATCCATCTTCTTCCATCGGGAAAAAGGTACAAAAGTCTGAGGACATGTACCAACCAACTCAAGAACAGCTTCTTCCTTGCTGCCGTTAGACTTTTGAATGGACCTACCTCTCATTAAGCTGATCTTTCTCTACATCCTAGCTATGATGGTAACACTACATCCTGCACTCTCTCCTTTCCTTCTCTGTGTATGGTATGCTTTGTCTGTATAGCGCGTAAAAAAACGATACTTTTTACTGTATCCCGATACATGTGACAACAATAAATCAAATTAAGTTAAAACACTAATTGATAAAAGCAAAATATTGCGGATGCTGGAATCAAACTACAGCAGAAAATGCTGGAAAATCTCAGCAGGTTTGACAGCATCTGTGGAGAGAGAATAGAGCCAATGTTTCAAGTCCGGATGACCCTTCATCAGAGCTCTGACAAAGGGTCATCCAGGCTTGGGTAATCGATTCCATGCATAATCCATTTATGCATGTTCCAATTACTGTTGTGTTAAGATCAACTTAATTCAAGGTAGGTCCATTCTGATGGCAGCAGAGAAGAAGCTGTTCTTGACTCGGTTGGTACGTGACCTCAGACTTTTGTATCATTTTCCCAATGGAAGAAGGTGGAGGGGAGAATGTCTGGGGTGCGTGGGGTCCTTGATTATGCTGGCTGTGAGTTACACACCATCCTGCCCTCCAAGGTTTGGATCCAATGATCATGAAGGAGGCTGTTTTTTTAATGTAATTTTGTGTTTGAGTATTGTCTTGCCCAGCTGTTGCTGTGAAAATTCTGTCAAGTTAACATGGCACCAGGGTCAGCTTTGTGTCAATCATTGTTTCCCTTGCATCTTGCAAATCTTACCCCTCTCAGTCCAAATTGGCAGATGATATTTGTATAATGAGCGTGACTGGCATTTAATTCCGAGGAAAGGATAATTTCTGATGGTATCGTTTTTATGTGGCGGAGTTGGTCATGCATTAATATTTCAGATTATCATCACCTTTGCAGATTTGACTTGATGGCAAACCAAATACAAATTATCCCTGGTCTGTAAAATCATTTTGACCTGCAGGATGACAGCTAGGAATATTTTTCACTTAATAACATAGGTTTTTCCTCCAAAAAGCAAATCTGCAATTAAAGCCAGTCGATTTTCTTGTGCATGTGTGCTTATATTTCGGAGGATTTTCCTGTGTGCAGTTGTTATCTGCTGCAAACATATTGTAGAGTTGTTGCCCCTCATCTCATCTGCTTGTTAACCTCATTTTTAATATATAACACACACACACACACACACACACACACACACACACACACACACACACACACACACACGCGCGCACGAATATATCCACACACATTCCTCTTTCAGGCATACACAGATATGCACATATATACCCAAAAGATAGGGGAATCTAAAACTAGAGGGCATAGGTTTAAGGTGAGAGGGGAGAGATACAAAAGGGTCCAGAGGGACAAGGTTTTCACACAGAGGGTGGTAATAGAACATTACAGCACAGTACAGACCCTTCAGCCCTCAATATTGTGCCGAGCTATGTCCAATCCCAAGATCAAGCTATCCCCTTCCTATCATTCTGGTGTGCTCCATGTGCTTATCCAATAACCGCTTGAAAGTTCCTAAAGTGTCCGATTCCACTATCATAGCAGGTAGTCTATTCCACACCCCAACCACTCTCCGAGTAAAGAATCTACCTCGGACATCCCTCCTATATCTCCCACCATGAACCTTACAGTTATGCCCCCTAGTTACAGCTACATCCACCTGAGGAAATAGTCTCTGCACGTCCACTCTATCTATTCCCCCTCATCATCTTATAAACCTCTATTAAGTTGCCTCTCATCCTCCTCCGCTCCAAAGAGAAAAGCCCCAGCTCCCTCAACCTTTCCTCATAAGACCTACCCTCCAAACCAGGCAGCATCCTGGTAAATCTCCTCTGCACTCTCTCCTATGCTTCCACATTCTTCTTATAGTGAGGTGACCAGAACTGAACACAATATTCCAAATGTGGTCTCACCAACATCCGGTATAGTTGCAGCACAACCCCACGGCTCTTAAACTCAAATCTCCTGTTAATAAACCCTAACATACTATAAGCCTTCTTCATGGCTCTATCCACTTGAGTGGCAACCTTCAGAGATCTGTGGATATGAACCCCAAGACGTCTCTGTTCCTCCACATTTCTTAGAACCCTGCCGTTGACCCTGTAATCTGCATTCAAGTTTGTCCTACCAAAATGAATTTGGAACAAGCTAACAGAGGCAGTAGTAGAGGTAGATACAATTTTGTCTTTTAAAAAGCATTGAGACAGTTACGTGGGTAAGATGGGCATAGAGGAACAGGGGCCCAATAATGGGCAATTGGGACTAGCTTAGCGGTTAAAAAAAATGGATAGCATGGACAAGTTGGGCTGAAGGACCTGTTTCAGTGCTGCAAACCTCTATGACTCTGACTTATATGTATACACACATGTAAACACATGTACACACACAAACATACACACGCACACAAACACATACTTATACGCACATATACATACACACACGGTGGGGACGGCATGGTGGCATGGTGGTTAGCACTGTGGCCTCACAATGTCAGCGATCCAGATTCGATTCAACAGATCTACGACCTGTCTGTGTGGTCTGCACATTCTCCCCATGTCTGAATAGGTTTACTCTGGGTGCTCTGCAGTCCGAAAGATGTGCTGGTTGGGGGCATTGGCTGTGTTAAATTTTCCCTCAGTGTACCAAAGAGGTGCCGGAGTGTGGTGACTAGGAGATTTTCACAGTAACTTCATTGCAGTGTCAATGTAAGCCTACTTGTGACGCTGACAATAAATAACAGACATAAGAACATAAGAAATAGGAGCAGGAGTAGGCCATCTAGCCCTTCGAGCCTGCCCTGCTATTCAACAAGATCATGGCTGATCTGAAGTGGATCAGTTCCACTTTCCCGCTTTCTCCCCATAACCCTTAATTCCCTTGTCTATCAGAAATCTATCTACCCTTAAATCTATTCAGTGAGGCAGCCTCCACCACTTCAATGGGCAGAGAATTCCAGAGACTCACCACCCTTTGAGTGAAGAAGTTCCTCCTCAACTCCGATCTAAACTGCACCCCCCCTTATTTTGAAGGTGTGCCCTCTAGTTCTGCTATCCTTTCTAAGCGGAAAGTATCTCTTTACCTCTACCCTTTCTCACCCCTTCATTATCTTATATGTCTCTATAAGATCCCCCCTCAGCCTTCTAAACTGAGTACAGACCCAGTCTGTTCAATCTCTCTTCATAGGCTAACCCCCTCATCTCCGGTATGAGCCTGCTGAACCTTCTCTGTACTCCCTCCAAGGCCAATATATCCTTTCGCAAATGCAACAGATGCCAGTGGAAAGAATAGGTCATTCCAATGATGATGTACATCTCCACGGTGCAGAAAGAGCGACTTAGCCTAAAATCCAGCTCTGAAGGGGTGGTATATTTTTTGTCTGACTTTGCTGTTCTCAACCATTGAAGCTGAAGCATATTAAATTCCATAAACATGCATAGCAATCCTGTTTGACAGCTCCTCTGTAAATGCTCTATAGGGATTACATGCCATTACTACACAAGTGTGAAAACCAGTTGTTACAACTTTTCAGTTTGCCATAGATATTTTCTCAAGTGTTGTAGTGCTGGTCGCTGCCTGAAATAGCCCATTTCATTCAGGCAAATGCTCGGAATGGGCCAGTGTCTGAATAATACAAGTGTGTAAGCTGCCAGTCTAACAATAGGACACAACCTCTATGCTTCTAGAATTGATTTTGATTTGATTTATTATTGTCACTTGTATATGGCGAAAAGTATTGTTTCCATTCACAGAGAAGGAAAGGGGAGGGTGCAGAATGTAGTGTTACAGTCATAGCTAAGTAGGTCCATTCAAAATCTGATGGCAGTAGGGAAGAAGCTGTTCTTGAGTCGGTTGGTACTTTCCTTAGACTTTTGTATCCTTTTCCCCATGGAAGAAGGTGGGAGAGAGTATGTCCGGGGTGCGTGCGGTCCTTGATTATGCCGGCCGCTTTTCCGAGGCAGTTGGAAATGTAAACAAAGTCAGTGGGTGGGAGGTTGGTTTGCGTGATGGACTGGGCTTCGTTCATGACCCTCTGTAGTTCCTTGCAGTCTTGGACAGAGCAGGAGCCATACCAAGCTGTGATGTATCTGGAAAGAATACTTTCTGTGGGGCATCTGTGAAAGTTGGAGTGGACATGCCAAATTTCCTTGGTCTTCTGAGAAAGTAGAGGCATTGGTAGGGTTTCTTAACTATAGTGTTGGCATGGAGGGAATAAGACAGGTTATTGGTGATCTGGACACTGAAAAACTTGAAGCTCTTGACCATTTCTACTTGGTGCTCCACACATGAATTTCTCACCCTGTCTTGATCTGCTTTTGCAGTCTTCTTGAAGATTGAGTGAAACATTTGGTGAATATGATTCATTAAGCTACGCTGCGTTACAGGCAGTGAGTCAACATCAAAGCTAACGTTCTACCCAAATTCCTCACACTTAATTCCATCTCAATTCTCTCCAGACGGGAAAAATAGCAACTCACCTACGTCCTGTTATCCATTTGCACATCATTCTTCCCGTATCGTTTCTAACTGCAAAGACTGGCTTATGTTATTATTTCTTTCTACTGCGAATACCTGCGCCTACATATTGGCCAGAATTTTACACTCACTCCAAGCAGGGTTTGAGGGACGGGGGGATGTGGAGGGAGTAGTGGGGGGTGAGGAGGGAGCTGGGAGGGGGGTGTGGAGGGAGCGGGGGGACAGGGAATCATATGAAATTCACAGATAGGATTCCCTCCATGTTCCCACCTGGCCCAACCTTGTAACCATCATGTTCAGAGTTCGTGCTCTGGAGCTGTTTACTCTCTCTCCCACACCTTCACCCCATTTCCATTCATTTCATTTCATTTCATTTCTTCTTTTCATCCTATTTGTCCATTTTTTGTCACATTTTATTCTCATCTTTCATTTTTCCATCTCTAATACCTCCATCTTGCCTTCCTAGCTCAGACCTGTAGAGTTTCTTCAGCATTTTCTGTTTTGTATTTGAGGTATTATTGACAGTTTGCTTGGTAGAAATCTACCATAGGATCATGAAATCACTACAGTGCAGAAGGAGGCCATTCGGCCCATCAAGTATGTACTGACCACAATCCCACCCAGGCCCTATCCTCATAACCCCTTACATTTACCCTAGCTAGTACCCCTGACGCTGAGGGGAAATTTAGCACGGCCAATCCACCAAACCGGACTGTGGGAGGAAACCGGAGTACCCAGAGTCAACCCACACGGACATGGGGAGAATGTGCAACCTCCACGCAGACAGTGGCCCAAGCCGGGAATTGAACCCGTGTCCCTTGTATAGTAAAGTTTCCTCTGTTTAAAACTATGGGATTCTCTTTAATCTCTAAGTGAACATTTGGGATTTTGAATTCTGTCCACTTTACAACAAAATCTACCGGCCCCAAACAAGATTGTAAAAAATAAACTGCAGATTATGTCTGGGATTGTCACACGGTTTCTTATCCTTTGACAAGTTTTTCTGCCGGTTCAGTAATTGGGTCTCTCAGCCGCAATCACAGTTGCCTTTAAAAATGAGAATGGGAGCTTCCCTGAAGTGTTAAATGTTAATCCGAAGTGATAGAGAAACCAGGGGGATGTCAGATTTGATCACTGATCTGTTTCGAGTTGGATATTGACAGCTGAGATGGGCAATGGGCCTCAGTGTACTTGGACTGGAAGGGAACCTGCCCATGTTCAAACCTGGCCATGCAAGTGTGAAATTAGCACTGGGGCTGAGGTACTACAGCCTGCTGACATTCGTGGAGAATTTGGTAACTTAGCTGACCTTGTGGAAGGGTGTTGTCATCTATGGACCCGGACCTAGGATCAGGCAGCACCTTTCATAATGGAGGGAAGAGAAAGAGTGAAAATGAGAACTTTAAGATTATGCCCATTTCCTGTCATAGAGAGAATAAAGGGAATGGCATTGGCAGGGGAAATATTTGAATCAAAACAATCTAGGGAGCAAGAGACTTAGTCAAAGCTCATTGGCCCAATGGTTGACACAGTGTTGAACACTGCTGCCTCACAGCGCCAGAGACCTGGGTTCAATACCCGACTTCGGTCATTGTCTGTGTGGAGTTTGCACTTTCTCCCTGTGACTGAGGGGGTTCCCTCCGGGTGCTCTGGTTTCATCCCACAGTCCAAAGATGTGCAGTCAAGAGGACTAGCAGAGTAAACACATGGGGTTATGGATATAGGACCTGGTTGGGAATGTTGTTAGTGCAGGCCCGATGGGCCAAATGGCCTCTTTTTATTACGGTGGGTCTGTGTCCATTCCAATCTGTCCATTGTAATGGGTCAGTGTTCATTCAGTTGCTGTCCACTGTAATGGGTCAGTGTTCGTTCAGTTACTGTCCATTGTAATGGGTCAGTGTTCGTTCGGTTACTGTCCACTGTAATGGGTCAGTGTTCATTCAGTTGCTGTCCACTGTAATGGGTCAGTGTTCATTCGGTTACTGTCCACTGTAAAGACACAGTGTCCGTTTCTGTCCACTGTAATGGGTCAGTGTCCATCCAGTTACTGTTCATCGTAATGGGTCAGTGTTCGGTGGATTATTCCTATAGCGTCTCAAGTAAATCACATACAAATATCAAAATACAGACATTCCAATTTGTTTTTTTTCATTCTGGCCACAGGCAAAACTTGATATCAGGATATAGCAGTTTCTCCGTAAATATGGAGCACTGGGAATGGACGCTGTCATTCAGATCTTGATATCATGTGCATTTTGGCAGAAATGTTACATTGAGATGGTCCAAACTTCAAATCCTCTGAAGCTGAATCAAAAGGCAATGATGATTAGAAGTGATTTATTCTCTTGCGTGTTCAGAAAATGTATATCTAAGCTTCACGTAGCGTTCATTGAGAGAGGCTGCACACTTTCTTCAAATCTCTAAACTGGTATGTGTCTGATCGAGAGCAACATTTCATCTCTGGCCCATGCTGCCTTGAGTAGCAGAGTAATGAAACACTATTGATTTGGTCATGTATTTTTCATCTATTCATAGCTAAGCGCCCCATCACAGTCTTCCAGCATTATTTTATGTTTGCCGATTATAGTTTTGTTTTTTACTTTGGTTGCCCAATATAACAGTTTGCTGATAACATTATGAAGGAATTTTCACATCACGTCAACCAGTTAGTGCATAATAGCTTCCTTGCTTGATGGAGTGTATATGACAACTAATAATGCACTGATTTAATTGTGTCAGCCCCTGATAGATGATTCATGCTAATTCTTTCAGTGGTAATTGTATACTTTGTAAATACTTTCTTCTCTTTTTCCAATAAGTCATTTAATTGCATTGCATTGTGATTGTTTTGATCAAGTGAGCAGGGGTCAGATGCCTCTTTTCCCTTTCCCCATTTAACTATCAGAGGGTTTTTACGTTTAATAAGAGACATACTTACCAGTTCAATGTACATTTAACTGTTTCCATTCCGTGACCACAATCAGACAGGTTTTCTTGGGATTGTAGACAAATGTACAATTTAACAGCAAGAGAAGGCCATTCAGCCCCTTGAGCTAGTTCTGTCACTTAGTAAGATTGTGGCTGATCTGACAGTGGCCTCAAATCCACAATCCACCTATCCCAGATAAGATTTGACTTCCTTATTAGTCAAGAATTTATCTACCTGCAAGAAACTACAAAAAGTGGTTAATGTTGCCTAATCCATCACGCAAACCAGCCTCCCATCCATTGATTCTGTCTACAATTCCCGCTACCTTGGAAAAGCAGCCAGCATAATCAAGGACCCTATGCACCTCGGACATTCTCTCTTCCATCTGGAAAAAGATACAAAGATCTGAGGTCACGTACCAACCGACTCAAGAACAGCTTCTTCCCTGCTGCCATCAGACTTTTGAATGGACCTATCTGATATTAAGTTAATCTTGCTCTACACCCTAGCTATGACTGAATCACTACATTCTGCACCCACTCTTTTCCTTCTCTATGAATGGTATGCTTTGTCTGTATAGTGCGCAAGAAACAATACTTTTCACTGTATATTAATACATGTGATAATATTAAATCAAATCAAATCAAAATCTACCTTTGCCTTAAAAAAAATGTTCTCTGGCCCTGTTTGTACTGGTCTCTGGGGAAGAGAGTTCCAAAGATTCACGTCACTCGTAGCGTAAGAATTCCAACTCATCTCCATCTTAAAATTGAGACTCCTTATTTTTAAACTGTGGCCCCTAATTCTAGAAAAGGAAATATTTTTTCACCATCCACCCTTCCAGGATCCCTCGGGAACTTACCCGTTTCAATAAGATCATCTCTCATTCTTCTAAACGCAATGGATACACACCCCAGCCTATCCAACCTTTCCTCGTAAGATGTGATGTGCCAACATTTATTGCCCATCCCTAGTTGCCCTTGAAATTGAGTGGCTTGCTAGGCCATTCCTGAGGGCACATTGCTGTGGCTCTGGAGTCACATGTGGGCCAGACCAGGTCAGGACAGCAGATTTCCTTCCCCAAAGTCCAAACATGTGCGGGTTAAGTGGATTGGCCATGCTAAATTTCCCCTTCCTGCTGGGGAACTAACAATGGTAAATACATGGGGTTATAAGGCTAGAGCCTGGGTGGGATTGTGGTCAGTGCAGATTTGATGGGCTGAATGGCCTCCACCTGTAGGATTTTATGGTTAGGTTCTATGGTCAGTGAACCAGTTGGTTTTTTCCAGCAATCGACAATGCTTTCACGGTTATTAGTAGATCCTTAATTCCAATATTTTTTATTGAATTCAAATTTTCATCACCTGCTGTGGCAGGATTCGAACCTGGGTCCTCAGAACATTTACTGAATTTCTGGATTAATAGTGTAGCGATAATATCACGAGGCCATGCCTCCCCTTATCCTCGATCCTTGCTAATGTGTTACCCTCTACAATGTGAGCTGTTATTTTGCATGGTGATTTTTGATGTGGCACCCTGCCAGATGCCTCTGGAAATCTATGTACAGTACAGGCACTGCTCCCCATTATCCGCATTTCTTCCTCAAAGAACACATTAGTCAAACGTGATTTCCCTTTCATGAAACCACATTGACTCAGCTAGATTGCTTAATTTTGCTAAATATTGCACTGCAACCTCCTCAATAATAGATTGCAGCAGTGTTCCTATGACTGACACACACACACACACACTCGTAAAAGGGGTACAGAATTCTTGAAGGTTGGTAACTCGATTGATGTCAGGCTCAATTTAGTGGTCTTGCTGCTTTTGAGGTGTTAAAGATTGAACAACAATTTATCAATTCATCTCAAAAAACTGTTTGTACATTTCAGTGTGTATAACTCTAGAATAGTGTATACTGCAGTATGTACAACTGTAGTGTAGTGTATATTGCAGTGTGTATATGTAGTATAGTATATACTGCAGTGTATGTAACTGTAGTATAGTGTGTATTGCAGTGTGTATAAAACTGTAGTATAGTGTATACTGCAGTGTGTATAAAACTGTAGTATAGTGTATACCGCAGTATATATAACTGTAGTATAGTGTATATTGCAGTGTATAACTGTAGTGTATACACTGTACTACAGTTATACTTCAGTGTGTATAACTGTAGTATACTGTACACTATAATGTGTATAACTGTAGTGTATACTGCAGTGTTTATAACTGTAGTATAGTGCAGTCTGTATAACTGTAGAAATAGTGTATGCTATAGTGTGTCTCACTGTAGTATAGTGTATATTGCAGTGTATAGCTAGTATTGTGTATTCTGCAGTGTGTATAACTATATAGTGTATGTACAACTGTAGTATAGTGTATGCTGTAGTATGTATAAGTTTAGTATAGTGTATACTGCAGTGTGTATAACTAGTATAGTGTATGTTGTAGTGTGTATAACTAGTGTCAAAATTTAGTACACACACTTGGAATACTATGCACAGTTCTGGCCACTCAATTATACAAATGGTATTATTAAATCAGAAGGAGTACAGAGCAGATTTTCCAGGGTCCTGATAGTTTGAATATAAGGAGAGGCTAAATAGACTGGGACATTTTTCCCTGCAGCATAGGAGGCTTAGGAGTGATCTTATAGAGATCTATAAAATAATGATGGGCATAGATCAGCTAGATAGTCCCAAAGGGAGGGGTGTCAAAAACTAGAAGGCATGGGTTGAACATCAGAAGGGAGAGAGACTCAAGGGCCCAGAGGGACAATTTTTTCATTCAGAAGGTGGTGAGTGCCTGGAACAAGCTGCTGGAGGTCATAGTTGAGGCAGGTACAATTTTGTCTTTTAAAAAGCATTTAGACGGTTACGTGGGTAAGATGGGTATGGAGGGACATGGGCCAAATGCGGGCAATCGGGTCTAGCTTCATGGTAATAAAAGTGCGGCATAGACAAGTTGGGCCGAAGGGCCTGTTTCCGTGCTGTAAACCTCTATGACTCTGTGACTAAACAGCACTGGTTGAATTATTCTACAACCTGATATGGCATTTGGATAATCAAAATCAGCGGACAGGGTTCAAAAACTTACAAGTCGGATGGAGAGACAGTGATAGAAAGAGATATACAAAGAACCCGCTCAGGGTCTTATTCCTTCAGTGTCTCAGTTGTTTGTCTCATTCTACAGTGTAAGCAGGTCCTTAAAACATGCAGTGTCGTATCTTCATATCTCTCTCCAACTGCTCATCGATCCTATTTTTTGATTTGATGTATTATTATCATATGTATTAATGTACAATGAAAAGTATTATTTCTTGCACGCTATACAGACAAAGCATACTGTTCATAGAGAAGGAGAGAGTGCAGAATGCAGTGTTACTGTCATAGCTAGGGTGTAGAGAAAGATCAACTTAATGCGAGGCAGGTCCATTCAAAAGTCTGACAGCAGCAAAGAAGAAGCTGTTCTTGAGTCGGTTGGTACATGATCTCAGACTTTTGTATCTTTTTCCCAATGGAAGAAGGTGGAAGAGAGAATGTCCGGGGTGTGTGGGAGTCCTTAACTATGCTGGCTACTTTTCCAAGGCAGCGGGAAGTGTCAACAGAGTCAATGGGCAGGAGGTTGGTTTGCATGATGGATTGGGCAACGTTCACGACACTTTTCTTGCGATCTTGGTCAGAGCAGGAGCCCCTACCAAGCTGTGATACATCTGGAAAGAATGCTTTCTATGGTGCATCTGTAAAAGTTGATGAGAGTCACAGCTGACATGCCAAATTTCCTTTGTCCTCTGAGAATGTAGAGGCGTTGGTGGGCTTTCTTAACTATACAATATGTCCATGGTTCATGTATTCAAACTGTAACTTGATTGGGTCATGGCAGGAATTTCTTTCACTCAGGGTCCCATTGTCCAAGTGATTATGTAATGGTTTGTCTCCACCCAGTTCGCCCCCTAGTGTCAGGGGGATCAGCTCGGGTAAATCCCTGGAGTTATGGGGATAGGACTTGGGAGGGATTGTGGTCAGTGCAGACTCAATGGCCTCCTTCCGCACTGTAGGATTCTATGATTCTACGCTATATTCTGCAACCTTTCCTTTCCTTCTCACTTACATATTCAATGAACGGGATATTTTGTCTGTATAGTGTGCAGGAAACAATACTTTTCACTGTATCCCAATACATGTGACAATAATAAATCAAATCAAATTGAAAATCTTGTACTGTTTTGCTCTGTTAGAAGTGGGATATAAATGCAAGTTGTTGTTTTGACAGACACCTTGACAGGTATAAAAAAAAGTGCCTTTCTGTTAATGGTCAAATGGGCTGAGGAAAATATTTCTCCCCCTTTAATTCTATCAAGTTTATATTGACTTTAACATTCATTGGCGGCATACTGTGTTTAATGAATGATAAATGTTATTTATGCAAAAATATTTCCTCCCAAAGTTGAACACCACGCTTACAGCTGTGCTTTTGATGCAGCGGCACATACCATATCTCATGATACTTTACATAAATCATGCATCCCGTGTAATCTTCAGGCTGTACACTCAGTACAGCCAGCTACTTTCAGGGAAAAATGTCTTTTATTCCTTCTTCATTCTTTGTTACCTCATTCGCCTCCTTTAAGTTGCTACTTTGAGCCTACCTCTGCGGCCAAGTATTTGATCATCTGTCCAAATATCTTCTCGTTCAGCTTAGGTGTCAACGATTGCCTGTGAAAACTTGGGGGCCATTTGCTCCATTAAAGGTGCTATATAAAAGAAATTTGTTGCTCCTGGTCTGAGCGATTCAGAAGTCTCCATGATGACTTGGCTGCGGATATTCCACAACAGTTTTGAACGCAAAGGAGCTCCCGTTCCTTTCCTCTGAAGGTACTGCCTCTTGTTGTCATGGAGATTCGTGAACCCTGACAACGTTCATGAGGTGGAGATGCCAGCGTTGGACTGGGGTAAACACAGTAAGAAGTCTCACAACACCAGGTTAAAGTCCAACAGGTTTACTTGGTACTAAACATCACTAGCTTTCGGAATGCTGTTCTTTCGTCAGATAGCTGGAGTCCACTGACCTGACGAAGGAACTGCGTTCCGAAAACTAGTGGTGTTTACTACCAAATAAACCTGTTGGACTTTAACCTGTTGTTGTGAGACTTCTTACAACATTTATAAGATATAGGAGCAGAATTAGGCCATTCAGCCCATCGAGTCTGCTCCACTATTCAATCATGGCTGATAAGTGTCTCAACCCATTCTCCCGCCTTTTCCGCATAATCTTTGATCTCCTTACCAATCAAGACTCTATCGATCTCTGCCTTAAATACACTCAATGCCTTGTGTGGCAATGAATTCCACAGATTCACCACCCTCTGACTAAAGAAATTCCCCCTCATCACTGTTTTAAGGTTTAACTCTGAGGCTGTGTCCTCGGATCCTAGTCTCTCCTACTGATGGAAGCATCAGTAGGGGCAGCACGGTGGCACAGTGGCTAGCACTGCTGCTTCATAGCACCAGGGACCTGGGTTCAATTCCCGGTTTGGGTGACTATCCGTGTGAAGTTTGCACATTCTCCCTGTGTCTGCTTGGGTTTCCTCTGGGTGCTCTGGTTTCCTCCTACAGCCCAAAGATATGAGGGTTAGGTGGAATGGCTGTGCTAAATTATCCCTTAGTGTCAGGAGGACTACCTAGGATAAATGCTTGGGGTTATGGGCATAGGGCTTGGCTGGGATTGTGGTCAGTGCAGACTCGGTGGGCTGAATGGCCTGTTCTTGCACTGTAGGATGATCTTCCCCACATCCACTCTATGCAGGACTTTCAGTATCTTTCAATGAGACTCCCCCCTCATCCTTCTAAACTCCATCGAATACAGACCCAGAGTCTTCAAACGCTCTTCGTATGTCAAGTCTTTCGTTCCTGGCATTCTTGTGAACCTCCTCTGGATTTTCTCCAAGGCCGGCACATCCTCCCTTAGATACAGGGCCCAAAACTGCTCACAATATTTCAAATGGGGTCTGACCAGAGCCTTATACAGCCTCAGAAGTACATCCCTGCTTTTGTATTCTCATCGTCTCGAAATGAACGCCAACCTTGTATTTAAAGTTTATTTATTAGTGCCACAAATAGGCTGACATTAACACTGCAATTAAGTTACTATGAAAATCCCCTAGTTGCCACACTCCTGTGGCTGTTCGGTTACACTGAGGGAAAATTTAGCCTTGCCAATGCACCTAAAGTACACGTCTCTCAGACGGTGGGTGGAAACCAGAGCACCCGAAGGAAACACAGAGGAAAAAGTGCAGACCCCGCACAGACAGTGACCCAAGGCAGGAATCGAATTCAGATCCTTGGCACTGTGAGGCAGCAGTGCTAGCCAGTGTGCCACCGTGCCGTCCTAACTACCAACTCAACCTACAAGGTAGCCTTAGGAGAATCCTGAACTAGAACTCTTAAGTTTCTTTGAGCTTCTGAAGCCTAAAAGCAGGGATGGAAACTTGCTGCAACTGTACAGGAGATTGGTGAGAGGACAGCGTACAGTTTTATGCTCCTTGCTTAAGGAAGGATATACTTTCTTTGGAAGCAGTTCCGGGAAGGTTAACTGGGCTGATTCCTGGGATGAAGGTCTTGTCTCATGAGGAAGGATTGAACAGTTTGGGCCTACGCTCAATGGGGTCTAATAGAGTGAGAGGTGATCTTCTTGAAACATATAAGATTCTGAGCAGGCTTGTTAGACGTGATGCTGAGAGGATGTTTTCTCTTGTGGGGGAATCTAGAATCCGTACAGATGGCATTTTCTGGCTGCACTCGCCCCAGTGGCGGAAAATCCCATCCCAGATCAACAGACCTTTGCATGGCCCATGTCCCACACGCTACAATTCCCATGATGGACAGGAATGCCAAAATTTCCATGGCGGCCTCACAGCTCCAGAGGCTCAGGTTCGATTCCTGTCTTGGGTCACTGTCTGTGTGGAGTCTGCACATTCTCCCTGTATCTGCGTGGGTTTCCTCTGGGTGCTCCGATTTTCTCCCACAGTCCAAAGATATGCAGATTAGGTGGATTAGCCATGCTAAATTGCCCCTTAGTGTCAGGGGGATTAGCAGGGTAAATATGTGGGATTAGAGGAATAGGGCCTGGGTGGGATTCTAGTCAGTACAGACTCGATGGGCCGAATGGCCTCCTTCTGCACTAGAGATTCTATGATTTTATGACTCTAAAATTCTGCTTAGGAGTCTCCCACTTAAGGCTGAGGTGAATAGGGATTCCTCCTCTCAGTGGGTCATCAGTCTTTGAAATTCTCTTCCACAGAATATATACGAGGCTGAGTTAGACAGATTTTTGATTTAGAAGTTGGTCAAGGATTATAGGGGGTGGGAAGGGGTGGACAGACAAGCAATTGGGTTTAGGTCCACACTCAGATCAGCCATGATCTTATTGAATGGCAGAGCAGACCCGATGGGCCGAATGGCCTCTTGTTTCTCCCATGATCTTTTCACAGGCTTGCCACACTTTTACTGTTCAAAACGGTGGGGGAGGGTAGGCATAGAATCATTGGAGATATACAGCACAGAAACAGGCCCTTCGGCCCAACTCGTCCATGCCGACCAGCTTTCCCAAACTGAACTAGTCCCATTTACCTGCGTTTGGCCCATATCCCTCTAAACCGTTCCCATCCACGTATCTGTCCAAGTGTCTCTTAAATATTGTAATTGTACCCACCTCCTCTGGCAGCTCATTCCATATACGCACCACTCTCTGTGTGAAAAAGTTGCCCCCTCAGGTCCCTTTCAAATCTTTCCCCTCTCATCTTAAATCCATGGTGTGATGATGCCAGCGTTGGACTGGGGTGGGCACAGTAAGAAGTCTCATGCCAGGTTGAAGTTCAACAGGTTTATTTGGAATCACTAATAAACCTGCTAGAACTTAACTGATGTTGTGAGACTTCTAATTGTGCCCAACATATACCTATGCCTTCTGGTTTTGGATCCCCCCTGCCCTGGAGGAAAGACCTTGGCTATTCACCTTATCTATGCCCCTTGTGATTTTTATAAATGTCTATAAGGTCACCTTCTATGCTCCAGGGAAAATAGTCCCAGCTTATCCAATCCCTCCTTAAACCTCTAACCTTCCAGTCCCAATAACATCCTTGTAAATCCTTTTACTGGGGACCATCATAACACAGCCTCTCATTTAATTATGAACTGAAGTATTACTTCAGCCAGCCCAGTCGAGCTAAACTCCTGCCTTCGTTCAGCAGCCAAACAAGCCAGCCTCCCATCCATTGACTCTGTCTACACTTCCTGCTGCCTCGGCAAAGCAGCCAGCATAATTAAGGACACTGTGCGCCTGGGAGGTACCCTCTTCCACCTTCTTCCAGCAGGAAAAAGATGCAGAAGTCTGAAATCACGTACCGACTGATTCAAGAACAGCTTTTTCCCTGCTGCTGTCAGGTTTTTGAATGGACTTACTTTGATCTTTCTCTACACCCCAGCTATGACTGTAACACTACATTCTGCACTCTCTCCTTTCCTTCTCGATGAATGAATGGTATGCCTTGTCTGTATAGCACGCAAGAAACAACACTTTTCACTGTATCCCAAGACATGTGACAATCATAAATCAAATCAAATAATGGACTTTCTGCACTTCTACTGGTAAATTATGTGGTTGTTGACTCCTGTTAGTGGTTAGCATCACCCAACCAAATCAAGAACGGCTTCTCCCCTGCTGCCATCAGACTTTTGAATGGACCTACCTCGCACTAAGTTGATCTTTCTCTGCACCCTAGCTTTGACTGTAACACTCCATTCTGCGCTCTCTTGTTTCTTCTCTATGAATGGTATGCTTTGTCTATATAGCAGGCAAGAAACAATACTCTTCACTCTATGTTAATACATATGACAATAATCAGTCAAATCAAATCAAATTTTTAAAAAGTGCCGTGAAAACATTGGGGTGCTGGACTGGGCTATTGACAAAGGTTGATCCTTCGAGATTGTCTGACGGAGGGTGGGGGAGCGGGATGAGTTGGAGGGGGGGTAGTGGGAGAGGTAATCTCATGGAATTGGGACATGAGTTACCTGGGCGTCGCTGTTGGCAGGCTGGGAGAGCCCTGTAAATTCCTCCTGCTGATGAGGCCCAGGAATTAATGCAGTCCACCTCTGTTTTCCAAACACCTCAACGTTCGATCGCCCAAAGCCCAGCCAGTGTTAAATTGGAAGCCTTCATCAGTAAACCTTTGTTGCACCTTCAAATGCCAGCAACTAAGGAGGGAGAAATCTGTGAAGCTTCAAAGAGAAATTGTTCTAAGCAGCACAGAGCAAAAGTACGTGACCTCGGGCTGGGAATTTAATTATACCCAGAAGTATTCAATTTTCTTTAACCACAGCATGCTGCACGTCAAAATCAACCTTCAGCTACCGTTGCTTTAAGAAGAATGAGGGAAAATATCAATAATACTTCTTGAAAAAAACATTATTTTTTGCTGCAGAAATGAGTAAGACTGGGTGAGAGATTTGATACCTATTGCTAGCAGGAGATTTGTAATGTTTTTCTCACTTGAAGCATAATAGTGGATCTCGATGTTTTGCTAATGGTTTCACATCATGCAGCCTCTGTAACTCCAGCTCCTGCTATAAGAAAATTGGCCCCCGCTTTAACATCATTGATCATAATGGTTGTTTCCTTCCTATCAGGCCACCTACCTCTAGAATCATACCATCGCTACAGTACACGGTAGCACAGTGGTTAGCACTGCTGCCTCACAGCACCAGGAACTTGGGTTCGATTCCCAGCTTGGGTCACTGTCTGCGTGGAGTTTGCATGTTCTCCCCATGTTTGCGTGGGTTTCCCCCTATAATCAGACTGGTAAGGTGCATTAGCTGTGCTAAATTCGCCCTCTGTGTACCCAAACAGGTGCCAAAGTGTGAACACTAGGGGATATTCACAGTAACTTCATTGCAGTGTTAATGTAAGCCTACTTGTGACACTAATAAATAAACTTGAAACGTTTACCCAACTAATCACCCTAACCTATATATCTTCGGACACAAATGGGCAATTTAGCGTGGCCAATCCACCTAACCCACATCGTTGGACACAAATGGGCAATTTGTCATGGTCAATCCACCTAACTTACACTGTTGGACACAAAGGAGCAATTTAGCATGACCAATCCACCTAACCTCCACATCTTTAGAGTGTGGGAAGAAACTGGAGGAAACCCACGCAGACACAGGGAGAATGTGCAAACCTCACAGACAGTCACCCAAGGCCGGATTTGAACCCGAGTCGCTGGCATATGAATGCTAACTACTATGCCACTGTGCGGCCATAGAGTTGGAGCAGATATCTTAGGATAGTTAAAAAGTCATAGTTACACTGTCTATGAATATCGTGGAAAAAAATGATGAAAGAAAACTTCTGCCCTCATATATTGATTGGATAATATTTGATATGACAGCTGACATTCTCAGTCACGCAGATGACTTAGATCGTGATTGGCATTGCCTCAGGTGTACTGTGTCATTGTGTGTGTGTGTGTGTGTGTGTGTGCACGCATAAGCCTCTCTTATAACTTTGGCCTGTGTAACTACAATTGGCAAGTTCCAAAAAAAGAAAACTTGAAGTGGTTTTCATGCACTCTGCTTCCATTTATTAACATCCATCCTGTGCAAAGTTATACCCTTCACAGCTCACTGTGATTTAGACATTCAGTAGCCCAATGTCCATTGAACCCTTTGTCCAAAAAATAACCCTTTCCAACGTGTTGAGTTCCAAATGCATTCAAGGGTAGAAGAGGCATGGTTTCTACGGAAATAGTGGTTGATTGGGCAGCTTCTGTGGAGAGGGAAACTCAGCTAAAGTTTCAAGCCAATGATCTTGTGCCAGTGTAATGACTTCAATCAGGCCATCGAGGTGGTCTGTTGGAGTATGAACTCCCTAATTAAGGATCCAATTGATGGGCCAATCAGGGAGTCTTTGCCTTGTACTTAACCAGGTTCCTCTGGCACCCCCAGAGATAGAGTGCTGACTGAATCATAGAATCCGTAAAGTGCAGAAGGAGGCCATTCAACCCATCGAATCTGCGCCAACCCACTATTTCTACTATCCCCTTAACCCCATCTATTTATCCTGCTAGTCCCCCTGACACTATGGGTCAATTTAGCATGGCCAATCCACCTAACACGCACATCTTTGGAGTGTGGGAGGAAACCAGAGCACCCAGAGGAAACCCACGCAGACACAGGGAGAATGTGCAAACTCTGCACAGACAGTGACCTGAGTCCAGAATTGAACCCAGGTCCCTGATGTTGTGAGGCACTGTTAGAGTAGTAAATAAAGGGATCTTGGCGAAGGGACTTATGCGTCCACAGACTTATTATGGTCAGGCCCATCGATACCTGTTGAGATAATATCAACCTGACTCTCCTCAGACGCTGGCTGGCCGGTGGAGTATTACTAGAGTTTTCTTGTTGTTATTACTGTGAATTTGTGAACTGTTTTGTTGCAGATTCGAATGGTAGTGTCAAGGGCAGCTAATGAGGCAATCCATCACTCGCTGTCATGCAAGTCACTCTGTGGCAGTTAATGTTGCCCCTGGGGAACTTCACTGAATGTCTGCAGAACTATCTCTTTGCAATCAAGTTATTGCGATCATGGCACGGTGGCACAGTTGGTTAGCACCGCTGCCTCACAGCGGCAGGGACTTGGGTTCAATTCTGGCCTCGGGTCACTGTCTGTGTGGAGTCTACAAGCTGTCCTGCGTGGGTTTCCTCCGGGTGCTCCAGTTTCCTCCCACACTCCAAAGATGTGTGTGTTAAGTGGATTGGCCACGCTAAATTGCCCCTTGGTGTCAGGGGGACGAGCTGAGTAAATACGTGGGGATCGAGGGCCTGGGTGGGATTGTTCTTAATGCTGTCTCAATGGGCCAAATGGCCTCCTTCTCTACTGTAGGGATTCTATGCCTTGTTGTTATAAACTTGCTCCCATTGAAAATCATTCGTTTGTATAACAAAAGCAAGTGACTGCGGATGCTGGAATCGGAACCAAAAACAGAAAATGCTGGAAAATCCCAGAGTAATCCTGACTAAAAACGCTGGCTCAATTCTCTCTCCACAGATGTTGCCGGCCCTTTGGAAACCTCCGCTTTGTTGCTTATATCTCTTATATTAGTTGCTTACAACGTAGTAAGTTTTAAGTTTCAAAAACAGAAAATGCTGGAAAATCTCAGCAGATCTGACGGTATCAGTGGAGAGAGAATAGAGCTAACGTTTCGAGTCTGGATGACTCTTCGTCAGAGGACCACAGATGCTGTCAGACCTGCTGAGATTTTCCAGCACTTTCTGTTTTTGTTTCCGATTCCAGTATCCGCAGTATTTTGCTTTAAAGTTTATTTATTGTTTGTCGCAAGTAAGCTTACATTAACACTGCAATGTAGTTACTGTGAAAATCCCCTAGCCGCCAAACTCCGGCATCTGTTCGGGTTACAGTGACGTAGAATTTAGCCTGACCAATGCATTGAACCAGCGCGTCTTTTGGACTGTGGGAGGAAACCGGAGCACCCGGAGGAAACCTATGCAGACACGGGGGGAAGGTGCAAACTCCACATAGACAGTGACTCAAGCTGGGAATCGAACCTAGTTCCCTGGCTCTGTGAGGAGGCAATGCTAACCACTGTGCCGCCCTAACAGGAATCTACAACCATATAATTTACCAGTAGAAGTGTAGAGAGTCTATTATTTGATTTGATTCATTATTGTCACATGTATTAGTTTTCACTGAAAAATATTGTTTCTTGCACAATATACAGACAAAGTATACCATTCAGAGAGAAGAAAAGGAGAGAGTGCATAATGTAGTGTTACAGTCATAGTTAGGGTGACGCTGGTCTCACTGCAGGCCTTGTTACGAGATGACTTTTTAAATCATGCTCAGCTCTGCGATGCATATGCACAACTTATTATGTAACGTCAGCACCTGCCTACTGTTAGTCTGGTAAAGCGTGGCCCAACTCCAGTGTCCCTGGCTCCTGGCCATGGCTTAGTCTTGTGTCCAAGGTTGAGTCTCTCGCCCCTTGACCTTTTGCAAGGTTGGCAACATCACATGAGATACACTGGCAGCTCAGCTAACCCAAGGTGGGCGTGCTGGCATTATCAGAATTAGAAATCCCCCTGGCAACCTCTTCTGGAACGTTTGACAGCTCAAACACCGAGTACAATTCCAGTCACCACATTACAGGAAGGACGTGACCACACCAGAGAGAAGGTACGGAGGAGATTCATTCATATTCACTGGATGTGGGCAACCCTGTTTAGGCCATGATATGGAGATGCCCAGATGCTGCCTCACAGCGCCAGGGACCTGGGTTCGATTCCCGACTTGGGTCACTGCGTGGAGTTTGTACATTCTCCCCTTGTCTGTGCAGGTTTCCTCCCATAGTGCGGGTTAGGTTGATTGACAAATGATAAATTGCCCCTTTAATGTCTGAGGGATTAGGAGGGTAAACATATGGAGTTATGGGGATAGGACAGGACCTTGGTGGGATTGTTGTCAGCGCAGACTCGATGAGCTAAAGGTCCTCCTTCTGCATTGTAGATTGTATGGTTCT
The DNA here is from genome assembly GCF_965287045.1 of Carcharhinus amblyrhynchos. Taxonomy (NCBI): domain Eukaryota; kingdom Metazoa; phylum Chordata; class Chondrichthyes; order Carcharhiniformes; family Carcharhinidae; genus Carcharhinus; species Carcharhinus amblyrhynchos. Next base: position 8,582,153 of record NC_137335.1, on the reverse strand, counting down.
ATATAAATGCTGTGGCTATCAGAGCAGGTCAGAGGTTGGGAATCCTGCAGTGAGTAACTCACCTCCTGACTCCTCAAAGCCTATCTACCATCTACAAGACCTAAGTCTGGAGTGTGATGGAATACTCCTCACTTGCCTGGATGGGTGCAGCTCCAACAACACTTGAGAAGCTCATCCAGGACAAGGCATCTCACCACATCTACAAACATCCATTCTCTCCACCACCAAAGCAATGTGGCTTCATAAAACTGACAGACCACCTGGAATTGCACATATGAAAATACACACTTACTTTTACCGCAGGATAATAATGGCTCACTCTTACCCTCTCATTTTCTTTGTGATGTCAATGTCCCAAAATTGAATAAAAGTAAAGTGAGTTGCGTTTGGTTTTCTCATTTTGATCTTGCTAGTTGTCCAGTTGATGTGCGCTCCTGCTCAGCAAGGGTTTTCACTGCAAAAATAAAGTTAGGGTTGTTTTTTTCCTCCATTATAATAACTCTAGGAGTCGGCTGTGAAGGAACAAGTGCTTTATTGTGCAAAATAAAGTAAAGCAAAAACCACAAGCCTGTGGTGAACTCAACAGTTCCTAACCGGGACAATGGAATAATGGACCCGCTCAGGGGCCTGCTTTATACAGGGGCTCGGTATACGTGTTCCACCTGGTAATTTAATTACCAATCCCCAGGGAGCTTGTATTCAGCAAGGCTTTTTTTTAAAATATTCATTTGTAGGACATGGGCATCGCTGGCTGGCCAGCAGTCCAACGATGTGCAAGTTAGGTTGATTTGTGTCCTGGGATGTGAAGGTTAGAGGGATTAACGGGGTAAATGTGTGGGGTTGAGGGGACGGGGCCTGGGGTTGGATTGTTGTTGGTGCAGTCTCGATGGGCTGAATGGCCTCCTTCAGCATTGTAGAGTTTCTGTGATTTGTTACCCATCCCTAATTGCCCTTGGAGGGCAGTTGGGAGCCAACCACATTGCTCTGGAGTCACATGTAGGCCAGACCAGGTAAGGATGGCAGATTTCCTTCCCTGAGGGGATATTAATGAACCAGATGGGTTTTTTCCGACAATCAATAAAGGTTTCATGTTCATTGGTAGATTCTTGATTCCAGATTTTTTTTAAATTGAATTCCAATCCCACCATTTGCTGTGACGGGATTCAGACTCGGATCCCCGGGCCGTGACTGAGTTGCTGGATTAACAGTCGAGAGATAATCCCACGAGGCCATCGCCTCCTCACAGAGAGGTCAATCAGTGATTTCCCCATGCAAGTCCTGGGGGGATTATCACATCCATCATACACTTCTTCCAGCCACAACTACCGTCACACCCCTACCACCCCCCAAAACCCATACTGTTCATTGACACGGTGGGAGCTTTAAGTGTGTTCGAATCAGCTTCAGAATTCTGGGGTGAAAGCAGAAAATGACGGAAAAACACATCTGGTCTGGCAGCATCTGTGGAGAGAGAAACCGAGTTAATGTTCCCAGTCCGTCTGGCTTTTTCATTGCCGATCTTGACAGTGCTCCTTTTGGTGTTTTCACTTCAGAATTCCAGGGCTAAATCAGGGAAAAAACCTGGCGGTCAGGAATTCTCATTCCGGTTCTCCATCCGGTGCGGAATTAGCACTCGTTTGACGGGCCGAGTGGCCTCTTTCTGCACCATGCAGACTTTATAAGTAAGACTCGATAGAAACAGAAACTGCTGCAAAGACACAGCATGTCAGGCAGCATGTGCGGTGGAGAATCCTTTTTAAACCTCCGAGGGATTTGAAATAACTCATGCTCACAGTTGCCTGAAGTAGCCGCAGGTCGATTCTTCTGAAGTGCCAGGCTGTTTAGTTCTCACCCATGGGTAGTTTTAAATCAAATCGAGCAGGTGGAATTCTCCAAAGCTGTTCCAGAAATCACACGATAAGCCCCGTTCAAAGGAAAACCTCTGGGATCGCGCCTTACTGAGTGTCATTTACAACAGAAACTAGAATCATAGAATCCCTACAGTGCAGAAGGAGACCATTCAGCCCTTTTAGGTCTGCACCCACTCTCCGACAGACCTTCTCACCCAGGCCCACCCCTACCCTCTCCCCGCAAACCCACACACTTGCCCCACCATTCCCCACCCCCCCAACACTTTAACATGGCCAATCCGCCCAAACTGCAAATCTTTGGACCGTGGGAGCGCCCGGAGGAAACCCACCCGGACAGGGGGAGAACGTGCAAACTCCACGCGGACGGTGGCCTGAGGCCGGGTCCTTGGCGCTGTGAGGCAGCAGTGCTAACCACCGTGCCACCCGGCCGTCCCAGGGCAGAGAGCAGTGCTCTTTGAAAACAATGCCTTTTAGGTGCATTGGCCGTGCTAAATTCTCCCTCAGTGTACGCGGACAGGCGCTGGAGTGTGGGGACTAGGGGATTTTCGCGCTGACTTCACTGCAGTGTTAATGTAAGCTGACGAATATAAATTTACCTTTATCTGTCTGTTTGCCAAGCTGTGTAAAATTGTGCCAAATTCTCCTTTTAAAATGTGGCAATGAGACATCAGCGCGCCGCTCAGCGCACACACGATCACCAGCGTTGGAAGGGTCTTTGGCCGTCATTTTTCTCAATTACAGCACTGAGGGGTTCCGCTGCGTTGCCATCTTTCATTCAGTGCAGATAGACCTGAAGAAATACACCGACACTTAAAACTGGGAGTTGCTCTGGGTTTCGCCAGTTTGATTTTGCACCCCAGTGATGCGCAGAGGCCTCATACTTCACCCGGTTACTTGAGTGAATAAGTTGGAGAGAGACAAAGAACACAACAATCCCTTGTTTGGTTATGAAACTTGTCCCCGATCGTGCCTCTGGCGGCGCGACGCTGGTCAGTTTCTGTGCAACGGCCAAAGGACGTGGAGAATTCTGACCCCACCCCATCCCCGGGGTGGGCTGGGAGGAGGATATGTGGCCAGTGGATGCCTCCACCTGCCCTGCGATGAGCAACTGGCACTCCAAAAATTAAACGAGCAACACCCACTCCCCCCCACTCCCCCGCCGCCACCTCCTCCCCCACCACCACCGAAGCAGCAATACCATCGAATCCTTACAGTACAGAAGGAGGCCATTTGGCCCATCGGTTCTGTACCGACCACAATCCCACCCAGGCCCTATTCCCCTGACAACTGCTAATCCCCTTAACACTTGGGTCAATTCAACACGATGTGGAGATGCTGGCGTTGGATTGGGGTAAACACAGTCGGGAGTCTGACAACACCAGGCTTAAGTCCAACCGATTTATTTGATAGTAAACTCACGAGCTTTCCAGGCGAAGAGGGAAACCTCGAAAGCTTGTGAGTTTACTGTCAAATAAATCGGTTGGACTTGAGCCTGGTGTGGTCGGACTTCTTACTCAATTTAACGTGGCCAGTGAACCGAACCCGCACAGCTTTGGAGGAAACCGGAGCACCCAGATGTAACCCACGCAGACACAGGGAGAGAGTGCAAACTCCACACAGACTGTGACCTAAGGCCACACTCGAACACTAATATAAATTTACCTTTGTCTGTTTGCCAAGTTGTGGCAAATTAAAATGTGGCAGTGAGATGTCAGCCGGTCCCTGACGCTCTGAGGCAGCAGTGCTAAGCAGTGCCCCCCCTCCTTGGATGGCGGTGCAAAGGCCCTCGGGAAAATGACGGTTGGCATTATTTTTGATAGCAAACACAAAGCTCAGGTCCTCAGGCTGCTGTTGTCCTGTTTCTCCATCAGTCCGAGCGACTTAAAATCTCTCGTGACATTTTTCACGTTTATTGGTGTAAATTAATGAGTTCACAGTGATACATGTTTTAGCAGAGCTCATAGTATAGATACATTGATGTTGATTGGCCTTTCGGGAGGAGGGTCTTAATTAAAATGTAAGTCTTAATGCGGTTTGCTCTCGGATCACGGAATCCCTCCCGGGTAAAGGGAGGCTATTTGGCCCATCGAGTCTGCATCGGCTTTCTGACAGAGCATCCTGTCCAGGCCCTACACCTCTAACCCCATGTATACACAGTGGTTAGCACTGCTGCCTCACAGCACCAGGGACCCGGGTTCGATTCCCGGCTTCAGTCTCTGTCTATGCAGAGTCTGCACATTCTCCCCGTGTCTGTGTGGGTTTCCTCCGGGTGCTCCAGTTTCCTCCCACAGTCTGAAAGACGTGCTGGTTAGGTGCATTGGCCGTGCTAAACTGCCCCTCAGTGTACCCGAACAGGCGCCGGAGTGTGGATTTTCACAGTAACTTCATTGCAGTGTTAATGTTAGCCTACTTGTGAGACTAATAATAAAAAAAAGGAGCTATGACTTGCTTGCCTGCTGTCAAAAGGCGATAATCCAGCTCCTGTCAAAACATTAAAATTTACTAGTCATAAGTGAGACTTACATTAACACTGCAGTGAAGTTACTGTGAGATTCCCCTAGTCACCACATTCCGGCGCCTGCTCGGGTTAATACACCTAACCAGCACATCTTTTGGGAGGAAACTGGAGGAAATCCCCGCAGGGAGAGAGTGCACACTCCGCACAGACAGCGACCCAAGCTGGGAATCGAACCCGGGTCCCTGGTGCTGTCAGGTGCCAGTGAATAGAATACCTACAGTACAGAAAGAGGCCATTCGGCCCATCACATCTGCACTGATCACAATCCCACCCAGGCCCTACCTCCATATCCCTACATATTTACTCTCAAATCCCTCTAATCTACACATCTCAGGACACAAAGGGCAATTTTAGCGTGGCCAATCAACCTAACCCGTACATCTTTGGACTGTGGGAGGAAACCGGAGCACCCGGAGGAAACCCATGCAGACACGAGGAGAATGTGCAAGCTCCACACACAGTGTGGAGCCGGGAATCGAACCCGGGTCCCTGGCGCTGTGAGGTGCCAGTGCTAACCGCTGTGCGAATGGGCAAGTAGCCTTCCCTTATCTCAAGTTCTTTTGCGCTCCTGCGGCCTCATTCACACACTTACACAACCCTTAGAGAAGAACTTAACGCTGGACATCAGAGCAAAGCAGATAGCTGCACTTGTCTGAGTTCCACCATCTCCCGCCTGCGTCACTGAGCACACTTTTCCATGTGCCACACCAGCTGTCCTGAGGTTGATTACAAATCCCTGCCAAATTTGGCCAAATCTTTTTTGCAGCAATTGGTACAAAGCTTTCCAAGCCATTGATTATTCAGAAAGATCTTTGTTTGGGCATGCTGTATTCTTGCAGGTGCCTCTAAAGCAGTCGACAAATGCTTACTTCATGATGCACTAAAAGTACCCTGTTAATTAAGCTGCCTTTTAATTCCATTATTTTGTTATAAACAGCAATCTACCATAATTATTCTTCACACTTGAACTATTCAGCAGTCTCATTTTTAGCAGCGCAAAGCATTTCCAGAGAATATGAAGCTTGAGTGTAATGTTAATTGGATTCAGTTTTAATGTGATTGAAAATAGTTGGTGGAGCATTATGTCAGCATCTTTTTCATAATTCAGTTATTCATTGCTAATGCTTAATTTTCAGTTATTCATTTTGCCCCAACAATATTTCATGTCTCGATATAAATATGAGATCTAATCTGGAATTGAAAGCTGGCCTCAGTGACGGTAACCGTGACAACTGTCGCTGACTGTCGACATTGAGCCTTCTGGTTCACTCATGCCTTCTTAAGGGAAGGAAATCTGCCATCCTTATCCAGTCTAGCCGACACGTGATTCCGAACTCTCAGCAATGTGGTTGGCTCTTAACGGCCCTCGGAAGTGGCCCCAGCAGTTCAAGGGCAAGTGTTACCATGCAGAGGTTAATCCTCTTTACCTCACTTCATAATCTGGCAAAAGTGTTTTGTGAGGTTATTAACAATTCTGCATTAACATTTATAGGTTCATTAATATAAAGACTTGACACTCATTTTAAGTGAATAGCTAACAAATTATTTTATTCAACCAACCGGAACTTTAACTAAACAAGAAATATTTTAATTAAAAAAAAAGTTTGACCAAAATGCTCTTCAAATAAAGACAAGGATCATTCAGTACCAAAACAGTAATAACAGAATTTTAGTCAATCTCAAAAAATATATACAACCAGGTCTGATGGTATTTCGGAAGCTTTGGAGTTTTTTCTGGTGATTTCCCTGTCTGTAAGGTCTTTGTGGTTTGATTTCCTGTTATTAGATAGATGGAGAATGTTCTTCAGTGATGTTCATTAGCTGCCAGGGTGGAGAACTGCTCGAGAGAGGGCTTTCTATTCTGGCTGACTCTCAATTTAATTCAACTGAACAGACCTGAACTGCAATCAGGCAGTTGAGTTCCTGTTTATACTCCTGATGACCTATCCATTCTCTGTGACTGGATTGGTCTCAAGTTGGCAACACCGGCAAATTCAAATTTGACAAGTTCCTGTTAGCTGAGTGTTTTCTTTAAGGTCATAGGCTATCAAAATACAAGAACCTGCAGAGCCTGTTGCCAAGGCAACCCTGATGTTTTGATCTCTGCAACAAATGTTGCCATTTGTGTACTCTGTGTGCCTGCCATTTAAACATCTCAGCATTGAACCCAGCTTTTTAAAGGGACCACTCAATTTTGTTCTCCTTCTATTAATTTACATTATTTACAAAGATCTTTACAAACTCAACTTCACAACACAAGGTAGGGATGGGCTTCAAATGTTGCCCTTTCCAGCGATTCCCACATCTCATGAAAGAAAATAGGCAGTGCCGTGGCGCAGTGGTTAGCACTGCTGCCTCACAGCACCAAGGACCCATGTGCAATTCCAACCTCGATTGACTGTGTGGAGTTTGCATGTTCTCCCTGTGTCTGCGTAGGTTTCCTCCCCCACTCCAAAGATGTGCGCGCAGGTTAGGTTGATTGGCCACACTAAATTGCCACTTAGTGTTGGGGGATTAACAAGGTAAATACATGGGGTTAGGGGGATAGGGCCTGGGCGGGATTATTGTTGGTGCAGGCTCGATGGGCCGAATGGCCGCCTTCTGCATTGTACAGATTCTATAAAACTTCTCTGAAGCAATCACTAAACCCCACAGATTGTGTGAACATATGAAATGAAATGTACATACTGTTTGTGTGAAACAGAGGGGAGAACTGGAGTTTTTGAATTGGAATATTTTCAGAGCATCTAATCGTTGAAGTAATCTTTACCTTTTCTTTGGTGTTCGGATGCTTGTATTATTGACGAAGGATGAATCACTGGTTAACTTTCCGTGGAGCTGATATACACAAATAAGGATGAGAAAATTCAGTCCCAGAGCGTGAAGAGTTAGCTCATTGCCAGTAAAGTAGAATCATAGAATCCCTACAGTGCAGAAGAAAGCCATTCAGCCCATCGAGTCTGCACCTACTCTCCAACAAAGCACCTACCCCAAGTCCTATCCCCTCCACACTATCCTCATAACCCCATACATTTACTATGGCTATTCCCCCTATCCTACACATCTTGGGACACTAAGACAATTTAGCTTGCCTAAACCACCTAACCTACACATCTTGGGACAGTGGGAGGAAAACGGAGCAGCCGGAGGAAACCCAAGCAGACATGGGGAGAATGTGCAAGCTCCACATAGACAGTCACCCAAGGCCAGAATCGAACCCGGATGGCCTATGAGGCCACCATAGAGATTTACAGCATGGAAACAGATCCTTCAGCCTAACTTGTCCATGCTGTCCCATTTTTTTACCACTAGGCTAGTCCCAAATGCCCCCGTTTGACCCATATGCCTCTACACCCATCTTACCCATGTAACTGTCTAAATGCTTTCTAAAATACAATATTGTACCTACCTCTGGCAGCTCGTTCCAGACACTCACTACCCTCCGTGTGGAAAAAATTGCCCCTTTTGTATCTCCCCACCACCCCCCCTCACCTTAAAGCTATGTCGCATAGTTTTAAACTCCCTGACCTTTGGGGACTGTGCCACTTCAGAACGATCTAACCTCCTGGAAATGGTGATGCGAAATAACTATCTTTGCTTTGTCAAGTGAAGCTCATTAAAAGCCCCATCGTCACTGCAAAAAATATCTTCTGGAACCTTGCCAATGTCTGACTTAATGGACCAAAGCGGAAAAGGCCTGTGTTGTCAGCCATAAACAGAATCTGGCTGTTAGTTCAGTGACTACCAGAGTCTGACCAAACATGAGCAGTCACTTCTTGACTCACTGGTTCACTGCCTGGCCTTTTAGCGTTTGCTAAAATGTCTACAAAGCAGCAAATAGATGTCCTCTTGCATCATAATCACACGGCCTGTGAATTTGTTAAGCTGTGAGCTCCATAGTTCAGGGCGGCACAGTGGTTAGCACCACTGCCTCACAACTCCAGGGACCTGGGTTCGATTCCCAGCTCGGGTCACTGTCTGTGTGGAGCCTGCACATTCTCCCCGTGTCTGCGTGGGTTTCCTCCTGGTGCTCCGGTTTCCTCCCACAGCCCGAGAGACGTGCTGGTTAGCTGCGTTGGCCGTGCTGAATTCTCCCTCTGTGTACCTGAACAGGCGTCAGTGTGTGGCCACTTGGGGATTTTCACAGTATCCCTCATTACAGTGTTAATGTAACCAAACTGCAACGCAAATAAATAAACTTTAACTTTAAACTATACAGGCACATGAGGTCAGGGAGTACAGATCATGTGGAAAATAAACACCAACACAGATTGAGTGGGTTGTTGTATTTGTGAATGATTTCTTGTTTCTTTGTTTTACTCTCACCCGCCCTACTTATATATATTCCTGGAGCCTCTGGCTGACTGCTGTCAGCTAGCACAGTAGTTGGAGCATTAGTTAGAAGCTAACAAGGTGAATGGTGTAAAGACTGAAATAAGATTGAGGTATGCTACATCACTGTTACGTTGTTACTTGTCCACATTTGGTATTTAATCATACAATGGTTAAAGCACAGAAAGGAGGCCATTCAGCCTCCATTTCTATACTGGCTCTTTACAAGAGCAACTCAGTTAGTTTCACAACCTCACCTTTTCCCTATAATCCTGTTCTATCCTATTCGTCTTTCGATATTTATCCAACTCTCTTCCAAATTGTATCTTGCCTCCCACCAAACTCTGAGCCAGTGCATCCCAGATCCCAAACACTCACGCCCTTAAAAAAAAATCATTTCCTCGTGTCACCTTTGGTTCTTTTGCATGAATTAGGAGCAGGAGTAGGCCACTCAGCCCCTCAATCCTGCTGCACCAGTGCACAAGATCAGTGCTGATCTGATGGTAACCTCAACCTACATTCCTGTCCACCTTTCACCCCCCTTGCTTATCAAGAATGTTTTGCCATTCCCCTGTCCTGAAGGTTTACCCAGGCTGATCCCTGGGATGGCAGGCCTGTCACATGCGGAGAGATGAATTTGGTTAGGATTGCATTCATTGGGGTTGAGAAGAGTGAGAGGAGATCTTATAGAAACGTATAACATACTAACGGGGTTAGACAGGGCAGATTCAGAAAGAATGTTCCTGATGGCGGGGGAGGCCTGAACTTGGGGTCATATTTTGAGGATGAGGGGTAAACCTTATAAGGTAAAACAACAATTTTAACAGCAGAAAAGACGAGGAGAAATTTCTTCATCCAGAGGGTGGTGAATGTGCAGAATTTGCTACCACAGAATGTAGTTGAGGCCAAAATGTAGTGTGATTTCAAGATGAAATTGGATATAGCCCATCGCACTAAAGGAATCAAGGGATATGGGAGGAAGGGAGGATCCGGATATTGAATTCAATGATCAGCCATGACCATAATGAATGGCGGAGCAGGTTTGAAGGGCCGAATGGCCTACTCCTGCCTCTAATTTCTACATTTGTATGGCCTCCCATCCTCAACTCCTCGTTCAACAGAAAAAGCTTGTCCCTTTCTACTCTGTGCAGATCCTCCATCTCAATTTTGCTGATGCGTCCTCAATTGTCTTGCCGTATCCAAAGATGTGTGTGTTAGGCTAATTGGCCATGATAAGTTGCCCCTTAATGTCAGAGGGATTAGTGGGGTAAATGTATGGGGTTATGGGATTAGGGCCTGAGTGGGATTGCGGTCAGTGCAGACTTGATGGGCCGAATGGCCTCCTTCTGTACTGTAGGGATTCTATGGTATTCCCGTAACTAGCTGCTCCGGTGGCCTTAGAACATTAAACTTTGACCTAAGTGACCCATGTGGTGATCCCATCTTGCTGCCGGCATCATTATGTTCTTAGTTCAAGATGATACCTTAAGTGTGTGACAGGTTCACGATTGAATCACAGCGGGCACTGTGCCCCTAAGCTGGCATTTCTGAGACCCCAATCCATTCGCCCATCCCCGTGTGCTCGCTGACCCACATTGCCTCCCAGTCCAACTCAAACCTTTTGAATTTAAAACTCTCCCCAACATGTTCAACTATCTCAGTCGCACCCCTCCTTGTCTCTGTGACCATTCCAAGCGCTCTGCTTTCCTTCAAATCTTGTTAACCTCTGATTCTGTTTACTCATGATGTGGAGACGCCAGCATTGGACTGGGGTAAACACAGTAAGAAGTCTCTGAACGCCAGATTAGAGTCCAACAGGTTTATTTGATAGTAAACACACAAGCTTTCGGGGCTTGCCCCTTCGTCAGGTGAGTGGAGAGTTCTGATCTCAAACAGGGCACATAAAGGCACAGTTTACAGAATACTGATTAGAGTACGAGTCTTTACAGCTAATCAATTCTTAAAGGTGCAGACATCTCTTTAAACTATGCTTAATGCTACCTCCACTCACATTGTCTGCACCTTTAAGAATTGATTAGCTGTAAAGACTCACATTCTAATCAGTATTCTATAAACTGTGTGTGCCTTTATATGCTCTGTTTGAGACCAGAGCTCTCCACTCACCAGACGAGAGCTTATGGGTTGACTGTCAAATAAACCTGTTGGACTTTGACCTGGTGCTGTGAGACTGCTTGTTCCGTTTACTCCACCATCGATGGGGGTCAACCTTTTAGCTTGAAGCTTTAAGCTCTGGAATTCGCCCTGTACACCTCTCCCCTTCTTTACCTCCCTCTCTCTGCCTTTAGAACGCTCCTCAAAAACCTCTTTGACCAAGATTTGATATGGTTCACGTCACAGATATTGTCTGGTTACAGCCCTGTTTGCTCCTTGGTATGTTTGGAGGTTATTTATTAGTGTCACAAGTAGGCTTACATTAAGAGAGAAAACGCTGGAAAATCTCAGCAGGCCTGGCAGCATCTGTAAGGAGAGAAAAGAGCTGACGTTTCGAGTCCAGATAATCCTTCCAAAGCTTTGACAAAAGCTCATCTGGACTGGAAACGTCAGCTCTTTTCTCTCCTTACAGATGCTGCCAGAACCTGCCGAGATTTTCCAGCATTTTCTCTTTTGGTTTCAGATTCCAGCATCCGCTGTAATTTGCTTACGTTAACACTGCAATGAAGTCACTGTGAAAACCCCCTAGTCGCCACACTCCTGTCCGGGTACACTGCGGGAGAATTTAGCACGGCCAATGCACCTAACCAGCATGTATTCGTGGACTGTGAGAGGAAATCTGAGCACCCAGAGGAAACCCACGCAGATATGTGAAGAATGTGCACCGGGAGTCGAACCTGGGTCCCTGGAGCTGTGAGACAGCGGTGCTAACCACCGTGCCGCTCTGCGTGTGAAGGCTCTGTATCAATGCATGTCAATTTTTGCTCAGACGGCCAGTCCAATTCTCGCCCTCAGTAGACATGTAGCTCTGTTAACCTTTGCTTTAATTCTGCGACAACAACTGTCAGCTTCTGCTGTGGTGGCAGGCGCTGATCTATCCTGAAACCTCGATGTCCAAATCACTGTAAAAGCAATGTAATGTCTCCGCGCTCACTTGTCATTCTCTCTGTGTGAAAATATTTTTAGTGGCGCAATTACTGCGGATGAGTTATTTTTGAGGCACGATGGAGCCGTCTTATCATCGTGAAACTTGGCATTTGCATGGATGGTGCTTGAATAAATGAAGGAATTTATTGGAATAAATGGAAAGGAATTCAAATTTCAGGTGAAAGGAAGTCTGTGAAGGTGGACAATGAGGAAACAATTATGCAGCCTGTTTAAGTTTTAATAAGAGTTCTTTCCATGGGACGTGGGTGTCGCTGGCAAGAGGAGCACCACACGCACATCCCTAATTGCCTCTTGAGAAGATGGTGTTGAGACATCTTCTTGAACCACTTGTGAAAGTTTGTCAGCCGTTAGCAGGGGGTTTACTGAACATTGTGTCAGCGTGAAGGAACCAGGACAGGTTGTTGGTGATCTGGAGATTGCAAAAATTTGAAGCTCTTGACCATTTTGACCTGTTGATATAGAAAGGGGTGTGTTTTCCACTAAACATCCTGAAGTTGATGACGATCTCCACTGTTTTGTTGACGTTGAAAGAGAGATTATTGTCGCCACACCAGTTCACCTCATTCCTGTACTCTGTCTTGTCATTGTTTGAGATCCGACCCACTACGGTGGTGTCATTGGCAAACTTGAAAATCGAATTGGAAGGGAATTTGGCCACACAGTCATAGGTGTATAATCTTGTGGGACACCAGTGTTAAGGGTGATCGTGGAGAAGGTGTCGTTGCCTATCTTTACTGATCGTGGCCTGTGGGTTGGTAAGTTCAGGATCCATTCGCAAAGAGAGGTGCCAAGCCCCAGGTCACAGATTTAGTGATGGTAATGCTATTTAGGTAAATGGGTTATGAGTAGATTCTTTCTTGTTGGAGATGAATCTTGCCTGACACATTTTCAGCCTAAACCTGAAGGTCTTGTTACAAGGGGACGTGGCCCGTTTCAGTATCTGAAGAGTTGGGTCTCGTGAAGGATAGAATTCGTACCAAAAATAGGGGCCAGAATTCTCCCAAAAAAATCTAAGTGTCAAATTCGCCTGAAAACTGAAGTAAATCGCACTAGCTTTTTTCAGTGCGAGTTCCAAAATGAATCTCCCACTCTGTGTGCTGCAGAGTGCCTCAGCACGAATCACTTCAGAATTCAGTGGGCAGGGCCTATCCCCGCCCAGGAAGCTGGCAGCGTAGTGCTGAGTGGGCCATTGCGCATGCGCCAATCTGTCAGTGCCAAGATCGGCGCATGCGCAATGTTCCCGCATTGACCAGCCTCCTGATTGCTGGGCAGCTCATTCGGTGGCCATCGCTGCAACTCCCGCAATGCTATCCCTCCCCCCATCCCCACTCTAACGGCCCAATTGCTAGCCCCCTGACCCAGCCTCCAATGCCCCCCCAACCCATCGGCAGTCCCTCCACCCTCTCTGTCCAGACCACCCCACCCAGCCTCCCCAGCAGGCTGACCCCACCAGACCCCCACTCCCACCAGCAGTCCCGACAAAGCCCCCCATCCTGGCATCACCAACCTCCCCCCCCCAGCAGGTTGACCTCACCCAATGCCCAGCCCTGATCGCTGGCCTCCCTCCCTGCCTGACCGATCCCTATGCGGTGGGACACCCGCCAGACCCTGCCCCATGAGGCCACTCCCTTTTAGGACCCACCCACCCACCCCTTGGCCCTTCCCATGCCCGGTGGGCAGTGCAAAGGTGCCCCCCCCCCCCCCAGGCATGGGCACTTTGCCCTTTGGGTGGTACTGGGGGCACAGGCTGGCGGTGCCAATGCCCAGAGGGCACCACACCCATGATCACCGATCCTCTGTAGGGCCCCAATTGCGCCATCCCCTTCGTTCCAGCAGGATCAAGCTGCTAGTTTCCTGAAAATGGGGGGGGGGAGGGAGTTGCTACAGAATTCCGCGCTGGAGTGGAACATTCTACTGGGGGAGGGGGTGGGCGGGTGGATGATGCCAGCGGGCCTGGAGATTTCAGTCCTGGGGGCCTGTTAATCACATTTAAAATACATGGTAGTGGTAATTACCATAACTTACGTGGCTCCATGCCGATTTCCAACACAGGTCCGCCTGTGCTGGAATCTCCCGGCCCACTGTGTTAATTGTTTAGTGCAGCACAATAGGAGAATGGCCCCCAGGGTTGATGTGGTGGGGCTTTTAGTGTGAAAACTGACTGCATGATAGTCAGAGAGTGGGGGGAGGTTAGATCCGTTCTTGCATTGATTTATATCAGTTGGCCCTGGTCCTTTAAAAAGTGAGATAATCGATGTCATCTATAATGTATGACGACAAATGATAAATGGTGTCGGGATAAACAGTGCACCTGTTGATCTTGAAGACTGAGAATTAATCTTTCCCGACACCCTAGCTACAACTGTAGCACAATGGACAGGATTTCCCCGTCCTGCGTAGAGGCCGAGGGGTGGACCATCGACCTCGGGCAGGATTCTCCGGTTTTGAGGCGAGCTCAACCGGAGAATCCCACCCTACATTCTGCACCCTCCCCTTTCCTTCTCCCCTATGGGCTCTATGAACGGTATGCTTTGCCTGTGTAGCGCGCAAGAAAGAATGCTCTTCACTGGATCCCAATGCGCGTGACAATAATAAATCAAACCAAATGACTCGATTCCTTGGGATTCTGAGAACCTGTGCAGATTATAAAGTAAAATTACATAATATTTGCATAATGACTCGAATAAGAAGTCTCACAACACCAGGTTGAAGTCCAACCAGTTTATTTGATAGTAAACCCACAAGCTTTCGGAAACGCTGTTCCTTTGTCAGGTGTGTGGAAGGTTCTGATCAGAGAAAGGCATATAAAGACACACACAGTTTACACAATACTTCTGCTTTCTTGCATCTTTGTAAAAACTTGATGTCTGTGTCGCTACGCGCAATCTTCTTGGAGATCCTCTCTTACTGTGTTCACCCCAGTCCAATGCCGGCATCTCTACATAATGACCCTAATGTCAGGGGGATTAGCAGTGTAAATGACTGTTATGGAATAGGGCATGGGTGGGATTGTGGTCAGTACAAACCCGATGGGTCAAATGGCCTCCTCCTGTAGTGTAGGGATCCTATAACATGTATTTTCCACTGTGCAGAATATTTTTTGCGATTGGCGGTAAACTCTCTGAGCTGGAGATTTATACGTACCATGTCTTGGCTCCTCAAATTGAACTGTGCTGTGTGTTTTGTGTAAAGAGTACATTATGCATGATTTTGTTTGGCCGTTTTGTTCACAAGCTCCTGTTTTCTTCTGTGCCGTTTTGCCCACAGGAGACGGACCTGCTGGAAATCAGCCATGTCAAGGATGCTCGGACCGGGAAGTACGCAAGAACTCCCAAGGTAGGCCCTGCTCGGGAACGCTCTGAGAAACTGTACTGCCCTCCTGCAGGAAACGTAAAGGCAGTTTGTGGCCAGCTTTAGCTCCAATCATTTGTTATTTCAAGAGAGAAAAAACACAAGTGGCAAACTTGAGGTGTTTTCTATTTATCTCCTCCGCGTGACTATGAAGTGCATTATATATTTTGCTTCATGGAGCTGTGCAGAGATAACATGAGTTCCTACAGACGTAACAAGTTTTATTTGTATCCTATAAAACGTCTATTCCACACTTCAACTCAAGCCTGACTTCCAGTTGTTTCTACAGCTTTACTCGGAATCCATGTCCAGACTTAATTAATCAAGCATAGAGTGGGTGGATTTTCCAGTCCCAAAAGTCAGTTGACTTTTGGCTATCTTTCAAGTCTTCCTGTCCCGCTGCTGTTGTGCCCACTGTTGGCAGGACTGGAAAGTCCAGGTCATGAGTATCAATAGCAAACAGATTCTCATAATCAAACACAGAGGAATTGAGTTAAATTCCTGAGGCAGCAATGGTGTTTAGTAATCAGCGGCGGGTTTGCAAAACACTCTCTTGTAACTCTCGTTGTGACAATGGCTCGGTATTGTGTGTCCATAAACTGTTGATCTTGATGATGGCGGGAGATAAATGTTGTAATGTTCCTCAGCCTTGGCAGCTGTCAAAGCAGAGCGTTGGCTCTGAGTGGGTTGTGACTTCAAATCGCAGACTGACTTTACTAAGTGACTGTACCGACCATCAGTGTATCTAACCACTAATTTGTAGCTCAAGCAATCACAGCACTGAGACACAGAACCGTGGAATCGCTGCACTGCGGGCTAAGGCCATTCGGTCCATTGAGACTGCACCAACAGAGCATCCCACCCAGGCTCTTCCTTGGCTCTCCTCTCTCCCCTCCCCTCCTCTTGCCATCCCTCCCTCCCCTCCTCTTGCCATCCCTCCCTTCCTTCCCTCCTCTCCTCCCTCCCCTCCTCTTCCCCCTCCCTCCCTTTCTCCCCTCCTCTCTCCCTCACTCCCCCTCCCCTCCCCCTTTCCCTCCTCTTCTCCCTCCCTCACTCTCTCCTCTTCTCCCTCCCCCTCCTCCCTCATTCCCTTCCCTCGCCTCCTCCCTCATTCCCTCCTCCCTCATTCCCTCCTCTCCCCCCTCCTCCCTCATTCCCTCCTCCCCCTCCTCCCTCATTCCCAACTCCCCCCCTCCTCTCTCATTCCCTCCTCCTTCATTCCCTCCTTCCCCCCTCCTCCCTCATTCTCTCCTCTCCCCCCTCCTCCCTCATTCCCTCCTCTCCCCTCCTCCTCCCCCTCTCCCTCCCCCTCCTCCGGTCTGGCCCATATGTGACTCCAGAGCCTCAGCAATGTGGTTGATTCTTAGCTGCCCTCCGAAATGGCTGAGTGAGCCATTCAGTTCAGAGCAGTTCGGGATGGGCAATAAATGCTGACCTTGCCAGCAACACCCATACCACACGAATGAATTTAAGAAGTGGCTGCCATGTTGAGTTAGCATGGCCCATCCAGCTAACCTGTACATCTTTGGGCACCAAGGGGCAATTTAGCACGGCCAGTCCACCTAACCTACACACCTTTGGGCTGTGGGAGGAAACCGGAGCACCTGGAGGAAACCTATACAGAGATAGGCGCCACACAGTCAGCCACCCAAGGCCTGAATTGAACCCAGATCGCTGGCACCATGGGGCAGCTGTGTCACCCTGCCGCCCAGTTGTCGCTGAATTTTTGTTTTCCCTCATCTGGGGAAGCAGGCTGATCACAGAGGTAGACAAACCTCAGTGCAGTGAGATTGGGTGTCTATCGATAACGTACATGTCACTTGCTGCTGCCTAGAACGTCTCTGACAGGGGAATCCAGGCGGTCTTAGAACAAGGGGTCAACCGTTTGGCACAGGGATGTGATGATTCTTCTTCATTCAGAGGACTGAGAGTCCTTTGGAATTCTCCATTCCAGAGGGTTGTGGCTGTTCAGTTATAGGGCATATACAAGACAAAAGTTTCACGTACTAATGGATAGGGCAGAAAGGTAGATCGGAGGATGAGGGTCAGCCACAATCTTACTGAATGTTGGGATAGGATTGCAGGGCCAAATGGCCTACTCCTACTCCTAATCTTTTATGTCCTTACCGCCAAGATTCAGCCCCAACCAAGGCTGGCAACTACAAGGGCTTGGAACTCCCTCCCTCGTAGCACTGTGGGTATACCGACAGCACATTGAATCATAGATCCCTGCAGTACAGAAGGAGGCCATTTGGCCCATCAAATCTGCGCCGACTCTCCAGCAGACATAAGCCTTATCCCCATAACCTCACATATTTACTCCACTAATCTCCACAACCTACATACCTTGGGACACTAAGGGGCAATTTACCATGGCCAAGCCACCTAACCTGCACCTCTTTGGACACTAAGGAGCAATTTTGCATGGCCAATCCACCTAACCTGCACATCTTAGGAACCACGGGGCAATTTAGCATGGCCAATCCACCTAACCTACAGATGCTAAGAGCAATTTAGTACGGTCAATCCACTAACCACATCTTTGGACACTAAGGGGCAATTTACCATAGCTAATCCACCTAACCTCCACATAAGACGCGGGTTGATGGGTTTTCGATAAGAGAGGGGATTAAGGGTTATGGGGAGAGGGCGGGAAAGTGGAACTGAGCAGCGACAGATCAGCCATGATCTTATTGAATGGCGGGGCAGGCTCGAAGGGCTGGATGGCCTACTCCTGCTCCTATTTCTTATGTTCTTATGTTCTTATCTTGGCACACTTAAGAGGTGAGTCAACTGATGAAGGAACAGCGCTCCGCAAGCTCATGATTCCCAATGAACCTGTTGGACTTTAACCTGGAGTTGTGAGACTTCTTACAAAGATCACAATGACAGGGGCACCAAGAGGGGGAAAAAAAAACAGAATGGATATGTCCCTCCCAGACGCATCTTTTATTCTTTATCCTCTTCCCACCTCCCCCCCCTCCAACAGTTTAGATGCTTTGGTCTGTCAGTGTCCCTGACGAATTGCGATCGGGGTGGAACTGGCAATGTCAGCCCAGCTAAAAGAGGAATGAATATAAGCATTGAAAACAGGGAGCAAAAGTGACATTGGTCTCCCTGTTTCTTTGGTTACCGGCTGAGCTGCACATAACAGAACAAAGTGCACACGTGAAGCGTTTGATTCCTGAGTTTCCTCCTGATTTTAATGTCCTGTTCAGTGGAACAGAATGTCACAGCGCGAGTGATTTGTTCTTTAACTGCCAAGATTGCAACACTTATTATTTTGTTAACACCTTATCGATTTCCCACTATTGTTTCCCAAAGCGTGTGATCTGTAAGGAAAGCAACAAGGAAAACACAATATTTCCTCCCCCGCCACCCCGATACCACGGTCTCCTGCTATAAATCAATCAAAATATTCCATCTTAATCATCAGGTAACATTTCATTTCAAAACAGGTTGAAAATTCCCAGGTTGCGGCTCTGTGCGTGGGAGTGGTTAGCACTGCTACCTCAGAGTGCCAGGGACCCGGGTTCGATACCCGGCTTGGGTGACTGTCGGTGCGGAGTCGGCACATTCTCCCCATGTCTGCGTGGGTTTCCTCCTCCAGTCCAAAGATGTGCAGGTTAGGTGGATTGGCCATGCTAAATTGACCCTTAGTCTCAGGGGAACTAGCTAGGGTGGGGTTATGAGGATACGACCTTGGTCGGATTGTGATCAGTGCAGACTCGATGGGCTGAATGGCCTCTTCTGCAGAGATTCTACGAAAATGTGACAGAGAGGTGTGAAACATATCGAATGAATCAATGTTATATCCACAGGTAGTTCTCTGCCAGAACATTGCCAGAAGAGGTGTCAGAGTAAGATTGACTTTATAACAAAGAGTCGTGCTGTAGAGTGGTCAATAGTTGCGCTGCAAAGCAAATTGTGCAGTCAAGGTTTTTCACTATAATCAATTCCAATTCATATGAACCCAACTATCGATCGATTTCCTGCTTTCATTATGTTGTCCAGTCAGGGAATGTAAATATGTCACAGGCAAAATTGACACAGCTTTTGTTGGCAAGTTGATGAAATGGGCGGCATGGTAGTGAGCACTGCTGCCCCACAGCGCCGGGTACCTGGCTCAATTCTCATCTTGGGCCACTGTCTGTGTGTAGAGTGTGCACGTTCTCCCCCGTGGGTTTCCTCCGGGTGCTCTGGTTTCCTCCCAGGGCCCAAAGATGTGCAGGTTTAGATTAGTTGGCCATGCTAAACTTGACCCTAATGTCAGCTTATGAGGAGAGATTGAATAGACTGGGCCTGTACTCGTTGGAGTTTAGAAGGCTGAGGGGGGATCTTTATAGAGACTTACAAGATAATGAAGGGGCTAGACAGGGTAGAGATAGAGAGATTCTTT
Organism: Carcharhinus amblyrhynchos; assembly: GCF_965287045.1. Taxonomy (NCBI): domain Eukaryota; kingdom Metazoa; phylum Chordata; class Chondrichthyes; order Carcharhiniformes; family Carcharhinidae; genus Carcharhinus; species Carcharhinus amblyrhynchos. The sequence goes on along the minus strand of NC_137335.1, from coordinate 8,562,562 downwards.
CCACTTAAAAAGGAAACCAGAACTAGAGGGCACAGCCTCAAAATAAGAGGAGGGGGGCGGGGTACAATTTAGAACAGAGTTGAGGAGGAACTTCTTCTCTCCGAGAGTGGTGAATCTCTGGAATTCTCTGCCCGTTGAAGTGGTGGAGGCTACCTCGTTGAATACATTTAAGTCATGGGTGGATAGATTTCTGATAGACAAGGGAATTAAGGATTATGGGGAGAAAGCGGGAAAGTAGAAATGAACCACTACAAGATCAGCCATGATCTTATTGAATGGCGGAGCAGGCTCGAACTGCTAGATGGCCTACTCCTGCTCCTATTTCTTATGTTCTCATGTCAGGGGGATTAGCGGGATAAATGTGTGGCGTTATGGGGATAGGGCCTGTGTGGGATTGTGGTCGGGACAGACTCGATGGGCCGAATGGCCTCCTTCTGCACTGTAGGGACTCTATGATTCCATGAAACGGGGGACTGCCTTTTTCTAAAGGCGGCCCGAGGATTGCGGAAGGAATTCTCTGGTCTTGCACCCTCCACTGCCCCTGCCAGCCGGCATGGAGAATTTGGCGCTCAGCCGAATCCCCATTCGCTGCAGCGGGACTGGAGAATCCCAGCTGGAAAATTCCGGCCTGTGCGCCTGATTTATCTCAGCTTTACCTCAACACGCATCTCCAGCCCTCTCAGCGCAGCCGACTGGAGCCCACTCCCTCAATTTGCCTCCACTGCCGTGGCCCGTCAAAGTATTCGTCTATTCGCCAATCGCATCCTGAAGTGTAGTCAGCCCCGGCGAGCACTTTTCCTGAGGCATTGGTTAAAAATTCTATCTTCAAAACCGCCTCAGCACCAGCCCCCCGACTGGACTTGCCAAACCTGGTACGTTATGGTGCCCAGTAATGCAAGCTAACAGTATCCTATGGTCATATCCATCACTAATACTGGACTTAGAAGGTTTAATCAACAAAATTTTGAATGCACGCAACTTTGCAATTAGATCGTGCATGGCAAACAGAATATAAAAGTCGTAGGAGCAGGAGTAGACCACACGGCCCAGCGAGCCTGCTCCATTCATTCCGTGACTCAATTTTCCTGCCTGCTCCCCAGACCCCCTCATTCCTTGAGAGACCAAAGCCGGAATTCTCCTGGCTCGCCCACCATAGAATCGGAGAAGGCGAGGGGCAGGCGATGGAAATGTCCATCGACCTCGGGCGGGACTTTTTGGTCTCGGGGTGACCCATGCTGTAAAATCCCACCCCAAATATCCATCCATCTCAGCAGCCTTCAATGTGTTCAACGATGGAACATCTGGGGGAGAGCAGTCAAAGACTTGCAACCCATTGATTGAAGTAATTTCTGCTCATTTGAGCCCCAAATGATCAGCCTTTTATCCAAAGACTGTGTCCACATTGTTTTAGATTCCCAGACCAGCAGAAACAAGCTCACAGCAGTCACCCCATCAAGACCCTTCAGAATTCTGCATGTTTCATTCTTCTGTTGCCTTTCATTCTTCTAAACTCCAGTGAATATAAGCCCAATTTATGCAGGTTCTCAGCACAGGACAACTCCCTCACCCCAGGGACCCATCTAGACAACCTTCATCATACAGCCCGCAACACAAGTATATATTTTCTTAAATATGGAGACCAAAACTGCACACAGTGCTCCAGATTCAGTCTCATCAAAACTTTGCACAAGGCTTCTACATTCTTGTGCTTTACTCCTCTTGCAATAAAGGCCAACATTTCATTTGCCTTCCTGATTGCTTGCTGCATCTTCAGGATAACTTGCCGCGTTCCTTGTATGAGTGCACCCAAGTCTTTTTGAACATCCAGATCTCTCAACTTTTAATAAATATTCTGCCTCTTTACTCTTAGAACCAAAGTGGATAACTTCACCCCAAATTAATCTCTATCTGCCATCTTTGTGAACGTAGCCCAGTCCAGCACGCAAACTAGCCTCTTGTCCATTGATTTTGTCCAATCTTTCTGGAAAAGCCTTGAAAAAGCAGCCGGCATAATTAAGGAGCCCGACACCCCAGACATTCTCTCTTCTACCTTCTTCCATTGGGAAAATGTCGGAGATCATGTAAGAACATAAGAACATAAGAACATAAGAAATAGGAGCAGGAGTAGGCCATCTAGCCCTTCGAGCCTGCCCCGCCATTCAATAAGATCATGGCTGATCTGTTGTGGCTCAGTTCCACTTTCCCGCCCTCTCCCCATAACCCTTAATCCCCTCTCTTATCAAGAACCCATCAACCCGCTTCTTAAAAATATTTAGCGAGGCAGCCTCCACCACTTCAACGGGCAGAGAATTCCAGAGATTCACCACCCTTTGAGTGAAGAAGTTCCTCCTCAACTCCGTTCTAAACCGCCTCCCCTTTATCTTGAGGCTGTGCCCCCTAGTCCTACTGTCTTTTTTGAGCGGGAAGAGTCTCTCCACCTCTATCCTATCCATCCCATTCATCATCTTATACATCTCAATGAGATCTCCCCTCATTCTTCTAAACTCTAACGAGTACAAGCCTAGTTTATTCAGCCTACCAACCAACTCAAGCGCAACTTCTTCCCTGCTGCCATTAGACTTTTGAATGGACCTATTTTGCATTAAGTTGATCTTTCTCTACCCCCTAGCTATGACTGTAACACTACATTTTGCACCATCTCCTTTCCTTCTCAATGAACGGTATGCTTTATCCGTACAGTGTGCAAAAAAATACTTTTCACCGTATACTAATACATGTGACAATATTGAATCAAATCGAATCAACCGGCTAACTTATCTACTGTAGTCGAAGGGCTAGATGGCCTACTCCAGGCTCGAAGGGCTAGATGGCCTACTCCTGCTCCTACTTCTTATGTTCTTATATTAGTGTCTCTGTGTCCTCCTCACAGCTTATCTTCCCACCGAGCTTGGTATCATCAGCAAATATTTCCAACCCCAACACAAACTGGAGGAAGCGCACCTCATCTTCCGATTGGGCACTTTACAGCTGTCCTGATTGGACGTTGAGGTCAACAACTTTAGACCATGGGCTCTTCCTTTCACCCCATTTCCACTTATTTTATTTCATTTCTTCATTTCATTTCATTCCTCCTTTTTAAAATCGTCTTTCGTCCTTCTGTTTTTCAAATTCTCCAATCTCACTCTCCAGCTTGTCTCCAAACGTGTCCTTGCATTCCCCCCTCTCCTCCCAATTCTCCCACCCACCCCTTCAGGGAAACTGTCACATTCCTCAGATAGTCCCTAACAACCCGCTCTCTGTCCCACCGTCCAAATATTCTGATCACTTAATGGATACTTTTAGCACATCTCTCACCTTTCATCATTGCAATTTACATTTCCTTTGTCCAACTACCTCTTGCGGGGCATTCTAGGACAAGAGGACAGAGTCTTAGGATAAGGGGCAACAAATTTAACTCAGAGTTGAGGAGAAACAACTTCCCCCAAAGGGTTGTGAATCTGTGGAATTCGCCACCCCAAAGTGCGGCTGATGCTGGCACAGTGAGTAAATTTAAGGAGGAGTTGGACAGATTTTTAATTGGTAACGGGTTGAAGGGTTATGGGGAGAAGGCAAGAAAATGGGGATGAGGAGCATAGCAGCCATGATCGAATGGGGGAGAGGATCTGATGGGCCGAATGGCCTAATTTTGCTTCTATATCTTATGAAGTTATGAATTACACCCCCTCCCTTCCCCCACTACCCCATAGTATAAACCTCATCTGACTTCCTTCACTCTTAGCTCTGGCAAAGGGTCATCTAGATTCGAGACGCTGGCTCTATTCTCTCTCCACAGATGCTGTCAGACCTGCTGAGATTTTCCAGCATTTTCTGTTTTTGTTTTAGATTCCAGCATCCGCAGTATTTCCCTTTAACCTCAGTTACATTCTCTTCATCAGAGTCCTTGATACAGATTGGAAATTGCTGAAGCCCCAGCACTGTGGCACTCTGCGTGATACGGCCTGCCAACGGGAAAAAGCCCAGTTTATGCTCATTCTCTGCTTTCTATCCATGAATCATTCCTCTATGTATGCTAATATACTACTGCCAACTCCATGAGGGCTTATTTTGCTGATTAGTCTTTTGTACCGAACTGTATTGAACGCCTTTGGCAGTGTTGGTATACAGAAGGCGGACTGGCTTCTATTTATCTGTCCTACTACTTACATCCTCAAAAAACTCTCTTAAATTTTGTCAAACAGGATTTCCCTTCAGTGAAACCATGTTGACTTGTTCTAATTATAGAATTATTTTCTAAGCACATTGTTAAGATTTCCTTTATAATAGATTCCAGCATTTCCTAAAACTGAAATTAGGCTGACTGGCCTATAATCTATAGAATCATAAAATCCGTACAGTGCCTGTGTGGAGTTTGCACATTCTCCCTGTGCCTGCGTGGGTTTCCTCCAGGTTTTTTGGTTTCCTCCAACAGTCTAAAGATGTGCAGGTTAGGTGGATTGGCCATGCTAAATTGGCCCTTAGTGTCCAAAGATGCATAGATTAGGTAGATTGGCCATGTTAAATTGCCCCTTAGTGTCCCAGACATGTAGAATAGGTGATTTGGCCATACAAAATTGCCCCTGAGTGTTCTGAGATGTTCAGGTAGATGGATTGGCCATGCTAAATTGCCCCTTAGTGTCCTAGGATGCTTGGGTTAAGTGGATTGGCCATGCTAAATTGATCCTCAGTGTCCCAAGATGTGTAGGTTACATAGATTAGCCGTGCTAAATGTGTGGGGTTACCGTGATAGGGCCTGGATAACGCCCTCTGTCATAGAGTCAGTGCAGACTCGATGGACCAAATGGCCTCTTCTACACTGTTGGGATTCTACAATTTTCTGTGAATATTGCTGCACTGATCTGTCTTGATATGTGAATCATTGTGGGAATACTTATGCAGATTGATTTCAGACCAAGACCTTTTTGAAGAAGTTTTTATTCACTGGTTGAGTTGTTTTCTGCTCTGACATTTACCCTTCAGCTTCTGGTGTTAGTTTCCTGAGATAATGTTACTTGCGTGTGTTGAAATGCCAGAAGTTTGGCATTAAAACATAAATGTAATAATCTGGGCTTCCTGAGTGCCTCTGTGAATCTCAAGTAGCTGAGATTCCAGTTCCCACTGCCAGTCCCAGGTAAGTGTTGAGTAAGATCATCATCGTTGCTGTGGGTGTAAAACCCCTAATTTAAGCTTAGCCCTGTTTCACTTCTGAACACCAACTAGTGACACCTACTGGTGAGGCCCCTATGTGCACACCGATTGTGAACAGAATTAAATGCCCTTCTCTGCCTTTAGTACTTGTACCAAGTTTATTTTTTTATCAGTGTCACATTAACATTGCAATGAAGTTACTGTGAAAATCCCACAGTCGCCACACTCTGGCGCTTGTTCAGGTACACTGAGGGAGAATTTAACATGGCCAATGCGCCTAACCAGTACGTCTTTCTATCTGACTGTGGGAGGAATCCGGAGCACTGGAATTTGAATTTAATAAAAAATATCTGGAATTAAGGATCTCCTCAAGACCATGAAACCATTGTTGATTGTTGGAAAATGCCATCTGATTCACTAATGTCCTTTAGGGAAGGAAATCTGCCATTCTTACCTGGGTGGCGCGGTGGCACAGTGGTTAGCACTGCTGCCTCACAGTGCCAGGGACTTGGGTTCAATTCTCAGCTTGGTCTCCATGTTCTCCCCGTGTCTGCATGGGTTTCCTCCAGCTGCTCCAGTTTCCTCTCACACTCCAAAAGACGTGCTGGTTAGGTGCATTGCCCATGCTAAATTCTCCCTCAGTGTACCCGAACAGATGCCGGAATGTCGTGACTAGGGGATTTTCCCAGTAACTTCATTGCAGAGTTAATGTAAGCCTATTTGTGACACTAATAAATAAATGAACAGGTCTGGCCTAAATGTGACTCCAGAGCCACAGCAATATGGTTGACTCTTAATTGCCTTCCATTGGCAACTAGGGATGGACAATAAATATTGGTCACCCAGTGGTGCCCATGTCCCACAAATGAATAAAAAATAATGACAACACCCAACTTTTTTTTATTCATTCATGGGACATGGGTGTCCCTTGCTAGCCAGCTTTTATCCCTAGTTGCCCTTGAGAAGGTGGTGGTGAGCTGCTTTCTTGAATCGCTGCAGTCCAGATTCTGTGGGTTGACCCACAATGCCGTTAGAGTGGAAATTCCAGGATTTTGACCCAGCGACTACGAAGGAACGGCCTATATATTTCCAAGTCAGGTCTTCGAGTGGCTTGGAGAAGAACTTGCAGGTGGCGGTGTTCCTATGTGTCGACTGCCCTCGTCCTTCTAGGTGGAAGTGGTCGTGGGTTTGGAAGGTGCTGTCTAAGGATCTTTGGTGAATTGCCGCAGTGCATCTTGTAGATAGTACACACTGCTGCTACTGAGCTTTGGTGGTGGAGGGATTGAACGTTTATAGATGTGGTGCCAATCAAGTGGGCTGCTTTGTCCTGCTTGGTGTCAAGCTTCTTGAGTGTTGTTGGAGCTGCACCCATCCAGGCAAGTGGGGAGTATTTCATCACATTCCTGGCTTGTGCCTTGTAGATGGTGGATGGGTTTTTGGGAGTCAGGAGGTGAGTTACTCGCTGCAGTATTCCCAGCCTCTGACCTGCTCTTGTAGCCGCTGTGTTTATGTGGCCAGTCCGGTTGAATTTCTGGTCAATGGTAACTCCAAGGATGTTGATAGTGGAGGATTCAGTGATGGCAGCACTATTGAATGTCAACGGGCAGTTGTTGGAGTGTCTCCTATTGGTGATGGTCATTGCCTGGCATTTATGTGGCCCGAATGGTACTTGCCACTTGTCAGCCCAAGCCTGGATATTGATCAGATCTTGTTCCATTTGAACATGGACTGCTTCAGTATCTGAGGAGTCATGAACCATCTAGGACTATCCAAAAAGAAGGAAAAGGTTCTTCTTTACATCTCTCTATCTCTATCCCTGTCTCTCACTGTGTCTCAATCCATACGTCTTTCTTTCTCTCTCTCCATCTTGCTCTCTCTCTCTCTCTCTCTCTGTCTCCCATGCTCTGTCTCTCACCTGTGTCTCAATCTATATGTTTTCCTGTGTGCCTTGCTCTCTATCTCTCACTGTGTCTCAATCTATGTCTTTCTCTTTCTCTGTCTTGCTGTCTCTCTCTGTCTCTCTCGCTCTGTCTCTCATTGTGTCTCAATCTGTATGTCTTTCTCTCTCTCTGTCTTGCTCTGTCTCTCACGGTGTCTCAAACTGTATGTGTTTTTCTCTCTCTCTGCTTTACTCTGTCTCTGTCCCTCTTTTTATGTCCCTCTTGTTATGTCTCTTTGTCTCTCTTGCTTTGTCTCTCTTGGTCTGTCTCTCATGATGTCTCAATCTGTATGTCTTTCTGTCTCTCTGTCTTGCTCTGTCTCTGTCTCTCTTGCTCTGTCTCTCACGGTGTCTCAAACTGTATGTGTTTCTCTCTCTTTGCTTTACTCTCTCTCTGTCTCTCTTTCTATGTCTCTCTTGTTCTGTCTCTCTTTCTCTGCCTCTCTTGCTTTGTCTCTCTTGCTCTGCCTGTCACGATGTCTCAAGCTGTATGTATTTCTCTCTCTCTCTGTCTTGCTCGCCCTCTGTCTCTGTCTCTCTTGATCTGTCTCTCACTGTGGGTCCCTCTGTACGTATGTCTCTTTCTCTGTCTTTCTCTGTCTTTCTTGGAAACCTGTTACGACGCCCTTTTATGTGGCAGCTTGTTGGGTAAATAGTGACACAACTTTGCTATTGCAAGGCAGAATCAGCACGATGTTGCTTTGAAGTGACATAATCCAGTGTTAGCATTCTTCCCTCTCCGCAATGAGAAGGTGTCACTTTAAACAAGGTACCTTTTGTACGCACGTTCATTACATTCAATGTCACATATTCCAGTTTGCTGTTCAGTCACTTCCTGGGGAGTTTGCTGGATGTTTTGCAATAGATCTTCATGCATCAAGAACACAACTGAACCCTGGCAGCTGCTTAATGTTGTGTTTCTGCAGTCGAGTGGTTTAGTGGCACAGCTAGCTGAAGAAAACCATGGGCTGGTTTCTATTTACTTTTAAGTGGAGAGGAAATAACTTCATTTCTGCTGTTATTTCCTATTTGTCTGGAAATAGGTCTCATCATGTCTGCATAAATGCACATGGACACTGATTGGTACAGTAGGCGCTTTGTCACACATACTTTATCATCAGGTGGACAGAGTGGTGAAGAAGGCATTCGGCATGCTTGGTTTCATTGGTCAGAACATTGAATACAGGAGCTGGAATGTCTTGTTAAAGTTGTGCCAGACATTATTAAGGCCACACTTGGAATACTGTGTGCAGTTCTGGTCATCCTATTTTAGAAAGGATATTATTAAACTAGAAAGAGTGCAGAAGAGATATACTAGGATGCTACCGGGTCTTGATGGATTGAGTTATAAGGAGAGGCTGGATAGACTGAGACTTTTTTCTCTGGAGTGTAGGAGGCTGAGGGGTGATCTTATAGGGGTCTATAAAATAATGGGGGGGGGGGGGGGCAAAGATCAGCTAAATAGTCAATATATTTTCCCAAAGATAGGGGATTCTTAAAACTAGAGGGCATAGGTTTAAGGTGAGAGGGAAGAGGTACAAAAAGGTCTAGAAGGGCAATTTTTTTCACACAGAGGGTGGTGAGTGTCTGGGACAAGCTGCCAGGGGTAGTGGTAGAAGCAGATACAATTTAGTCTTTAAAAAAGCGTTTAGACAGTTACATGGGTAAGATGGTTATAGAGGGATATGGGCCAAATGCGGGCAATTGGGCCTAGCTCAGAGGTTTAAAAAGAAGACTGGCATGGACAAGTTGGGCCGAAGGGCCTGTTTCCATGCTGTAAACCTCGATAACTCTTATCTATGATGGCAAAAATAGGAAGCAAAGTATTTTTGGGAAACACAGGGACAAGGGCTACATTTAATAAATACCCAAGAGCATAATTAACACTTTTTTTTAGCGGGGAGGCAATGGCTTAGTGGTATTTTCACAAGACTATTAATCCAGAAACTTAGCTTAGGCTCTGGGGATGCGGGTTCGAATCCCACCAACGCAATTTGAATTCAATAAAAAATATCTGGAATTAAGAATCTACTGATAACTATGAAACCATTGTCGATTGTCAGAAAAAGTCATCTGGTTCATTGGTGTCCTTACCTGGTCTGGCCTACATGTGACTCCAGAGCCACTGCAATGTGGTTGACTCTCAACTGCCCTCGGGCAACTAGGGATGGGCAATAAATGCTGGTCAGCCAGTGACACCCATGCCTCTCGAAGGAATAAAAGAAAATCAGCTAATAGCATTTACACATTTTGATCTCTTAATGGATGCTGTTAGCACCATTCCTAGCCTTTATCATCACCGTTTATATTCTCTTTGTCTTATTGTCTATGCCATCCTTATCCCCCACCCGTCCTCACCCTCAAATTTGTCCTACTCTCCTTGTCTTCAACTCTGACAAAGGGTTACCCTGACTCGAAACATTGGCTCCATTCTCTCTCCACAGATGCCGTCAGACCTGCTGAGGTTTTCCAGCATTTTGTTTCAATCCGCAATACGCGGACTTCACACACATGCGCGCGCGCACACACACACACACACACACACACACACACTTGGGGGTCGGCAGGTGCTATACAAATGAAAGTAGTTGCTCTCTTCAATAAACGTCTTGGAACAGAGTGCCCTAGAGCACTTGGGATGCCAAAGATGCTGGAGGCAATTTGACTCCTTGCATCCGACTTCTCGGGGGCTGAATTCGAACGGAAAGCTTTGCGGCAGAGAATATGACAATCAGAATTGAGGTCAGCGGATGACAGGAATTATAAACGGTGGTCAGCAAAGGAGATATTAATAACCGAGCAGGGAATGGAAATCGCGCGTAGCACTGAGCGACAGCTCCAAACACTAACGGTTCTGCTTCCGAAAACAAGAAATAAATTAAGTCAGGCAGCTCGGAAGATTTGTTACTGCTTTAGGGTGTACAAGGTTCCAGTAACGGGCTTTAATTACAGTTTACAATTTAACCAGTCAGGGGAATCTGTAAATGCCATGCTTAACACGCTATTTTTCTTTGAATGCTGGAGAAACTGCCTCTGCATGGGCAATTAATCTGTCGACAAGACCAAAATAATAGAAACTTGCTTAAAAAAAAGTAGAAACTTCTAATTTCTTTCCCGTTTTACAGTCTGCTTAATCTCCACCCTGCACACAGTGGTTCTACAAGATGTAATCGTTAGTACGCCACGGGTACAGCCTCAAGTTAGTTCACCATGTTTCATTTTTGAAATTAAAGGCTCAGATAATGGTTTTCCTGCTCTCCTGTTCCCCCGTGAAGCTTGTACTTGTGGTACGAGGAGTGCTTGGAGGAGGTTTTAACAAGCAGTCATTTGTTCGAGTGATTAACCATGCTATTAATTAACAAATTCAATAATGAATATCAAATACATTCATTTTCCGAGCTGGCTTTCTCTGCATCCCTGTGTGTGGTATGTCCTGGTAGACATGCAAGGTGCGTTGACATCTACGAGGTTTATCGTAGACCGCAGAATCATGCAATACAGAAGAGGCCCTTCAGCCCATCGCATCTGCACCGCCATTTCTGAACCACCTGATCCCCCACCTCATCCCATCTGAGAGCACTTGGCCCATGGCCTTGAATATTATGACGTGCCAAGTGTTCTTCCAGGTACTTTTTAAGGGATGCAAAGGATCCCACCTCCACCACCCTCCCAGGCAGCGCATTCCAGATTATCACCACCCTCTTGAATATAATCCGTGAATATAATTCAGATGGATAAGTCAACAGTGATGCATCGAGTGGGGGGGCAAATTGTCAAGCTTAGGGACCCCCTTGTAGCTCCCTTAGAAAATGCACACTCCTCAAACAGGTACATGACCCATGCATGACTAGTTCCCACCCATCGTCACTACGGAGGATCCATGTGTGAGGAATTAGATGAGGACAGAATTGGGGCTTGCTGCCATACCCACATGACCAGGTCACCTGCCTCTGTTCATATCCAAAACACACATAATAAGAGACAATGGAGCCAATGTTTCAAGTCAAAGTTGGCTCTATTCTCTCGCCACAGATGCTGCCAGACCTGCTGAGATTTTCCAGCATTTTCTCTTTCTGTTTCCGATTCCAGCATCTGCCTTTTTTAATTTATTTTTATACATTTGTGAGACATGGTTGGCCAGCATTTATTAGCCCATCCGTACTTGCCTGAGGGCAGCTGAGAGTCATCCACATTGCTCTGTGTCTGGAGTCGCGTGTTGGCCCAGACCAGATAAGGATGGGAGGAAGCCCACGCTGACGTGGGGAGAACTTGGAGACTCTGCACAGGCAGTCACGCAAGCTGAGAATTGAACGCAGGGCCCTGGCGCTGTGAGGCAGCAGTGCTAACCATTGAGTTACTGTGCTGTCCAGGTAAGAATGGCAGATTTCCTTCCCTAAAAGTGAACCAGATGGGTTTTTCCCACAATGGTTTCATGGTCATCAGTAGATTCTGAACTCCAGATTTTTTTTTTATTGAATCCAAATTCCATCATCTGTTGTGGTGGGATTCGAACCCAGGTCACCAGAGCGTTCGCTGAGTTTCTAGATTAAAAGTCCAGCGATAATACCACTAGGTCTTCACCTCACACAATACGATGGGCCACTTATGCAAGGCATAAGAAGACTGATGAATGCACATGCCGCCTGAAGGAGTAATTTGTCCAATCTTAAAACATAATCGAAAGTGTAACCAAGTTTTTACAGATAACCAAACAAGAAGCACACAACAATTCTTTCGTCTGCTTTATTTCTGTCTAATCATGAAGAATATGTGGCTGAACGGTGGTGGGATAAAAGTGATAGAAGCTTCATAGAATGCTTACAGCACAGGATTCCACCATTCGACCCATTTTCTCCATGCTGGCTCTCTGTGCGGAAGTCGAGGGCATTTTTTAAAAATTTGTTCGTGGGATGTAGACGTCACTGGATGTATCAGCATTTGTTGCCCATCCCTGAGGGCATTTAAGAGTCAACTACATTGCTGTGGATCTGAAGTCACATGTAGGCCAGACCAGGTAAGGACGGCAGATTTCCTTCCTTAAAGGACATTAGTGGGTTTTTCTGACAATCAACAATGGTTTAATGGTCATCCGTAGATTCATAATTGCAGATATTTTTTATTGAATTCAAATTCCACCATCTGCTGTGGTGAGATTCAAACCCGGGTCCCCAGAATATGAGCTAAGTTTCTGGATTAATAGTCTAGCGATAATACAACAATGGACAATGCTCATCATTAGACTCTTAATACCAGATTTGTTTTATTGAATTCAAATTTCACCATCTGCCGTGGTGGGATTTGAACTCTGGGTCTCTGGATTACTCATCCAGCGATAATACCACTACACCACTGTCTCCTCAAAGGGAGGCCATCGCCTAGCATAGTCTCAGAATAAGGAGGTGTTCACTTGAGATGAATTGGAGGGAGAATTCCTTCTCTCACGGAGTGTGAATCTTTGGAATTAGGAATCTTTTTAGCTGTCCGCCAATTCTATCCAGATATGAAGATTGGAGAGTGGCAAATGTTGTGCCTTTGTTTAAAAAGGGCTGCAGGGAAAAGCCTGGGAACTACAGGCCAGTGAGCCTCACATCTGTGGTGGTAAATCGTTGGAAAGTATTTTGAGAGACAGGATTTACAGGCATTTAGAGATGCAAGTACTGATTAGGGACAGTCAGCATGGCTTTGTGAGTGGAAAATCATGTCTCACAAATTTGATTGAGTTTTTTGAAGGGGTAACCAAGAAGGTAGATGAGGGCAGTCCAGTTGATGTTGTCTACGTGGATTTTAGCAAGGCCTTTGACAAGGTACCACATGGTAGGTTGTTGCATAAGGTTAAATGTCACGAGATCCAGGATGAGGTATCTCAATGGATACAAAATTGAAGAAGCCAGAGGGTGGTTGTAGACAATTGGTTTTCAAACTGGAGGCCTGCGACCAGCAGTGTGCCTCAGGGACCAGTGCTGGGTCCACTGTTATTTGTCATTTATATTAATGATTTGGATGAGAATATAGGAGGCATGGTTAATAAGTTTGCAGATGACACTAAGACATAGTGGACAGTGAAGAAAGTTATCCCCAATTGCAACGGGATCTTGATCAATTGGGCCAGTGGACTGACGAATGGCAGATGGAGTTTAATTTAGACAAATGCAAGGTAATACATTTTGGTGGATTGAACCAGGCAGCATTGTGGTTGACTCTCAACTTCCCTCTGGCAATAGGGATGGGCAATAAATGCTGGTCTAGGCAATAAATGCTGGCCTAGCCAGCAACGCCCATGTCCCATGAATAAGTTAATTTTAAAAAAAAAGCCCAAGCAACCAGAATCAGGTGCATCAAGATGGATAAGAAAGGAAAAGCCTGACATTGCATTCTATGTCTATTTTTAAGAAAGTCTGTAACACACAGTGCCCAGTTATGACTTTGCAATGCCAGCAGAAAAGGAAATCTGCCATCCTTACCCAATCTGGCCTACACCTGAATCCAGAGCCATAGCAATGTGGTTGACTCTCTTCTGCCCTCTGGCCATGCTAAATTGCCATTTAGTGTCAGATGGGCTGGCAGGGTAAATGCGTGTGGTTATGGGGATAGGGGCTGGGTGGGATTGTGGTTGGTATAGACTCGATGGGCCAAATGACCTCCTTCTGCACTGTAGAGATTCTATCAAATGGCTTAGCAAGCCAATCGGTACAAGGGCAACTGGGGATGGGCAATAAATGCTGGCCTAGCCAGCCATACCTATTGTCTCATGAATGAATAATTAAAAAGCCACAGGGCTGGGAATAAAGGCTCAGCCATTTAGAACTGAGATAAAAAAGGAATTTCTCCTTCCACGCATTCTTATCTTCAAGCAGAACTGGGAATCTATTTTCCCAAGAATTCATCGACAGTCAGACATCACAGCTCTCTGCGATGCCTGGCTCTCATACCTTTGTGAATTCGATACTGCTGTTGGTTAGATCTGTTTCTTCTCTGGGACAAAAAGAATAAAGAATCACAGAACCCTACAGCGCAGAAAGAGGCCCTTCGGCCCATCGAGTCTGCACCGAACACAATCCCACCCAGGCCCTACCCCCATATCCCTACATATTATACCCACTAATCCCTCTAACCTACACATCCCTGGACACTAAGGGGCAATTTCTTAGCACGGCCAATCAACCTGACCCGCACATCTTTGGACTGCGGGAGGAAACCGGAGCGCCCGGAGGAAACCCACTGCACCCAGTTAAAGTATACTGGCCTCTTGTTTCGGAAACGGTTTTCCAAATGTGTATTTCTGAATTAGATGATTGCAACCTGGATTTCAATGTGCGAGATTTCCTTCAGATATTCATAGCAGAAACTCGAAAGATGAAGCAGCTAGCATTTCCAGTTACTTAGCAACGGGAACGGTGAAGAAATGTGTTTTTTTTTTCCCCCTCTGTTCAGCTTGCCCGTCAAGGCTCTCAATGCCCAACTTTGATTTGAAAATGACTGCAAATTGGATTAATCACTTGTACTAAGTATCATTTTTTAATGACGCTTTGTGCTATTTCCCGACAGCGGCTGCTGCTTTTTAGGCCATTTATCCTGTCGCTGCTGGGGAAATGTGGTCCCGCTAATGTAAGCAGCATTATCTTGTGCGCCGACAGGGTATCTCGCCGCACCAAAACTGCAGACCGTAAATATGAGATAAGCAGCACTATTAATCCATTACAGTTGCATCATGTTGCGGCCAGTACTTGGATTAAGATAACGGGAATTCTTCCGATGTCTCAAGGGAGAGAAATGTGTTAACGTCAGAGTGGAGAACATTGGCTATGAGGAGATAATCAATGGGCTTGATGTGAAAGTGAATTTGGCGCACTGATTTGCGACCATGACTAAATGTATTCATTCTTCCATGAGTGTAAGATAATTTTTGTAATGTGGCATTATTTTATGGGCAACATCATGAGATCTGGGTGTTTCAACCGTGGCTAAGTTGGTAGCAATCTCTTGCCCCTTGAGTCGGGGTGGGGGGGGTTAAGCCTGGGTGTAGGAACGTAGGAGTTAGGAGTGAGAGTGGGTAATTTAACCACTCAATTCAATGTGATGCTCTTTCGGAGAGTCTGTGCTGACTGGATGGGTGGAAAGGCCTCATGGGATACGGGCACCGCTGGCAAAGCCAGCATTTGTGACCCTTCCCTAATTGCCCCTGACCTAAATGGCTCGCTTGGCCATTTCAGAGGGCAGTTAATAGTCGATCACTTTGTTCTGGGTCTGGAGTCACATGTAGGCCAGACCAGGTAAGGACAGCAGATTTCCTTCTCTAAAGGACTTTAGTGGGATTTTGCGACAGTTGATGGTTTCACATGGGCCACCGTGACTGAGACAAGTTTTATATTCCAGATTTTACTAATTGAAGTTAAATACCACCTGCAGCCGTGGAATTAAATGGGTTTAGCCGAAATCTGATTGATAAGGGAATGAAGGGTTATGGGGAGCAGGCAGGTATGTGGAACTGATCCACTTCAGATCAGCCATGATCTTATTGAATGGCGGGGCAGGCTCGAAGGGCTAGATGGCCTACTCCTGCTCCTATTTCTTATGTTCTTATGTTTACTGCCAAGATGAGTCAGATTAGATTCTGCCCCTGATTTTTAATTGCGCAACTCCAGTTAAAGATCTTAGAGTGGGGTAGAGTGCTCAGTCTCTTAGTAACTTAGAACAAAGAACAGACCAGACTTGTCAGACCATCATTGCTCAGAACATTGAATGCAGGAGTTGGGACATCTTGTTGAAGTTGTACAAGACATTGGTAAGGCCACTCTTGGAATACTGTGTATAACTCTGGTCACCCTATTATAGAAAGGATATTATTAAACTAGAAAGAGTGCAGAAGAGATTTACAAAAATGCTACCAAGACTTGATGGTTTGTGTTATAAGAAGAGGCTGGATAGACTGGGACTTTTTTCTCTGGAGGCTGAGGAGCGATCTTATAGAAGTCTATAAAATAATGAGGGGCATAGATCAGCTAGATAATCCATATCTTTTCCCAAAGGTAGGGGAGCCTAAAAACAAAGGGCATAGGTTTCAGTGAGAGGGGAGAGATACATAGGTGTCCAGAGAAGCAATTTTTTCACACGGAGGGTGTGAGCATCTGGAACGAGCTGCCAGAGGCAGTAGTAGAGGTGGGTACAATTTTGCCTTTTAAAAAACTTTTAGACAGTTACATGGGTAAGATGGATATGGGCCAATGAGGGCAATTGGGACTAGCTTAGGGGTTTAAAAAAAGGGCGGCATGTTGAGCCAAAGGGCCTGTTTCCATGCCTCTATGACTTTGTGACATTTGGAAGTGTTTAAATATCTTTTAGTGCTATTGGGCAGGATTTTCTGTGCAACTTGCCACATGTTTTGCAATGGCGGAGATAGCCTGCCATATTGCCACCATGCAGTCCATTGTGACACCATGCCATCCATATTGCCACCATGCAGTCCATTGTAACACTGTGCCATCCATATTTCCACCGTGTTGCCTGTTGTGCCTTGTGCAACCCATTGTGATACCATGCTGCCCAATCGTGACTGAACATTGATGATTTCTCTTCTGTTGGTCATATTGATTGCAGACAAATTGCAGCAAAACAAAAATTAACAGTCAAGTGTAAACTTCAGTCCCAGAATTGTAGAGTTTAGATTGGTAGCTGAATGCCAAAGTCTTCCTAAATGCAAATTAGATGAAAACGAGTTCATTCTCGGCTGATATTTCAGTGCACTATGTTCCCGCTAACCCGATAATACGCTTATTATCTTTTTCCAACAACATCACAATGCCCCTTTTCAGATAGTTTAATCCTAATTAGTTTCATTGTGTAACATTCATTGACCAAACAAGCACGGCTTAATCCCAGTGAAACTGAGTCCATGCTAATTCTTAGTGAATTGTCTTCCTTTATCTAAATCAGTGTTGGCATCTAATGCTGTGATTGCCTCCCATCAGTACATTGGGGTCACTTAGGCACCTTTCTGGGAATATTCTGCTGGGAAGAAATAGGAGTAGAATTAGGCCATCCAGCCTCTCAGGTCTGCTCTGCCATTTAAACATGGCTGATATGTTTCTCCCCATAAGCCTTCAACCCCATTACCAATTAAAAATCTGTCTAACTCCTCCTTAAATTTACTGACTGTCCCAGCATCCATCGCACTTTGGGGGAGTGAATTCAGAACCCTTTGGGAGAAGTAGTTTCTCCCCAACTCTGTTTTAAATTTGCTACCCCTTTGAGTTGCTAACCCTTAACTAGGAGTTGCTATGGCTGGAGGCTGTTGTCACTTAAAAGCCACGTTATTGATTTTTGATTCAAGCTCGATTTAAAAAAAAAAATTAGAAGAGAAAGAAAGTGAAAGGAGTGTAGTTTTATCATGTTATTGAAGTGGAATCAGTGTGAGTGGGGGGCAGGGTCAGAAAGTAGCTTATCGGCACCTAAGTGTAGATATACTCCTGGGTGAACTATTAATAAATCAAATCAAATCATGTTTATTGTCACATGTATTAGCGTACAGTGTTTCTTGCACGCCATACAGACAAAGCATACCGTTCATGGAGTACGTAGGGGAAAAGGAAAGGAGAGAGTGCCGAATGTATTGCTGTAATCACAGCTAGGGTGTAGAGAAAGATCAACTTAAACTTTTCTTTGTTCTTTAGAGGAACATGGTCCTTGGAAGGGTTGGAGCTGGGGTGGGGGAGCTGGGGGGAGGGGGCCGGGTGGAAGGGCCTGTTCCTGTGCTGTAATTTTCTTTGTTCTTCGTGCGAGGTAGGTCCACTCAAAAGTCTGATGGCAGCAACTGTTCTTGAGTCAGTTGGTACGTGTCCCCGGACTTTAGTATCTTTTGCCCAATGGAAGAAGATGGAAGAGAGAACGTCCGGGGTGCGTGGGGTCCTTGATTTTGCTGGCTGCCTTTCCAAGGCAGTGGGAAGTGTAGGAAAGTGAAGAAATTATTGGAGCTTGTAATGCGTGGCGTTGTGATAGTTGTTGTTTGTTTCTCTTCCCACATGTAGTGGTGCACTTCCATCTGTTTCCATAGCTACTAATTCCCAGAACGGCCTAATGCCAGGGGCTTATAACTTAAGAGGTACCACTGCACATCAAGTGTGGCTGGCCCGGAGTCTCTCCTGCTCTTACCGTCAGCCATTGGCTTGTTGGAAAGGATTTTGCAGGTTGACACTCAACTTGTTTGGCTGCGTTGTGAATGCACCTTCCTTGGGCATCAAGTCCTGGGGTGGCACTCAAACCAGGAGCTTCTGGCTCAGAGCCGGGGACACTGCCCTCTGTGCCCGCAAGACCTCAACTGTGGCAATCTATGATTCTGGATCAATCAAACTGAAACACGAGGGGACGCAGCTTTAAATTGTGGGGTGGTAATTATAGAACGGATGTCAGAGGCAGGCTCTTTACTCAGTAAGGGTGTGGAATGCCCTGCCGGCAGCAGTTGTGGACTCGCCAACTTTAAGGGCGTTCAAATGGTCAGTGGATAGGCATATGGATAACATTGGAATAGTTTAGGTTAGAGGGTCATTAGATTGGTTCCACTGGTCGGCGCAACATCGAGGGCCGAAGGGCCTGTACTGCGCTGTGATGTTCTATGTTCTATGAAAGGAATACTCTGGAAGATGAGTTTTGGAATGCTTTGGGTCCATTTCATACCACAGAGTAGAAATATATCTTTCCTTCCCCCCATATTGCTTAACCCCTTTAGCCCCAAGAGCTATATCTAATTTCTTCTTGAAATCACACAACATTTTGGCCTCAACTACTTTCTCTGGTAGTGAAGTCCACACATTCACCACCCCTTATCCTCAAACTATGACCCTCGAGTTCTGGACTCCCCCATTGGGAACCAGCCCTGTAAGAATTGTGTAAGTTTCTATGAGGCCCCCTCTCACTCTTCTGAACTCCAGTGAATATAATCCTAACCGACTTAGTCTCTCCTTATGTGACAGACCTGCCGTCCCAGGAATCAGCCTGGTGAACCTTTGCTGCACTCTCTCTGTAGCAAGGGCGTCCTTCCTCAGTTACTCCAGATGTGGCCTCACCAACACCTTAAACAATTGCAGCAAACCATCCCTGTTCCCACAGTCAAATCCTCTCGTTGTGAAGGCCAGCATTATGAGACACAAATAATTGGGTTCATGCTAGCCGTGGGATCTTGCTGTGCACACACTGCCTGCTGAACTAGCCACACTCCAGGAGCACTGCACTGGCTGCAAAGCCCTCAGAGACACCGTCTGGTCGTGAGAGATGTTATGGCGAAAGCAAATTCACCAGGCTTGCTTACAACTTCCTATTCCCAAGGGAAAGCAATGAATAAAAACTATGTCAATCTTTCATCTTGCAAACTCCTGTGAAGTGTTTTTTTTTATTCTTTTACCATATGTGGGCATCGCTGGTTGGGCCAGCATTTATTGCCCATCCCTAACTGCCCCCCCATTTCAGAGGGCATTCAAGAGTCAACCAAGTTGCCGTGACTCTGGAGTCCCATGTAGGCCAGACCAGGTAAGGAAGGCAGATTTCCTTCCCCAAAAGGGCATAAGTGAACCAGATGGGTTTTTCCAACAATTGCTTCATAGTCATCATTAGATTTTTAATTCCAGATTTTTTTAGTGAATTCAAATTTCTGCCGGGGTGGGATTTGAACCGGGGTCCCTGAATCTTGTTTTGGGCTTATTAGTCCAGTAACAATACCACTGCACCACAGCCTCCCAGTAAAGGCAGAGATCATTCGAAGAATGAATCATTTGGTGGCTTTCAATCCATTCATCGCCAAGAGCTGTGGTTCTAAGCTAATATTGCCCTGGAGTTTCTAATGGTAGCTGGTTTATGCATCAGTCAGAGCACCCATGATTACTGTGCCTGAAGTGAAGGCTTGTTGCTGGCATCATTTATTCTCGGTTATTTAAACGGGGCATTGTCACCCAGAATTTGCATGTTGGAATGAGAAATTCCTGCATGTTAACAAGACACAGGGAAAGGCGAGTGTGGTCAAGATCTGCCATCAATGATCCCAGTTATCACTGACGTCAATTTTGCGAGTGACCCTTGCTAAGAATGTGGCAAGCCAGACTTTCCCAAAGACAAAAGGCTCTTTAAGAAATCTGAAAGGGATCGAATATGGTCCTGTCCCTTTAAAGCAGACAGTCTCACAATCCCTTTTCACAAAGCTTCAACCTTTCCACCTTAACCTCACACACAATTATCATGACATCAACTCTGGATTCCAGCAGCTTGGACGATTTAGCATTTTGAATTGTTTTGTTAAATGTTACTGTACTGCCAAATCTTTTTGGTCTATTTCACCAATCAATCAGCTTCTTGTACCTTTCTGATTGGCTTTGTGTAGTGTGTCCATTTCAAGCTTAATGTGGAATTCAATAATGTTATGATCACTCTTGCCTGTAGACCTTTTGTTGTGACATTACTAATTAAGCTAGCCTCACTACACAACACTAAGTTTAATTTCTAGTTGGTTCCACAGCATAATTGCTCCAGGAAAGGATGGCAGCACAGTGGTCAGCACTGCTGCCTCACAGCTCCATGCTGTCTCTGTAGAGATGGCGCGTTCTCCCCATCTCTGCGTGGGTTTCCTTCAGACGCTCCAGTTTCCTCCCACACTCCAGAAATGTCCCGGTTAAGTTCACTGGCCATGCTACATTGCCCCTTAGTGTCCAAAGCTGTGCTGGTGGTTAGGTGGATTGGCCATGCTACATTGCCCCTTAGTGTCCAAAGATGCCAATGATGTGTGGGTTAGGTGGATTGGCCATGGCAAATGCTTGCAGATGGAGGGGGCGGGTAGGAGGGCAGCTAAGTAAGATGCTCTTTTGGATAGTCGGTGCAGACTCAATTGGTAGGGGGCGTGGGGTTGGGAGCATGAAGTGTTTCCAGTTGTGGAGACTGGCAGAAGTGTAGGCCGGAGGCCAAAAGTTCTGGCTGCAACCTAATTAATTATGCAGCCAGGTGTTTTGCGCCATATTCGGTGGCGTGGAAGTTTTTATACTTGTCAAGGGATGAATGTTGGCTCGGGGTCGCAGGAACGAGGAAAGCTACCAGCTCTTCTTCAAAATGACGGCAAAAGGGACTTTCTACCTCCAGGTTTTAGCGAGTAGCTGGGCTTCCATTCAGTCAGAAAATATGATCCAACAAAACTCCTAAAACTCAGGAAAATCACTCAGCCTTGCACTGCAGAGAGTCACAGCCCAGGTTCTGTTAAACGTAAGGATGTTCAGGGAATATGTTTAAGTTTAAGATTATTTATTAGTGTCACAATTAAACTGACATTAACACTGCAATGAAGTTACTGTGAAAAACCCCCCAGTCGCCACACTCTGGGTACACTGAGGGAGAATTTAGCATGCCCGATGCACCTAACCAGCACATTTACAGTTCAAGTTGAAGTTGACCCCAAAGGTTCTTGAACCTAAATCTGTAGAGTGGTGACTACACGCTGAAGGCACCTGCTCAGGGGTCGCAACCTCGCTCTTTAATTACTTCCCCGGCCACAAGGACATAGGTTTGAAATGCTGACAGAATTAAACTCAACGCTAATCTTGCCCGCTAAACAGTGCAGCGACACAGTGGTTAGCACTGCTACCTGACAGTGCCAGGGGCCCGGGTTCGATTCCCGGCTTGGGTCATTGTCTGCACGGAGTCTGCACATTCTCCCCGTGTCTGCGTGGGTTTGCTTTGGTTTCCTCCCACAGTTTGAAAAACGTGCCGGTTAGGCTCACCGGGCATGCTAAATTCTCACTTGGTGTACCCAGAGTGTGGCAACTGGGGGATTTTCACAGTAACTTCATTGCAGTGTTAATGTCAGCCTGCTTCTGACACTAATAAATAATCTTAAGCTTATCATTATTCCCTGAACATCCCTAAGCTTAACAGAACCTGGGCTGTGACTCTCTGCAGTGCAAGGCTGAGTGATTTTCCTGAGCTTTAGGAGTTTTGTTGGACTATATTTTCTGAGGTGACATTTTCTGACTGAACGGAAGCCCAGCTGCTGGCTAAAACCTGGAGGTAAAAGGACCTTTTGCAGCCATTTCGAAGAAGGACTGGTAGCTTTCCTCGTTCCCGCAACACCCGCGACCCCCGGGCCAACATTCATCCCTTGACAGACATAGGAACTGCCTCACCACCGAATAGAGCGCAAAACACCTGGTTGCCTAATTAATTAGGTCACAGCCGGAATATTTGGCCTGTGGCCTATATTCGGGCGGTCTCCACAACCGGAAACACTCCATGCTCTAACCACACCACCTCCCCCCTCCAAAGGAGTCTGCACCAACTGTCCAAGACAGCATCGTGCTCAGCTCTTCTGCCCCCACCCGCTGTCTGCAAGCATTTGCCATGGCTAAATCCACCTTATCAACACGTTTTATTGGTTAACGCTGATGCCTCACAGCTCCAGGGGCCCGGCTTCGAATCCCAGTCTCGGGTCACTGTCTGCGTGGAGTTTGCACATTCTCCCCGTGTCTGCGTGGGTTTCCTCCGGGTGCTCCAGTTTCCCCTCTCGCTCCAATGATGTGCAGGTTAGGTGAATTGGCCATGCTAAGTTGCCCTTTAGTTGTCGGGGGGATAGGATCTGGGTGGAATTGTGGTCGGTGCAGATTGGATGGGCCAAATGGCCGCCTCCTGCACTGTGGGAATCTATGATTCTGCGAGCATCAAACAAGAATAAGTTAGCCAAAGACAAGAAATATTTTCGTTCGGTTCCCTATCATCTTAGAAGAGTTAAGCTGGATCCCTTGACAGGTTCTGCTCTCAACGGAGCTGGCATCCCAGGCGTCTCTGTCTCTTGACTGATGCATGTTTCTGTGGCAAAGTGTCTTAAAACTGTCATCTGGAAACGCGGATAATGACAGCCACCAGCCATCATAGCCCTGCATCAAGGAGAAATATCTTCTCACAAATACTAACATCCATCATCGGAGACGTGTGCTCGCTATGCCTCCGAGAGACTTGGTAGAAACCCCAGTGTTTGTTAATTGAACCAGATTTGTTCATGCAATCCTCAACAGAGTTTTATTAGCCGTTACAATGTCTTTGCAACCGTGAAAAATAACTCAAGTGTTTTCGAGTTACTCCAGAAAGATTTCATGCTTTTATGTGCAAAGCAATTTAATAATCGTCTGCATTTCTTGAGAATTTATGCTGGTGTTGGTGCTCCAACTGTCTCCATCCCTGTGGTTTTCCTCTTTATTATGTTTTTTCCAGTGTTATAAATCTTTTAATCGAGTTTCAAACCAGTGTGATAATCTAGATGTTCATCTTAAGATCGTCTTCGGTGAATTAGAAATCACCTCAGCCAAGAGGCATAGACAGGGTGGGCCAATTGGCTGTTTCTGAGCCATACGTGCAAAGTAACATAGAACATTACAGCACAGTACAGGCCCTTCGGCCCTCGATGTTGTGCCGACCAGTGGAACCAATCTAATGACCCTCTAACCTAAACTATTCCAATGTTATCCATATGCCTATCCACAGACCATTCGAACGCCCTTAAAGTTGGCGAGTCCACAACTGCTGCAGATGACGGCTATGCAGTGCAAGCTGGTGTCGATAGGACTTTTAAGAGGCCGTTCAGAGTCAACTCATTGAAAGAGCAATCAAATTCCTCCCAATCTCCCTGCTTTTTCGTCGAATCCTACAGGGCAGAAGGAAGCCATTCGGCCCATCGGGTCTGCACCAACCACAATCCCACCCAGGCCCTATCCCCATGCGTTCACCCGAACTGGTCCCCCTGAAGGGCAATTTAGCATGGCCAATGGGTGGACAACGGAAATGTCCGTTGACCTGGGCAGAAATTTACTGTCTCACTCGAGCGAGGCTGTAGAATCCTGCCCATTGCATTTGCAAAGCAAAATCTCCTGAATTCTATCAAACGTTAATGCCAGTTACCTCATGCCTGCGTCCTCTAGTTGCTGGCCCTTATGCTTGGGGAGACAATTTTTTTCTCTGTCTAATCTATCGACACCAGTCCCTTTCTCTTGGTGTCTTCAGACTTTGCAGGGCTAAGTCCAGGTTGGGCAGCTAGGCCACGACATTGTGCATTCCTCGGTGGATTGGCTTGGAATCTTGCGGTAGATTTTAGGAGGCCACATTCATTGGCAGTGATCTGGATAAGTGCAGTGGCATGGCAGGCCGCCCTTAGAATTCTACTTGTGGAGAGGGTATGCTATCCTGGCACAAGGGGTGCTTATCCTGTTCAGTGACACTAAGAAGCAATTTAGCATGGCCAATCCACCTAACTCGCACATCTTTGGACACCAAGGGGTAATTTAGCATTTTCAATTCACCTAACCTACACGTCTTTGGACATAAAGGGGTAATTTGGCATGGCCAATCCACCTAACCCACACATCTTTGGATGCTAAGGGGCAATTTAGCATGGCCAATCCATCTAACCCACATATCTTTGGACGTTAAGGGCAATTTAGCATGGCCAATCCATCTAACCCACACATCTTTGGACGTTAAGGGCAATTTAGCATGGCCAATCCACCTAACCTACACATCTTTGGATGCTAAGGGGCAATTTAGCATGGCCAATCCACCTAACCTACACATCTTTGGATGCTAAGGGGCAATTTAGCGTGGCCAATCCACCTAACCCACACATGTTTGGAACGTGGAGGGAAACCCATGCAGACACAGGGAGAATGTGCAGACTCTGCCCGAGGCTGGAATTGAACCCGGGTCCCTAACGCTGTGAGGCAGCAGTGCTAACCACTGTGCCACCGTGCTGCCCAAACAAACCATTCAGTTTAAGAACAATTGGGGATGGGCTACAAAATGTTGGCCAAGCCAGTGATACCCAGATCCTATGCACAAATAAAACCCTGGAAATTAAAAAAATACATTTGAACTTTTCTCTTTACCAGGTATGAAAATATTGAAAACAGGGGAAAGAAAGACTGTTTGGCTGACAGTCTAGCGTGATCCAATTGGGTAATGAGTCTTTTTGCTTTCCAATTAGTGTAGAAGACAACATGTCACAAGGATGGATGTGTGGGTTGACCAATGGCTGGATCATGGGAAGGCAACTCATGTGATCATAGAATCATAGACTTCTACAGTGCAGAGAGAGACCATTCGGCCCATTGAGTTTGCACCAGCCGCAATCCCACCCACAACCACATGCGTTTACCCTAGCTAGTCCCCCTGACACTAAGGGGCAATTTAGCATGGTCAATCCACCTGACCTGCATATCTTTGGACTGTGGGAGGAAACCGGAGGAAACCCACGCAGACACGGAGAGAACGTGCAGACTCCACACAGACAGTGACCCAAGCCGGGAATCGAACCCCAGTCTGTGGTGCTGTGAGGCAGCAGTGCTAGCCACTGTGCTGCTCCTGATGAAACCTCCAGGCGTACATTTGATCACAGTTGGCAACCCTGCTTCTGCAACAAGGAGGTTGGAGGTACACTCTTTCAGGCAAAGGCCTGGGAGGGTTTCTTTATAGAAACTATCAACTCTTAACATAACATGACCTGAATGGCCCACTGCGCAACCTTATTGAGTGAATCTTAAGCCCTGCAAAAGCATGTACCCTGCAGGTTTTGCAGCAAATGGTTTTATTGTTGACAAAAGGGAAGCAGGGAACAGAGTGTATTGTAACTATTCAGTGATTGTTATTTTTCAGTGTGTGTTCAGGAGACCCTGATGTGTGTTGTTAGCTTGAGCACTTGGCAGCTTTCTTTCGCGAGAGATACACAATGCTTCAACTTCCTCTTGCATACTGGTGTACTCTGAATATTCCCCATTTCACATTGATACATGATATGCATTGGGTATCGCCCAAGTGTGTTTGGGAGTGTGTTTCGGGGCCACTGGCTTTGACACAGTAGAGAAAAAAAATCAGCCAGGAATCGCACTCCTGATAACCATCCTAGTTGTGGTAGCACTGTGGTTAACACTGCTGCTTCGCAGCGTTAGGGATCCGGGCTCAGTTCCAGCCTCCGGTGACTGCCCGTGCACGTTCTCCCCATGTCTGCGTGGGTTTCCTCCGGGTGCTCTGGTTCCCTCCCCGTGCAAAAATGTGCGGGTTAGGTGGATTGGCCATGCTAAATTGTCTCTTGGGGGGATTGGCAGGGAAAATATGTGAGGGTTACTGGGACAGAGCCTGGGTGGGATTGTGGTTGACACAGATGGGCCAAATGACCTCCCTCTGCACTGCAGGATTCTATGACCTCTGGGTGATAGGTTTACCCACCTACCAATAAGACGCTGTGTTGAGAGATTTCTGTATTGCAGAGCATTGTGACAACTAAACCAAAATCTATGCAGCAATTTTTATTCTGTAAATTTGCAGTAAGCACTGGCCTTTATCTTCACTAACAGTTTACCAGTAATATTTAATCACAGAAAATACATTCAAACATTTCATTTTCTTTAAATTGCCCATCTTATTTCTTTTCCCAAACGATCCTCAACGGCAATGAAATGGTAATGGTTGAGAGCTTCAAGTTTCTAGGTCCTGGGCCCTCCACGCCATCGCTGTAGTTAAGAAAGCCCACCAAAGCCTCTACTTTCTCAGAAGACGAAGGAAATTTGACACGTCCACTCTATGACTCTCACCAGCTTTTACAGATGCACTATAGAAAGCATTCTTTCTGGTTGTATCACATTTGGTATGGGCTCCTGCTCTGCCCAAGACTGCAAGAAACTACAAAAGATCATGAATGTAACCCAATCCATCATGCAAACCAACCTCCCGTTCATTAACTCGATCTGCACTTTCCACTGCCTCAGAAAAGCAGCCAGCATAATTAAGAATCCCACGCACCCTGGATAGTCCCTCTTCCATCAGGAAAAATGTACAAAAATCTGAGGTGACGTATCAAGAACAGCTTCTTCCCTGCTGCCATCAGATATTTGAATGGACCTACCTCGCACTAAGCTGACCTTTCTCTACACCCTAGCTACGACGGTAACACTACGTTCTGCGCTCTCTCCTTTCCTTCTCTATGAACGGTATGCTTTGTCTGTATCATGCGCAAGAAGCAATACCTTTCACTGTATCCCAATACATATGGCAATAATAAATCGACTCAAATCAAATCAAAACATGCTGGCCTTGCCAACAATGCCCATATCTCATGAAAGAATAAAGAAAGAAAAAGGCAAGAGTGAAAATTTGATTTGTGGTTGTTGAATAATATATTAAACTTTCACTGCCTAGACTCTTACACAAAGAGTACTAATTCAGTTAGATATCATAGAATTCCCACAGTGCAGAAGAAGGCCATTCAGCCCATCAAGCTATTTTCAGCACAGAAACAAGGATTTGGCCGAACAAATCCACACTGATGTTTCTGCGCCATCTTACTTAATCTGACCCATCAACATATCCTCCCATTGTTTTCCCCTGGTGTACATATCCTGCTTCCTGTGAAATACATAGATACTATTTCCTTCAGTCACTCCATTTGATAGCAAGTTCCACATTCTCACTTTTGTTGGAGTGAAGACATTTCTCATGAATGCTTCACGAGATTGATGACCCTCTCTCGTATGTATTTTTTTTCATTCCATCCTTAAAGTTTACAAAGCCAATCTCAGAATGGACAGGGCAAACCTTGCTTGCTCCGAAAGCCAAGTCCAAACTTCTGTTGAATCCAATTCAAGGTCCCCACAAGACAGACAGACAAGGTCCAAGCTGACACGGTTAAGATTGAGGGAGATTTTACAGCCTCACTCAGCCTGAAACTGTAAAATGCCTCCCAAGGCCAACAGACCTTTCCAAGGTTCATCCCTCGCCCACTGTACATTTACCATGGTTTATCCACTTAACCCACACATCTATACATCTTTCTGTTAAAGTTCCTGGAATAGGCAACAGAAAACTGGTCCATGTGTCAGCTCCTTAACACCTTTTGAGGACACCTATATGTGCATTGGCCTGATGTCTTTTTCCCTTCATTCCCGCGCTCCCATCCTCTAATTGGTGTGCTCTTTGTGCGTGAAGTGTTCAGCTGTCAATGTGACTGAACCTTGTTTAAACTTGCCAATGATACATCTGTTGCGTTTGACTATCAGCCAGGACTAGGACTTGAACCGTGTGGCCTCAATGTCGACATCATGATGAATTTATGTGCAATGTCCCACTGATGTTGAATGACCAACGAGAGCAACAGTGTTGGGCACTATCTCCAGTGGAAGCAGTCATATTAGTCCAAACGAGCTGAAAGGTTTACATATTTATCAAAAGGCAGCATTTCTTAAATATTGATAGAATATTGCACATTTGGTTTCTTAGAGCAATCTTTACAGCACAAGTGAAGGTTTCAGAATTGCAAACTAGTTGTCTGCTAATTCTAGTGTGACATATGCAATTTCTAATTCAGGCATTTTGTTTCAAGTTCAAGTATTTACAGTAAGATTCCGACCATTGCGTTCTATCTTGGGCTCGATCTGATGCTTGCTCTTAGCCAAAAGTCCAGGATTATGGCCCTTAATATTTGATTTATTGTCACATGTATTAGTAAACAGTGAGAAGTATTGTTTCTTGCGTCCTGTACAGACAAAGCATACTGTTCACAGAGTACATAGGGGAGAAGGAAAGGAGAGGGTGCAGAATGTAGTGTTACAGTCATTGCTAGAGTGTAGAGAAAGATCAACTTAATATATGGTAGGGCCCTTCAAAAGTTGGCTGACAGCAGGGTTCTTGAGCTTGTTGGTAGACCCTACAAGTAAGAATGTCCTCTCTACGTCTACACCCTTCAGAACCTTCCATAATTTCAAAGATCTTTATCGGAAGATAGAGCGCCAGTTAAATTTGATACAACTGTCATTGTAAACACGATCATGAGGAGAACTGGAGGGAAGGAATTGCGGTTGGGGGGAGAGAGTGTGAGGAAGGGGTGGCGGGGGATGAGGAGAAGGTGCAGGTGGGGTGAGGAGGGGGCGGCAGGGGTATGGATGGGGCGGGGAAGGAAGTGGGTTAGGGTGAGGAAGGGGTGTGGGGGAGGGTGAGGAGAGAGTGACGGGGGAGTGCAGGTGGAGCATAGAGGGGGTGCAGGGGAGTTAGGAGGGAGTGGGGGGAGGGTGAGGAGGGGGGGAGGGTGAGGAGGGGATGTGGGGGTAGGGTGAGGAGGGAGGGGGGCAGGGGGGTGAGAAGAGGGTGCAAGGGTAGGCTGGGGAGAAGGTGCGGGGGGTGAGGAGAGGATGCAGGGGTAGGGTGAGGAGGGGGTCAGGGGGCTGAGGAGGGGGTGCAGGGGTAGGGTGAGGAGGGGGTGCAGGAATAGGGTGAGGAGGTGGTGCGGGGGGTGAGGAGGGGTGCAGGAGCAGGGTGAGGAGGGGGTCAGGGGGCTGAGGAGGGGGTGCAGGGGTAGGGTGAGGAGGAAGCCAGGGATAGGATGAGGGGAAGTGTAGGGGGGTGAGTAGGGGGTGCAGGGTTGAGTTAGGAGGGGGTGCGGGGGAAGTTGGGGCTCTGGAAGGAATAATTAGTGTCGGGGCAAACTTATTAACAAATTCTCTTTGTAAGTTGGTTGTTTTAACATTACCTATAAATTCTGAGGAGCTGCGGATCCACACCCTGCCCCATTACCCACTGAATTTTAACGTGACTCTCCCCTCAGTACGCACATCGACAATATTCCTAAACAACCAACAAAAACAACACACTTTGATGTTGGGAGAGGGCTTCGGAGAAAAATGTAAATGTATTCTGACGGACAAGTGGAATGGGGTTAAAAATAACTCCACTGGCCAGGACGGCATATTAGTTAAATGAGGGAATTCAAGCCAGGAAGTGCAGTTGTCTTAATGCCCCGTACTTTCAGACAGTCCCGCAGCACTGTTTGGAAAGCAGCTAATGGAAATTCGTTGCAACGAAAATGAAAGATACGCAGATATTAATTCATTGTAATTTTGGCACTGTGCCTCCACTAATTCAGCATTCTTGGGAACGCGGAGTCGGTACACAGAATTTGCAGCGAGCAGATGCTGAACAAGCAGTTCTACCTTTTTCGATGCCTTCTGTGTGTCAGCGTCAGCTGTGATTCATTGGGTAGCACTGTTAACTTTCAGTCGGAAGGTTGTGGGTTCAAGTCCCGGCCCAGGATCTGAACACAAAGATTGAGGCTGACGTCTTGGGGTGCTGCGTGGTTGGAGGATGAGGCGCGAAACAGAGACCTTGTCCAACATCCTCAACTCGGTGTAATAATTCAAAGAACAGTACAGCACAGGAAACAGGCCCTTCGGCCCTCCGAGCCTGAGCTACTCATGGGTCCAACTAGACCATTGATTTGTATCCTTCCATTCTCAGTCTGCTCATGTGACTATCCAGATATGTCTTAAAAGTGAAAAGAAGAAAGGAGTTTTTTTAAAGTTAACACATGGCAATTTTCTTGGCTTGTCCTAACAAGTGGCGATTCTTGTTATCGGATCCCACCACACTCTCAAAGAAGAGCGAGGAGAGTTGTTCTTGGTAACCTGGCCAATATTTATCCCCCAATTAACATCACTACACAAAAAAAAGCAGGTCGTAAACTCCCAGAGACTGCATTAGGCCCAGATTAAAAATAAACAAGAACCATTTAAGCATCAATAAAAGGATGCAAATGTGCAGATCCTTCCAATGGCAGCGGTAAGAGAAGGGGAGACTCCTGGTCATCCATGCTTGATGTGGAGTGGCGCCCCTCAGGCCCTGGCGACAGACTGGAGACCCGTTCCAGGGATTACCAGCTATGGAAAGGGACAAAAGTTCGCCTGAGTGCACCACAAAGTGTGGGAAGAGAAGTGAAATGTATTGGTACAAGTTGGCAGGCTGTTTTGCAATGTATCGCATTTCGGCTTCCCTGTGGTGGTAAATCAGCTTGCTTTTTTTTTTCAACTCTTGGGAAGAATGCTCCTTTTATTTCTTTGGTGCATTTTTACACAAGAATTGCTGTTGTGCTGCGGAATTCTGAGTAACGTTTATTGGGAGGTTGGCAGGCCTTCATCAGACAACGTATAATAAATCTGTTTCACCACAAACCCCGAAGTACATATTGTGTTTGTTGACATTTTCAGAACAGCGCCTTTGTCACGGAAAACAAAGGTGCTTTAATAGAGAAATTATCAGCTACAGATTGTTGGCATGACAATGTTAAAGCCATCACTCCACACCAAATGCCAGAGCTTTTCATAGCAAGATATCTGGGAAATTGTTCAGTTTTCTAAGGGCCAGGTGTACAGGATTCCGGAAGGAAAATAAAAATCCCTCAGCCCATTGAACTTTCACCCTCACCTTTCTCTGTCAGGGAATAAGGTGGCCCTCCTCCAATCTCTTTATCTGCACTCTGGCTTCACAACATAAGGAACAGGTGGACCACCTGGTGGACCTCTTGTGTCTGCTCTGCCATTCGTAGGAGCAGAAGTAGGCAAATTCAGCCCTTCGAGCCTATTCTGCCATTCAATCAGACCATGGCTGATCTCTCTCTGGTCTCAAATCCACCTCCCCACATCCCTTTTACCCATTTTTTGATCAGAAATATATCCATCTCCTTCTTGAAACCATTTAATGATTCAGACTCCATCACCCTCTACTTTCATAGAACCTCCCTACTGTGTCTCCCTATCAGCCCATTGTATCTCCACTGACCACAATCCTATCTAAGTCCTATCCCATAATGCCACGCATTGACGCTAGCTGGTCCCCCTGACACTAAGGGACAATTTAG
Source organism: Carcharhinus amblyrhynchos (assembly GCF_965287045.1). Classification (NCBI taxonomy): domain Eukaryota; kingdom Metazoa; phylum Chordata; class Chondrichthyes; order Carcharhiniformes; family Carcharhinidae; genus Carcharhinus; species Carcharhinus amblyrhynchos. Next base: position 8,530,799 of record NC_137335.1, on the reverse strand, counting down.
CATGGCCAATCTACCGAATCTTAAGACGGTGGGAGGAAACCGGAACACCCGAAAGAAACCCATGCAGACACGGGGAGAACATGCAGATTCCACACAGGCAGTGACCCAAGCTGGGAATCGAGTCCTGGTCTCTGGCGCCGTGAGGCAGCAGCATTAACCACTGTGCCACTGAGTTCCACAAATTCGCCACTCTCTGTGAGAAGTCATTCCTCTTCATCCCAGTTTTAAATCCACCACCCCTCAATCTATACTTGTGACCTCTTGTTCTAGGTTGCCCCATAAGAGGAAACGTTTGGTCTACGTTTACTCTATCGATCCCTATTAGTATTTTATATATCTCAATCAGATCCCCTCTAATCTCCAGCGAGTACATGCCCCAAACTGTTTACATCAACCCTTTCATCCCCAGAATCAGTCAGGTGGACGTCCTCTGAACTGTGTCCAATGCCACCAACACCCTTCCTCAGATAAGGAGGCCAAAACTGGACACACTACTCCGGTACTGTTTTATTACAACATTATTATATATGATTATATTACAATATTCAATCCAGACATATGTGATCTTATATTTCAATTCCACTTGGCTGCCTGTTCCCCGTTTCTCTTGGTTCCTGAAAGTTCGGATTACATTCACTGACGTTTAGAAGAGTGAAAGGGGATCTCCCAGAAACATATAAAATTCTAACAGAGTTAGACGGGGTGGATTCGGAAAGAATGTTCCTGATGGTGGGAGAAATCCAGAACTAGGGGAGTCATAGTTTGAAGATAAGGGATAAACCTTTTAGAACTGAGGTGAGGAGAAATTTCTTCACCCAGAGGGTGGTGAATGTGTGGAATTCTTTCCCACAGAAAGTAGTTGAGGCCAAAATGTTGTCTGATTTGAAGAAGAAATTAGATATATGGCTCTTGGGGCTAATGAAACCAAGGGATAGTGGGGGGAGGGGAATCAGGATATTGAATTTGAGGATCAGCCATGATCATGATGAATGGCAGAGCAGGCTCAAAGGGCCTATTCCTCCTTCCGGTTTCTGTGTTCCTCTGAGGGAGCAAAAAGCCTTGATTAGATGCAAGGCTGGAGCATCCGGGCTAGAGAATTCCAAAGATTCATGAAGAAGCCTCCCCTCCTGGTCCAAAAGGTTCGGTCTCCTATTCCAAAACTGTGCCCCTCCCTCTCCATATGTTACAGATTTCCCAGGAGGTGGTCACAGCCTCTGGGTGTTAGCTCTGTGGAACCCCCGCCAGAATTTTGAACAATCCCAGACCATCGCCCCTCATTCTTCGAAACTCCAGAGCGAATTGGCTAATTTACTCTCCCATCATCGATAACCCTATCATTCTAGGAAACCAATCTTGTGACTCTTTAGTATGCCACTTGTGACGCTACTGTGTCTTTAAGAAATGCATTGTAAGAAATGTAGAAGTGGCACACTGGCGCAGTGGTTAGCACTGCTGCCTCACAGCTCCAGGGACCCGGGTTCAATTCCCAGCTTGGGTCACTGTGCGGAGTCTGCACATTCTCCCCGTGTCTGGGTGGGTTCACCCCGGGTGCTCCTGTTTCCTCCCACAGTCCGAAAGACATGCTGGTTAGGTGCATTAGGCTGTGTTAAATTCTCCCTCAGGGTACCCAAACAGGCACCGGAATGTGGCAACTAGGAGATTTTCACAGTGCAGTGCGGATGTAAGCTGACTTATGACGCTGACAAATAAACTGCAAAGACTTTAAAAAACACTTTAAAACTTTTATTTTTGATCATGTTCTCTGCAGGTATGAGCAGGCAACGAGCTGCCTAACTAGATATCCTTTTATTGCTGCTTAAATAATTTAATGGGTTCTTGTTTATTTTTAATCTGGGCCAAATGCTCTCACTGGGAGCTTAGGACCTTGAAATGATTGGGGGGAGAATGATTGACAGGTCAGGTGGGACAGTTCTTTCCTCACAAGGGCTCATTCACTTTCAACTTTGCTTGCTGGCTAGTTAGAAGGCGTTTGGACTCTAAGCTGGATGCTGTGTGTTTGTCTCTCTCCCTGGTATTAGAAATTCTGCTGGCTAGTTGGAAGCAGTCTCTTTTACTTGTCTGGAGAGACAATTTTGCTGTTGGTAGTTTTGTTAGCCAGAGGCAAGCAGTGGCTCTATCTTTAGCTCGAGGTGCTGAGAGTTCCAGAATGGAGAAGCCAGAGTTTGAATTCTCCGTCCAAAGGATTAAATCGCAGCAAGTGTTGCAGAATATTAACGTACAGCATCATGTGAATACTTTTATTTTCTGTGCTAAACCTGGAATGGGGACATGTTTGTAAGAGTGTTTATTTGTTTGGAACAGGGCATTGGGCTGTTCTGGTTTATAGAATATCTTGGCTGTTTTTTCTTCTTGTTAATAATTGGCAAAGGTTATTGCTAATTTTCTTTTTCTATGTGTTAACTATATTCTTAAATAAACATTGATAAAAGTTCCCCTGTGGGTTGTTTGTTTCATATCATACTCAAAACTAGAGGGTAGGAGAGAGATACCAAAGGGTCCAGAAGGGCAATTTTTCCACTCAGAGAATGGTGAATGTTTGGAACAAGCTGTCAGAGGCAGTAGTAGAGGTGGGTACAATGCTTTTTAAAAAGCATATAGGCACATGGGTCAGATGGGTACAGAGGGATATGGGCCATATGTGGGCAATTGGGACTAGCTTGGTGGTTTAAGAAATAACGGTGGCATGGACAAGTTGGAACATGCTGGAAACCTCTATAATTCTATAACTCTCTTTGGCACCCCTTGAGTGTGGGCTTTACAAGATGCCACTGATGGGAAATGTTGACTGTAGTAAGTTCTGTTCATGTGACTTGCTACTGGGCTCATTTTTCAGTCCACCGTCTTCAGAGGGTGCTTTGACTATGTCTGCCTTTCTGCACTATCGTGGGACATTCTGCAGGGACTGTTAAGTTCAAAAACATGCATGTGTGACTCTGACAAATGTGCCATTGTTGAGTCTAACCTCGATTATATAAAAAAACAACGGAAATGGATTAAACAACCTGGTTCCGGTATAAGGAAGAGTTTCATATCAATTTGATACAAGTGCACTTCTTAACTTCAGTTCAGTTTCAGTAATTCTATCAGAAATGCCCGGAATTCTAATAAAAGGTTCGTAGCCATTAACCTGTCACCTTTTTTGTTCAAATGCTGATAAATCCACTGTGAATTTCCAGCATTTTCTGTTTTCATTACAATTCCAGTACTTGTAATCTTTGCTTTGTATTTCTTTGGTTTCTTCTAAGTGCAAGTCGGTTTGCATTAACACTGCAATGAAGTTGCTGTGAAAATCCCCTAACTGCCACTCTCCGGCGCCTGTGCGGGTACACTGAAGGAGCATTTAGCACGGCCAGTGCACCCTAACCAACACGTCTTTCGGACGGTGGGAGGAAGTCAGAGCACCCGAGGAAACCACCCCCAGACATGGGGAGAACATACAGACTCCACACAGACTGTGACCCAAGCTAGGAATCGAACCCGGGTCCCTGGTATTGTGAGACAATAGTACTAACCGCTGTGCCGTCCCATTTTTACATGTCAACTGCGAGATTATGTGAGTATATGATGGAATAAGGCCTCACACTGGGTACTTTTATCACATAAAAACATACTGAAAAAGATCTTTGAAATGGTTGAACCTATGTTTGCCTGTCACCTCAGAGCAAAAGAAGCTACTTCACGGTTTCAGGAAAATCGCATCTCGTTATATCTGAGGAGCCACTAACAATCGCCTGGGGGACTGCAAGGCCAGTTTCTCCCACAAGACAAAGCAGCCCCTCCACATCCACCCTGTCAACACCCCTTAAGACCTAAAGGTTTTAATCAAGTCATCTCTTATTCTTCTGAAATGGATACAAGCCTAATCTATCCAACCTTTCCTCATAAAACAACCTGCCCATTCTTGGCATTAGTCCAGTAAACCTTCTCTGAACTGCTTCTAATGCATTTGCATCTTGCCCCAAATAAGGTGACCAATACTGTACAGAATATTCCAGATGTGGCCTGTACAACTGAAGCATGACCTCCCTATTTTTGTATTCAAAATGATATTTATGTAGGCAAAATAACAGCTACATGCATAGTAAGACCTCACGATCAAGGACAGGTGAATGACCGCTTGACCATGGCTGAAAAAATGGGTGTTCGATCGAAACTTTCATATTCCACTCATTAGGACAGAACCAAGAATACCAAATTTCAAAGGGAGCCACAATTTATACTACATGAGGAACGGAATGCTGTTTGGTTGACAAGTTGACTCTGGTCAAGGCATTGTCAAGGAGAATGTATCTGGGAACCACTGTCCCTCCATGCTTGTACGTAGAGGACAGATCTTCGCAATGTCTTGAATAACCAATTGACTCTCCAACCAACCTGCACCATTTTCTCACTAGAATCATGGAGATATAGGCCAGGATTGACTGTCATGCCTGCCATAGGAATTAGAGTGGGCAAGCGGTGGACCATGGAAAGGTCTGTTGATCTCGGGCAGGATTTTATGGCTTTTAGGGTGAGCGAGGCCATAAGATCCCATCCATAGAGTGATAGAGATATACAGCACAGAAACAGGCCCTTCAGCCCAACTTGTCCATGACGACCAGGTTTCCTAAACTGAACTATTCCCATTTGCCAGGGTTTGGACCATATCCCTCTAAATCTTTTTCATTCATGTACCTGTCCAAATGTCTTTTAAATGTTGTAATTGTACCCACCTCTACCACCTCCTCTGGCAGCTCATTCCATACACACACCACCCTCTGTGTAAAAAAGTTGCCCCTTAGGTCCCTTTTAAACCTTTTCCCCTCGCACCTTATATCTCTGCCCTCTAGTTTTGGACTCTCCTACCTTGGGGAAAAGACCTTGGCTGTCTATATTCCGCATGATTTTATAAACCTCGATAAGGTCACCCCTTATCTTCCTACGCTCCAAGGAATGAAGTCCCAGGATGGCATGGTGGCACAGCGGTTAGCGCTGCTGCCTCAGTGCCAGGGACCCGAGTTCGTTTTCCAGCTGGGGTCACTTTCTGTGTGGACTTCGCACATTCTCCCCGTGTCTGTGTGGGTTTCCTCCAGGTGCTCTGGTTTTCTCCCACAGTCCAAAGATGTGCGGGTTAGTTTGACTGGCCAAACTTGTCCAGTTTAAATGTGGGTTTGCAGGGATAGGGCCTGGGTGGGATGGTGATCGGTGCAGACTTGATGGGCCAAATGGCCTCCTGCACTGTCGGGATTCTGTGATATTATACCCTCTAGTTTTGGACACCCCCTATCATGGGGAAAAGACCTTGGCTTCTAAAGAGAAAATGCTGGAAAATCTCAGTAGGTCTGGCAGCATCTGTATGGAGAGAAAAGAGCTGATGTTTTGAGTCCAGATGACCCTTTGCCAAAGCTAATAGGCATAGAAAGTGGGAGACAGTTATAGTGTCAAGTGAGGGATTGAAAGATGAATCATAGCCACAAAGACAAGGTGAAAGGCTGCTAATGGCAGTCCATAATAAAAGGTGTCAGTGGCCAGACGGCAGAGAAGCCTTGGCTGTTCACCTTATCTATGTCCCTCTTGAGTTTATAAACCTCTGTGAGGTCACCCCTCTCCCTCTAGGGAGAAAAGTCCCAGCCTGACCTGAAGATGGACCAGATTTCCTGGCTTAAGAGTGAGGCCTATGGATCCACCCAAAAGCCGTCTCGCATTCACGTTCTCTGGAGTTCAGTTTGAGGCGGTGTGCACTTTATCTCTGTCCATTGGAAACTATAGCAGTGCGGATTCCTCTCTTCAGGCTCTTGACACCTGCGGAGCATGTTGCTCTGTGTGTCACACTTAGAAAGCCCCACACTTCTATTTGTGTACCTTTCCCTGAGCAAAGGCCTCTGCAAAGCTTTCAGATGTCAGATGTGCCGTTTTCTCCTCTGATGCTAATGCTGCATAATTACACCCTGCCCTCTTTGACTGCGAACTTAATTTTTTTGCTGCGAGTCACACTTTTTTTTTTATTTGTGACTGCGCACGGTGCTGGCTGACATCTGTGACCGCTGAAGATACCCGCTGGTGGGTGAGCGGTGGTGGGACTGCCGTTACGCCATTGCCGCCCTCCAGCCGTTGCTGGTGAGCTTGGCTGGCTAACGTCATTGTGAATGTTAGAGCTGTCCGAGAGAGTGGAGCGTAGCGAGCTGCGAAGTGGAAAATTCGGATCTTCAGAAATCATATTTATTTTCAAACCCAGAGCGAAAGAGCTGAAGATGACACTTTGTGCAACCAATTTCCGTCAGCGTTCCACTCAGATGTTCCACAAGTGCAATAACGTACGCATGTAATATTAACTTCATGAATACTGAATATGTTGAACTTGGATTGAGCAGTATTTATTTGTTTAGGCTTCTTCTTCTCTCTGTGACTTTTTTCCTGCTTATTGACATGTTATACATTACCAGTACTGCTCACCATCACGCAGAGTAAAACTTTTAAAGAAACATAGAATCCCTGCAGCGCAGAAATGACCTCCATTTGGCTCATTGAGCCTGCACCGACAACAAACCGACCCAGGCCCTCTCCCCGTCACCCCACATATTTACCCTGCTAATCCCTCTAAACTACCCATCCCGGGAGTCTACCGGGCAATTTTAGCCTGAGCAATGCATCTAACCTGCACATCTTTGGCCTGTGGGAGGAACCTGAAGGAAACCCACGCAGACACAGGGAGAACGTGCAAACTCCACACGGACCGTGATCCAAGCCAGGAATCGAACCCAGATACCTGGGGCTGTGATACAGCAGTGCTAGCCACTGTGCCACCGTGTCGCCTACTCTCTTATGAAATTCTTTGATCTCATTCTTATCCCAATCTGTGCAGGTGTTACTCACAGCGCCAGGGATCTGGATTCAATTTTAGCTTTGGGTTACTGTCTGTATGGAGTTTGTACGTTTTCCCCCCGTGTCTGCGTAGGTTTCTCTCTGGGTGCTCCAGTTTCCTCCCACACTCCAAAGATGTGCCAATTATGTTGATTGGCCATGCTAAATTGCCCCTTAGTATCAGGGGGATTAGCAGGGTAAATATGAGGGGAAACGGGGATGGGGCCTGGGTGGGTTTGTGGTCGGTGCAGACTCAATGGGTCAAATGCCCTTCTGCTCTGTAGGGATTCCATGACACTACGAATCTTGAAAATCAGCTCCAGTTTGGAGTTGTCTTTAATCAGTCTGTGTTGAACTGGAATTGTGGTTCCAGAGGTTAAAGGGCTATTCTCCAGTCTCCAAATGCAAGCCACATCGTGACAAGCTCACGTCAAGAGAGCCTTGCAAAAACATGGAGCTCTCTCCAGATGAGGAACAATTAGGTGCAGCGAATAAACAAAACTGGGGAAAGTGTTAGTCAGTAATATATGGGCACCAGAAACAAGTCAAGCAATTGGAGCACAACTGAAGTCAATGAGAATCAGGGGGGAAGCTCTCCACTGCTTGGAGTCATACCTCGCATGGAGGAATATGATTGTGGTGTTTGGAGGCCAGTCATCTCAGTCCCAGGACATCACTGCAGGTGTCCCTCAGGGTGGAGATTTTGGCCCAACCACCTTGACTGTTCCATCAATGACCTCCTCTCCATCATAAGAAGTGGGGATGTTTGCTGACGATTGCACAATGTTCAGCACCATTCACGACTCCCCACCTTCTGGAGTAGTCCATATCCAAATGCAGCAAGATCTGGACAATATCCAGGCTTGGGCTGACAAGTGGCAAATAACATTCGTGTCAGGCAATGGCCATCACCAATAAGAGAGACTCTGACCATCTCTCCTTGATATTCAATGGTATTACCATTGCTGAATCCTCCACTATCACCAACCTGAGAGGGGGGGTTACCATTGACCAGAAACTAAACTGGACCAGATATATGCATACTGTAGCTACAAGTACAGGTCAGAGTCTAAGAATTCTGTGGTCAGTAACTCACCTCCTGACTTCAAATATTGTCCACCATCTACAAGGCACAAGTCAGGAGTGTAATGGAATACTCTCCACTTGCCTGGATGGGTCCAGCTCCAAAAACACTCAAGAAGCTCAACACCATCCAGAACAAAGCAGATCGCTAATTGGTACCCCATTCACCACCTTCAACATTCACGACCGCTCCAGTACCAGCAATGCACAGTGGCAGCAGTGTGTACCATCTACAAGATGCATAACAGCAAATCATTCTTTTAACAGCATCTTTCAAAGACTGAATCTCTATCGCTTAAAAGGAGGGAACGCCACAATCTGCAATCTTCAAACAGCTCACCATCCTGACTTGGAACTTTATCGCATTCCTTCACTGTTGCGGGATCAAAATCCTGGAACCTCCTCCCTAACAGCACTGTTGGTGCACCTACGCCATATGGAGTGCAGCGGTTCAAGAAGACAGCTCAGCGCCACCTTCTCACACATTCCGTGAACGCTATAATAAAAGCATTGGTCATGGGTGTCACTGGCTGGCCAGCATTTATTACCCATCCTTAGTTGCCCTTGGAGGGCAGTTGAGAGTCAACCACTTTGCAGTGGCTCTGGAGTCACATGTAGGCCAGACCGGGTAAGGATGGCAGATTTCCTTCCCTAAAGGACATTAATGAACCAGATAGGCTTTTTCTGACAATAGCTTTATGATCATTAGTAGATTCTTAATTCCAGATATTTTTTATTGAATTCAAATTTCACCATCCGCTGTGGCGGGATTTGAACCTGGGTCCCCAGAACTTTAGCTGAGTTTCTAGATTGATAGTCTAGCGGGAATACCACTGCGCCATCACCTCCCCTACGTATATGAACATTAATATTAAAGGAACAAGTCCATGGGACATTTTATCTATTTGAGTATGTACTAAATTTTTAATTTCATTCTCCAGATAATAAGCAAACTTATAATTATGTTCGCAGCTGTTCTTGTGAGTTTTCTGTGGGACATTAAATGCAGTGAAAACTATAAAAACAAATGAGATCTGTTCCAAACATAAAATTGAAACAAAATTCATGAGGCCACCGGAATTGTTACCATAATCCCCTCTTAACTACCCAGTGGATCTGGAGAAATTTGCTCAGGAACGAGATAATGTTTCACACATCACTCACGGAGACAGGCTTTAGATTTCTGTGGCTGCGGTTCAGGAGAGGAAGTGAAGAGGTCTGTTTTGTTTTTGCCAGTGACCTTTCACTCCTTGGCTCGGTCTGTGCCAGCTACAGAGCCAGTAAGGCATGACGATCGAACAATGGGCAGGCCAGAAAGTGGAGAGCGAACAAGTTCCCAGTGACTGGTCTCCCACTAAATTCCAGATGGTTTGGGCCCAATCATCTCGGGAATGTTATTATTTCCACAGGCCTTTCCTGCGAAAATAAAATGCGGAAAAAAGGGAATAGTGGAGCACCGCAGCATGAAGGGAAATTGTCTCTCTGCGCAGCTATGTATCTCTCTCTGTCTGTGGTTTTCTGTTCCTTTCTGCATCTGTTTACCAGTGATTCTGTCTCTCTGCACATCCGTGGGTCTCTGTCTCTCTCTATCAACCGGTGTATCTGTCCCTCCATGCATAAGGTGACACGGTGGCACAGTGGTAGGCACTGCTGCCTCATAGCGCCAGGGACCTGGGTTCGATTCCCGGCTTGGGTCGCTGTCTGTGTGGAGTCTGCACGTTCTCCCCGTGTCTGCGTGGAGTTTCCCCGGGCGCTCCAGTTTCCTCCCACATTTCGAAAGACGTGCTGGTTAGGTGAATTGACTGTGTTAAACTGTCCTGGAGTGTGGCGACTAGGGGATTTTCACAGTAATTCAGTTGCAGTGTTAATGTCAGCCTATCTGTGAAACTAATAAAAAAAAAAGTTAATCATAGAATCTCGACACTGCAGAAGGCGGCCATTTGGCCCATTCAGTCTGCACAGGCAACAATCCCATCCAGGTTCTATCCTCGTAATCCCACATATTTACCTCGCTAATCCCTCTAATTTATGCGCCCTGGAATACTGAGGTGCAATTTAGCATGGTCAATCAAGCTTGACCTCATCTCTGTGACTCTCAGTCTTTCAGTCTGTGTGTCTATCTGTGCATCTCTGTCTCCTTCTCTCAGTCTTTCAGCCTCTTTGTGTGTCTATCTCTCCGCATATCCTTGTATCTCTATCTGTTGTACACTTGTGATTTTCTGTCCCTGCGTTGTCTGTGGTTCGCTGTCCCTATGTGTAATGCTGGCTTGTGGTTCTTTATCTATATATTCAGATTTGGCACATTGAGCGAAACTGAAATCAAGCCCAATTGAGGTCGTGTTTTGCCCCGGGGCACGGAATGAAATCGAGGCTTTTAAAACCCTTCATACCTTTCCTACAAATTGAATTTCTTGGTCTATTTCAAGGCAAACATTCCATGTCCCTTTCAAAGAAGAAACACATTCTTTGAAATCAGATAACTAACCTACAATCCGCCTGTCACAGCTCTTGTTCCCTCTGATCTTTTGACTTACTGTATTAATTGAATCTCAGATTGCGTCTGCTACAATGCACTTGAATCGCTGGCCCTCCCTCTCTCGCCCATTTTGTTGTGTTTGTCTTGTTTCACTTGTTGATGAGATTTATTGGAACTACAGTCGCTGAGTTAGATTAATACGCAATGGCGGCAAAAATCGACTTGACCAGAACCAACTTAGTTGCATTCTAAAACGAGAATCTATTATCCAACGATCGTTCATTACCTCCACTGGGTATTTGAACTCCTACTAACAAGCTTTTCTTTAATCATTTAGGAGTCTTATTAAGTCATCTTTTTGTTCTGTTTTTATGCTTTTGTAGATCCACTGATAGTAGCTCACATCATTCCGCTTTCTTGATAAATAGAATCATAGAATCCCTACAGTACAGAAAGAGGCCATTTGGCCCATCGAGCCTGCACCAGCAACAATCCCACCCAGTCCCTATCCCTGTAATGCCATGTATTTACCCTGCTAATCCCCCCCGACACTAAGACCAGAATTCTACCTGCACGCTAGCCTCGATTCTGGGGGCGGGCAAGGCTCGGAGAACAACATTCGCCATTAGTCTCGGGGGGGACCGTACGAATCTTGGGCAGATGTGCCGGTAGAATTCCGCCCTAAGGGTCAATTTAGCAGGGGCCAACCCACCTAACCCAGACATCTTTGGACTGTGGGAGGAAACCCATGCGAACATAGAATGAAGATGAAAACTCCACACAGACAGTGACCCGAGGCTGGAATTGAATTTTGCACGTAGAATGCTCCAATGAGTGATATCGATAAAGTCACCCGTGACATGGGGGAGATATTAGAACCGACGCTTAAAAGTTTGATCAAAGAGTAGTAGGTTTTAAAGAGCAGATAAAAAGAGGAGACCGGGAAGATGAGAGGGAGGCACATTTATGGAGAGCATTCAAGGGCTTTGGGTCCAGGCAGCTTCATGGTAATGGCAACCATGATGTGGAGATGCCGGCATTGGACTGTGTGGGATTGTTGTCTGACATTGACCAGTCAGCAGAAGAGTGAATAAAATTGAATAAGTATGCAGATTAAATAAACCAGGATGTATAACCAATCAGCTCTCCTCCCCAGAGGAGAAAGCAGCCTATGGGCATCTGGAACTGTGGAGACTCAAGATCAACAGACCTCTGCATGGTCTGTGTCTGGCCTGCTACAATTTTCATGGTGGGCAGGATGGAAAAATTCCACCTAAAGTGTTTCTTTTTAATTCATTTGTGGGACCTGGACATCACCGGCTGACTTATTGCCCATCCGAGTTGCCCTTGGAGAGAGTTAACCACATTGTTGTGACTCTGGTGTAGGCCAGACTGGGTAAGGATGGCAGATTTCCTTCCCTAAAGGACATTAGTGAACCAGATAGGTTTCTCTGACCATCGACAATGGTTCCATGGTCATCAGTAGATTCTTAATTCCAGACTCTTTTTTGAAATTGAATTCAAATTCCACCATCTGCCGTGGCGGGATTCAAATCCAGGTCCCCAGTACATCAACTGAGTTTCCAGCTGAATAGTCTAACACTAGGTTATGGCTTCCCCGTTAAGAGCAAGGAATGGAGAGGATGAGAATTCTAGAGAGTAGGTGACTCTGTCAACTATGGTATTAGGGAGAAGTGGGAAGATGGGATGGTCGCAGGTGTGGTGGGGGAGAGGTGGTGAGGGGGAGATGGTGGCAATGAGGACGTGGCATAAACTGCTGATTCTAGTCAGTATTCTGTAAACCGTGTGTGCCTTTATATGCCCTGTTTGGGATCAGAACTTTCCACTCACCTGACAAAGGAACAGCGTTCCAAAAGCTAGCAGCGTTTATTACCAATTAAACCTGTTGGACTTTAACCTGGTGTTGTGAGACTTCTTGCTGTGATTCCCAGTCCGACACCAGCATCTCCACATCAAAAACCCAGAGACACAGAGCAGAAGAGAGTGGGAATGGACATGTATATTGAATGTAATGGGCTAGGGTCAGGAAGCCAATGGAGGTCAAGCAGAGAGCAGTAATAGATGAGCAGAACATAATGAGCAGGGCAGGATATGGATGGTTGCACTTTGAATCATTTGTCGCTCTTGGAGAAAAGAAGAAAGATTTGCAGTCATAGGATGCTTTACACAACTGTCGATGTCTCAAAGTGCTTTACTTCTCCCTAATGCCTGATGGTCATTGAGAAGATGTGGCCAACTGGTCTCTTGATGTCAGGATTTGAATTGTGAAGGAACAATGCATCCAATACTAAGAGGGGTAAAATAGAAATGTGCTCACATACAGTAGAGCACTGGATAGGAGATTGGAGTTTTACAAGGAATGATTGGATAGTCGGAAGTTTTTGTTTCCCAGGATGGAAGAGTCAATTTAAAGTTTATTTTTTAGTCACAAGTGGAGATTGTTGCAATGCCAAGAGCAAAGGTAAAGAGATATATCTCAATGCCGTCATCATTGAGTTGGAAGCTGATTCCCATGGATGCCGATGATGTCCCTGAGGTAATGTGTCAATGAGGGGGGGAGGTTTCTGAGGATGGACCTTTGGTAAGCTTTGGAGATTACTATTATGTATTCACCAATTTACTGCATATTTTAGAAGTCAGATTTAATGCAGCAGTGGCATTAGTTCCAAATCTGTACAGATTTATTTACAATACTTCAAAATACCTCGGAACTTACAGGATTTTCAAAATACATGGAGTAGGATTTTACGGCCTCACTCGAGCAGAAGTTCCCGCCTGAGGATGGACGTTTCTGTGGCCTGTACCTCACCTACTCTAATGCCATGGTGAGTGGGGCAGTAGAATCCCAGTGATAGTCACAGCCAGATCCCGAGCTATTTTTCTGGAAGCTTCTCTGTTTCTTAGCACTCAAGCTGAACTCACAAGGTTGAACAGTAAGTAATGTTATATAGATCAGGAACACGACTAACACTATCAAACGCAGATGAATTAAATCATTGAACATAACAGTAATGCCACGACAGTAGAGGAAATGTGCTAAACCTATTCTTGGTGTGAAGAGGCTGTAGCAGAACATAACGGGACAATAGAGGGAGAGTTGCTTGAGACGGAAAAGATGACTGGTCAAATTATGGTAAGAGATTGAGGAGAATGGGAAGGAATAACAAAAAGAGTCAATTTAAAGTTTATTTATTAGTCATAAGTAAGGCTCACATTAACACTGCAATGAAGTTACCATGAAATTCCCCTAGTCGCCACAGTCCAGTGCCTGTTCAGACCAATGTATCCAACCAGCATGTCTTTCAGAATGTGGGAGGAAACCGGAACACCTGGACAAAACCCACACCAACACGGGGAGAATGTGCAAACTCCACACAGACACTGACCCAAAACTGGAATCAAACCCGGTTCCCTGGTGCTGTGAGGCAGGAGTGCTAACCACTGTGCCACCATGCACCCCCCCCCCACACCTCCCCCACCAATTACAAGAGGGCATAAGTTTAAGGTGCGAGGGGCAAGGTTTAAAGGAAATGTACGAGGCAAGTTTTTTACCTGAAGAGTGGTGGGTGCCTGGAACTCACTGCTGGGGGAGGTAGTGGAAGCAGATACAATAGTGACTTTTAAGGGGCATCTCTCAAGTACATGAATAGGTTGGGGATAGAGGGATACGGTCCCCAGAAGGGTAGGGGGTTTTAGTTCAGACGGGCAGCATGGTCAGTGCAGGATTGGAGGGCCGAAGGGCCTGCTGTAATTTTCTTCGGTTTTGGCTTCTAAGACCATTGAATCGCCAAATCCAACTGGTATCATGTACAATTGTCATTCTTTAAAGCCTGCGTCTTGCCCTATGCCTCACCACATCAAATATTCCCATCATCTGGGCTTCGTGAGGGGCCAAGGAAACCCTATTTATAGTGAAAGACTTGCTGGAGACCCATCAACTTTCATTGACCAAGCACAAACTTGTTTTCATCAATAACGGTACTCCAACCCATTTAAACTCCTGATGCACTCGGCAATCTCACTCGACAATCCCCATCCAAACAAAGATAACGCTAGCAAAACATTTTCAAATTGTCTGCAGATAGCTCTGAGGTAGAAGTGCCAAACGCAGTACACTCAGACAAATTCATTCCAGTTTATTGTGGCGGTCTCAGCAGTTAATCAGCACAGCAGAGAATGGAATAAATGTTCCCCAATGTTACACCATGAAGGGAGGATCTCATCTCAGTTCCAAATCCCCATAAGCTATCAGTCAGATCGATTGCTTATTACAGTGTCTGCACCATCACTTCCCTCAAATTGTCTTGCTCCCACCGCCAGTCAAACCTCTCCAAGACAAGTCTCCCATGTTCTACAATTCAAAAACCTTACTGCTTGCATCTTATCCCACTCGCCCATCATCCACATCCTCGCTAGTTTCCATTGGGCTACTTACCCCCATCAAGACACCCAATGAATTATATATTTTTCCATAGTCTTCTAAACTTACATCCCAGCAGTGTTCTTCAGTCCTCAAACTCTGACCCTCTGGGCAAATCCAGCTGCAACGGAAGCAGAGCTATCAGCGGTTATATATTTAAGAGGTTGCACAGTTGCTTTAAGAACTGATCACATGATTTGATGGCGATGTCATTAGGGAGTTGCGGAGGCTGCTGTTTTACTTTCTGTTTTGCCCTCCGTAGAGGTCAGAGCTCCGAGAATAAATCTGTTGGTTATTAGTTTGTATCAACCGGCAGGATTTTACAGCCTCGTTCAGGCGAGACTGGAAATGCCCGCCCGAGGTCAATGGAGATTCCTGCTTCCCACTCCGATTCCGTGGCGGGTCAGGTGGTAGAGTTCCAGCCTGAGTGTGCAAACGACGTCTTTTCCTTTTCTTAAAACACACAACCTCGAACAAGTTTAAAGTTTATTTATTAGCGTCACAGGTAGGCTTACATGAGCACTGCAATGAAGTTAGTGTGAAAATCCCCGAGTCGCCACACTCTGGCGCTGGTGTTCGGGTACACTGAGGGAGAATTTAGCACGGCCAATGCACCTAACCAGCTTGTCTTTCGGACTGTGGGAGGAAACCCATGCAGATATGGGGCAAATTCCACACAGACAGTGACTCAAGCCGGGATTCGAACTGGGTCCCTGGAGATGAGGGGCAGCAGTGCTAACCATACCGGCCTAGGTTAGTACGTTACATCAGCCATCTTATCCATCAGCTCTCATATTCCCTCCTTTAGTGCTCCCACTTTGCTGCTCTATCCATCCTCCACATCAACCCTTGTATCTGAGCTTTCCATTATCAATCCTACCCTTTCCGCAGCTGCTAATTGTCCTCGGGGAAATAGCTTAGGATATGTTCCGGAAGTGACCCTTACATTTCACCCGGGAATCGAACCAATCTCTTACTTTCCTGTACTTTTCCCATTTCTGTGCGAGCGTTCCCAAGTAACTATCATAGTGATCGCAGAATGGCACATAAATGGGTATGAACATTGCTTGTTTGCCGTTCAATTAGTTGTTTAATTGGATCTTGCCTGTGCTTCCCATGCCTGTGGCGAGGCTTAGGCTGCAGTGCCTTCTGTACGGTAGATAATGGAGTTCAATTATGATGAAGCCGCTGTCAGCAACTGGATGAGAAATCATGAGCAGTTTTCAGCAGCTGTAGTCCCCGCGGTTACGGGGGAATGGCAGTCTCCCTGCTGACTGATCGAGTGTTGACGCAGACAGATAAGGTGACAGTTGCGATGGCGCAAAATCGCCCCTGTTGTTCGCTGCCAGAGAGCCCAGGACACAGCCACCACTCAGCCCACGCAGACCTCCTCCAACTCCAGAGTGCTGGGGGCTTTCTCTCCTCTTTCACCGTCTCTTGTAGCATTCCCACGATGAGCGAGACTCTTGTAACCGTGGGCCGTTCGAGTTGTGGAAGGCACAACATCCGGACGGCTGCTATGCAACGATTGGATAAGTCAAGTAAAGTTATAGTTTGAAGTTATAGTCGCAAGTAGGCTTATGTTAACACTGCAATGAAGTTACTGTGAAAATCGCCAAGTCACCACACCCCGGCACCTGTTTGGGTACACTGAGGGAGAATTTGGCACGGGGCCCGGGTTCGATTCCCAGCTTGGGTGACCCTCTGTGTGGAGTTTGCACGTTCCCCCTGTGTCTGCATGGGTTTCCTCCGGGTGCTCCGGTTTCCCCCCACAGTCCGAAAGACGTGCTGCTTAGGTGCATTGGCCGTGCTAAATTCTCTATTAGTGTACCCCAAACAGACGCTGGAATGTGATGACTAGGGGAATTTCACAGTAACTTCATTGCAGTGTTAATGTGAGCCTACTTGTGACACAAAAAAAACTTAAATAAACTTTAAGATAAAGTAAATTGTTTATTTATTAGTCACAAGTGGTCTTACATTAATACTGAAGTTACTGTGAAAATCCCCTGGTCGTCACATCCTGGCATCTATTTGGGTACACTGAGGGAGAACTTGGCATGGCCAATTCATCTAATCTGCACATCTTTGGACTGTGGGAAGAAACCGGAGCATCTGTGGTAGGAAAGTTGTTGGAAGGTATTTTGAGAGACAGGATCTATGGGCGTTTAGAGATGCAAGGACTGATTAGGAGCAGTCAGCATAACTTTCTGAGTGGAAAATCATGTCTCTCAAATTTGATTGAGTTTTTTGAAGGGATAACCAATAAGGTAGATGAAGGCAGTGCAGTTGGTGCTGTCTACATGGACTTTAGCAAGGCCTTTGACAAGGTACCACATTGTAACTTGTTGCATAAGCTAAAATCTAACGGGATACAGGGTGAGGTATCTAAATGGATACAAGATTGGCTTCTTGACAGAAACCAGAGGGTGGTTGTAAAGGATTGTTTTTCAAACTGGAGGCCTGTGACCCGCGGTGTGTCTCAGGGATCAGAGCTGGGTCCACTGTTATTCGTTATTTATATTAATGATTTGGATGAGAATATAGGAGGCATGGTTAATAAGTTTGCAGATGACATTAAGACTTAGTGGACAGTGAAGAAAGTCATCTCCAATTGCAACAGGATTTTGATCAATTGGGCCAGTGGGCTGACGAACGGCGGATAGAGTTTAATTTAGATAAATGTGAGGTGATGCATTTTGGTAGATTAAACCAGGGCAGGACTTACTCAATTAATGGTAGGGCGTTGGGGAGAGTTACAGAACAAAGGGATCGAGGGGTACATGTTCAGAGCTCCTTGAAAGTGGAGTCACAGGTGGACAGAGTGGTGACAAAGGCATTCAACATGCTTGGTTTCATCAGTCAGAGCATTGAATACAGGAGTTGGAAGGTCTTGTTGAAGTTGTACAAACATTGGTAAGGCCACATTGGAAGGCTACACTATGTACAATTCTGGTCACCCTATTATAAAAAGGATATTATTAAAAGAGTGCAGAAAAAACTTACTAGGATGCTACCCAGATTTGTTGGTTTGAGTTATAAGGAGAGGCTGGATAGACTGGGACTTTTTTCTTTGGAGCCTAGAAGGCTGAGGGATGATGTTATAGAGGTCTATAAAATAACAAGGGGCATAGATCACCTTGATAGTCAATATCTTTTGACAAAGGTAGAGGAGTCTAAAACTAGAGGGGGTAGGTTTAAGATGAGAGGAGAGATATACAAAAGGATCCAGAGGGGCAATTTTTTCACACAGAGGGTGGTGAGTGTCTGGAACAAGCTGCCAGAGGTAGTAGTAGAGGCGGGTACAATTTTGTCTTTTAAAAAGCATTTGGACTGTTACATGGGTAAAATGGGTATAGAGGGATATGAGCCAAATGCAGGCAATTGGGATTATCTTAGGAGCTTAAAGAAAAAGGGTGGACAAGCCTGTTTCTATGCTGTGAACCTGTATGACTCTCTGACACCCAGAGGAAATCCACGCAGATACAGGGAGAATGTGCAAACTCCACACAGACAGTGACCCGAGCCAGGAATCAAACCCGGGTCCCTGGCACTGTGCTAACCACTGTGTCACTGTGCCACCCTGTGTGGGTTAGATTGATTGGCCATGCTAAATTGTCCCTTAGGGTCAAGGGGATTAGTAGTGTGAATAAGTGGGATTATGGGGTTAGGACCTGGGTGGGATTGTGGTCGGCGCAGACTCGATGGGCCAAATAGCCTCTCTCTCTGCACTGTAGGGATTCTGTGCTTCATCTTTGCACAGCTGCATTCAAACACAGAGGCCAGTAAAAAAAAAACACTCTGAAGTTTTCACTCACCGATGAAGAATCAGAGCTTGTTCGTTTGTCACTGTCACGCCAGCCCCGTTAAATAACACCAGCGACAGCTCCTGTAAATGACAAGATTGCAAATCCATCGCCACCACTTCAACCTTTTTTTTATCTCTGTGAAGCCATCATAAATCTACAGGATGCAATTGCACAGGAGAAGCAAATCGCAGGCACACTTAAATCACACTCTACCTGTGTGCACCAGAGGTGATTATCGGAACTGGCTTCATCTTTCTCCCAAAGGGGGGGAGAAGGACTTATGAAAAAGTATTATTTATTGAAACAACACGGAACAGGAGCAGACTTCCAATTGTGTTCCTTTGCAAATGTGCTATTGTCTGTTGAATCTGCTTTTATTCGTTCCGCTAGCTAATAATTTGACTCCAATCAAAGAATCTGTGGCACAGTGACAGGTCCTTCAGCCCAAATTGGACCAAAAAGCTAACCCCATTTGCCTGAATTTGGCCCATATCCATCTGAACCTTTCCTATCCTTTCAGCCATTGTTCAATGTTCCTGCCTCAACCACTTCCTCCAGCAGTTCATTCCGCACACGTACCACCCTCTGTATGAAAGAAATTGCTCCTCAGGCTCCCATTAATTCTTCCCCCTCTCAACTTAAACCTATGCCCTCTAGCTCTCGATTTCCCCAACCCTGGGAAAGAAGATTGAGTGCATTCATCTCTATCCATGCCTCGCATGATCTTATACGCCCCTCTGTCTCTGAAGAGCCAAAGAAGAGAGCCCCAGCCAGTCCAATATCTCCCTGTGACTCAATCCCTTGAGTCCTGGCAACATCCTTGGAAATCCTTTCTGTACCCTGATCAGTTTGGAATCATAGACAGTGCCGAAGAAGGCCATTCGGCCCATCGAGCCTGCACCGACAACAATCCCACCCAGGCCCTATTCCCATAACCCCACGCATTTACCCTCGGGGCAATATCACCCCAAGGGACAATTTAGCATGGCCAATCCACCTAACCCGCACATCTTTGGACTGTGGGAGGAAACCGGAGCAGCCGGAGGAAACCCACGCAGACACGGGGACAATGTGCAAACTCCACACAGACAGTGACCCAAGCCGGGGGTCGAACCCGGGTCCCTGGCGCCATGAGGCAGCAGTGCTAACCACTGTGCCACCGTGCTGCCGCTAATAACATTAACTTCAAATCTAACTTCAACGCTCATCAAATTTAGTTTTCATTAAATGCGCCAGAAATAAGCCATATGATTCATTGCGCCACTAATAGATTATAACATTAATGATGGACAGTATTAAAGGTTCATTGAAGTAATTAAGTTAAATGAGTGGTTTGTTGTATTAATCATTTTGGGTGCATTTCTGTTCTCATTGATGGAGTGCTGAATGATGCAATATTTTTCCATCTCTGCATTTGGAGGCTGTATCTGTCACTCTTAGATCAAGTACAGCCGAGTTTGGATGCCAAGAGAAACTACACACCAGGTACACAGGGGAGGCGATGGTCTCGTGGTATTATCGCCGGACTATTAATCCAGAAACTCAGCTAACGTTCTGGGGACTCGGGTTCGAATCCCACCATGGCAGGTGGCGGAATTTAAATTCAATAAAAAATACCTGGAATTAAGAATCTACTGATGAAACCATTGTTGATTGTTGGGGAAAAGGAAATCTGCCGTCCTTACCTGGTCTGGCCAACTCCAAAGCAGTCATGGTGTGGAGATGCCAGCGTTGGACTGGGGTAAAACAGAAAGAAATCCCACATCACCAGTTTAAAGTCCAAACAGGTTTATTTGTAGCAAAAGCCGTAAGCTTTCGGGACAGCCTGTCCCTTCGTCAGGTGGCTGGGCATTCAGCCCTCCAAGGGCAACTAGGAATGGGCAATAAATGCTGCCCTCCAAGGGCAACTAGGAATGGGCAATAAATGCTGCCCTCCAAGGGCAACTAGGAATGGGCAATAAATGCTGCCCTCCAAGGGCAACTAGGAATGGGCAATAAATGCTGCCCTCCAAGGGCAACTAGGAATGGGCAATAAATGCTGCCCTCCAAGGACAACTAGGAATGGGCAATAAATGCTGCCCTCCAAGGACAACTAGGAATGGGCAATAAATGCTGCCCTCCAAGGGTAACTAGGAATGGGCAATAAATGCTGCCCTCCAAGGGTAACTAGGAATGGGCAATAAATGCTGGCCAGCCAGCGACTCCCATGTCCCACAAATAAAGACTGGAGAGGTTGAGACTGTTCTCTTGAAAGAGAAGGCGAAGAGGCAATTCAATGGAGATGGTCAAGATCACAAGGGGGCTGGACAAAAGTAGACGGGGGAGAAACCATTCCCGCTCACACAGTGATCAAGAACGAGAGGTCACCGGTTCAAAGTGACTCGCCGAGGAAGCAAACCTGAAACGAGGGAAAAAATTATTTTCACACGGCAAATGGTTGGGTTCTGGAATACACCACCTGGAAGCGTGGTGGAGGCAGGTTCAATAGAGGCATTCAAGAGGACATTAAATTTTATTTCTTCCTGTCACGAGTAGGCTTACTCTGCAGTGAAGTTATTGTGAAAATCCTCTAGTCGCCACACTCTGGCGCCTGTTCGGGTACACTGAGGGAGAATTTAGCACGGCCAATGCACCCTAACCAGCACGTCTTTCGGACTGTGGGAGGAAACCGGAGCACTCAGAGGAAACCCACGTGGACACGGGGAGACCCTGCAGACGCCACACAGACAGTGACCCAAGCCGGGAATCGAACCTGGGTCCCTGGCGCTGTGAGGCAGCACTGTGTCACCATGCCGCCCTGTGATTACCTGTATAGAGACAATGTGCAGGGGGTACAAGGAAAGGTAGTGAAATGGCATTAAATCATGATTCTCATATGGAAAACCAATAGGGACAAGATGTGAGCAGCATGGTGGCACAATGGTTAGCACTGCTCCCTCACAGCACCAGGGACCCAGTTTAATTTCTGCCTCGGGTGACTGTCTTATAAAGTTTGCACATTCTCCCCGTGCCTGCATGGGTTTTCTCCGGGCGCTCCGGATTCTTCCCACACTCCAATGATGTGCAGGTTAAGAGGATGAGACATGTTAAATTGTCCCTTAGCACCAGGGGGACTAGAAGGGTTACATGGATAGGGCCTGGGTGGGATTGTGGTTGGTGCAGACTCGATGGGCCAAATGGCCACCTTCTGCACTGTAGGGTTTCTATGATGGGCTAAATGGTCTCCTTTTGCAGTGTAACAATTTTATGATTGCTTTAGGAAACCCCCCCCCAACCCCTGTAATTCCTCTTCGAGTTCCCCTCATGCCATTTCAGAGCTCATTTTGTCCAAGGAGACCCTAGGTTTAAAGGGAGATTTGGCCAGACGTGGCCTGCCATTTGCTTCTCCAGTTTTGCCAAGCATTTTCCATTCCACTTCCAAAGTTTGGTAAGATTCTCTCTCCGTTGCAATGGAAGATTGGAGGATTTCCCCCCCTCTTCCTCTTCCTCCTCCTCCTCCTTTCCTCCTCCCTCCCTCCATCCCTCCCTCCCCCTCCCCAATGTTGCTCTGACCCAACGAGCCATTTGCAATGACATCAAGTTCCAAGACTCTTTCTCAGTTCTCCCCATTCTCAGGACGGACAGTCCCACTACGCTGCTGAACTCCAGGACTATTGCCCAGTGTTACTAACTGTAAGAATGCTCCTGTTACTGCAGAGCAATACCTGCCCCATTGCACCTTATAGAATCCCTACAGTGCAGTTGGAGGCCATTCAGCCCATCAAGTCTGCACCGACTCTCCATTGGGGCACCTTACACAGGCCCTGCTCCTGTAACCCTGCATATTTATCCTGCTAATCCCTTTAAGCACCACATCTCAGGATAATTGAGCATGGCCAATCTACCTAACCTGCACATCTTTGGACAACTCTCAGATATTGTAACATCTTCATCTCTTAAAAGCTTTCAAACATTTTACCAAGAAACTGGCTATAGTACGATGAAACTAATAAATGGTTCTGCACTTTTCTTAGAAGTTCCATTTCAGTTATCTTCCCCTATTTAGTGGTCCCACTTTTGTCTGTTTCCATAGCTAGTAATTCCTGGAACAGGTCGCTAGATTGTGCCCAGAGGCTTATAGCTTGAGGGAGTGCCACTACACATGGCGGACCAGGAGTCTCTCCCACTCTTGCTGCGTGTTGGGAGTCTTTTGAATGTTTGCCGTGTGTCTGCATTCATTGCGTGATCTGGCACTTTATTCCAAGAGTATGCATGAAAAAATAAATTTCGTAACGTCTAGTCCAATGCTTATTGGCATGTTCGCTCACTTGTTGCCCAGAATGTCTCCAAGTGTTTCAGGACAATGAGGAACATGATCGGATAAATCCAACAAGTAAAATAAAGCCTTTCTGGACTCGCGGAGAGAAGTCATCAACTTGAAACATTAACACAGTTTCTCTCCCAACAGATGCTGTCTGACTGGCTGACTATTTTTGATTTGATTTATTATTATCACATATATTAATATGCAATGAAAAATATTGTTTCTTGCGCGCTGTACAGACAAAGCACACAATTCATAGAGAAGGAAAGAAGAGACTACAGAATGTAGTGTTACAGCCATAGCTAGGGTGTAGAGAAAGACCAACTTAATGCGAGGTAGGTCCATTCAAAAGTCTGACGGCAGCTGTTCTCGAGTCAGTTGGTACGTGTCCTCAGACTTTGGTATCTTTTATAATTCCCTTATCCCCTTTTGTTCCAGCGAGAAACGCGAAGGAAGACAATGCAAGCCCATTACTTATCTGAATCTTTAATTTTCGCTCAGACTGCGATTCTGGGGATTTAGTCTGCTGGCCTGGAAGAGTTATAAAGCACTTAAATACCAAAGTGGATAGGGATGAAGTGGCAGCTTTATTAGGGGATGAATTAAGGGATAGTAACAGTGATGTGTTTGAAGTAGTTCTCTCTCAGACAGGCTCTGGTGAGATGTGATGAAATAACCATTGATGTACTGTTCAAACATAATGAATTAACTCTATAAAATCACCATTGGATGGCCTCGGTCTTGTAAAATGATCAATGATTGATTGTGCATTTTGTTAGTTGGTGGAAGGGGTAGTAATGCCTAATTCTGGTTGGGCAAAGATACAGTGGCCTGCGTAGGATGCTGGCTGGTTGAAATTAGCTAGAGTGCAGACAATGTATTTCAGTTACTGTAAGGACAGTATGGTGGCACAGTGGTTAGTGCTGCTGCCCCCCAGTGCCAGGGACCTGGCTTCAATTCTGGGCCTTGGCTGACTGTATGAAGTTTTCACATTGTCCACGTAAGCATACTTGCTTTGTGTTCTAAGTCTAGAAAGCAGTTTGTGGGATGTTGTTAGACTTGGAACACCATAGATAGCTAGCTGTTAAGGTACACTGTATCATGTTTGAATCTCAGAATTGGTAAAAGTTATGTTAATTATTTTTATTATATTTTGACTGTGTTCTTCAATAAACTTTGATAAAAGCTCCCTAGTGGGTCACTTGAACCATACCTGGAGTGAAACACCTTATGCTCGCCCTAATACCAAATTCAAATGTGAAAATGTAGGGTAGAGGCTAACTTCAGAAAACACCTTGGAATTTCTGGCCTGGGTCTTAACACCAGAGATTTGGGTTTGATTCTGGTTCCAGGTGAGGTTTGCCCATTCTCCCCACGTCTAGGTGGGTTTCTTGCAGGTGCTCCTGTTTACTCCCACAGTCCAAAGGATGTGCGGGTTAGGTGGATTGGTCATGCTAAATTGCCCCTTAGGGTGCGATCTTACTGCCCGTTCACGCCACGCTCCTGCCGCGGCAAGTTCGGAGAACTTATTGGCCGGCCAAATCCCTGTTCACTACGACAGGAGCAGGAAGATTCCGGCCTCAGTGTCCAAAGATACATAGACCAGCTGGATTGGACATGGTAAATGTGTGGGTTGCGGGGATAGGGTGGCTGCGGGTGTGGGGGGTGGGGGGAGGGGTGGCTGGGGTGAGGTGGTGGTGTAGAAGGCCTGAGTGAGAGGCTCTTTCGGAGAGTGAGTGTAGACTCCATGGGACGTATAGCCTCTTTCTGCATTATAAGGACTCCGTGGTTTACACATAACCAGCCTCCCATCCATTGACTCTGTCTACACTTCCCGCTGCCTCGGCAAAACAACCAGCAAAATTAAGGACCCCACGCACCTTGGCCACACTCTCTTCCACCTTCTGCCTTTGGGAAAAAGATACCAAAGTCTGAGGTCACGTACTAACCTACTCGAGAACAGCTTCTTCCCTGTTGCTGTCAGACTTTTGAATGGACCTACCTCGCACTAAGTTGATCTTTCTCTACACCCTAGCTATGACTGTAACACTACATTCTACACTGTCTCCTTTCCTTCTCTATGGACAGTATGCTTTGTCTGTGTAGTGCAAGAAACAATACTTTTCACTGTAAGTTAATTCATGTGACGATAATAAATCAAATCAAATCAAAATCAACAGTGAACATTCCATAGAAGCTTTAAGGGATAGTGCAGGAATGTGGAGCTGAGAAAGTAGAAGGGTGGAACAGGCTTGAATGGCCTGCTCCTGCTCCTATTACAGTCTGAAAAGAAGAGTATAAAAGAACAAACAGATGAAAGCTTAGCAAATTTAAACAAAACCTCCCACGCTATGCTGCTTACTAGAGGCCTGGACCTAGTAATCCTGACCTTGATTCAATTTATTGTTATTGGAATATTATATGTATGATTGACTCTGCTAATGTTACAATGAAGCCTTGTAACTCCGTGAGGATTGTTAAGCTGAATCATTAACCCAGGAGCGAGTGCTGCCAACACAAGGCGACCCTTTAAAGACTCCCTTACTTATCTCCTCCAGATGATTGGTGCCCGAGGTAAGTCTGGCTCGCAAAGTGCACTGCACCATCCCGAGGATGTAACCGGACTCCAGAGGAATGCAATTTAGTTTTAACTGCAACCAATTACATTTTTAATCTACGCTCCTTGTTGGAGCCAGCCAGACAACTGGATATGCAGAGTGAGTGGCACATTGATTCGCACTGCTAACCTGCCTCACAGCGCCAGGGATCCTGGTTCGATTGCTGGCTTGGGTGACTGTGTGGAGACTGCACATTCTCCTCGTGTCTGCGTGGGTACCCTCCGGTTTTCACCCACAGTCCGAATGATAGCGCCCAGCGCCGGGACACAATAATTAAATTTAAATTACCTACTGAATGTTGAAGTCAGCTCTGTGCCCTTTATGGATGAAACATTTTTGGAATCTATGACATGAAAAGACGAGCAAAGACCGTCCAACTCCTTTGATTATCACTACTCTCGGACAATTAAACATTTTGTATGTGGTTTTCATCCACACCATTTACCCCAGCCCGTGCTCCAAGCTCACATTCTATCTAGTTCAAGTTTAAGCTTATTTATTAGTGTCACAAGTAGGCTTACATTAACACTGCAATGAAGTTGTGAAAATCTGTGAAAATCCCTCATCGCCACACTCCAGCGCCTGTTCGGGTACACTGAGGGAGAACTTAGCACGGCCAACACACCCTCATCAGCGCGTCTTTCAGACTGTAGGAGGAAACCGGAACACTCGGACGAAACCCATGCGGACACGGGGAGAACATGCAGACTCCACACAGACAGTGAGCCAAGCTGGGAACTGCACTTGGGTCCCTGGCGCTGTGAGGTAACGGCGCTGTGAGGTAACAGCGCTAACCACTGTGCCACCCCAGGAAAATGATGCGAATGCTCAGCAGGTCAGACGATATCAGTGATGGGGTGGGTGTGGCATGGGAGGGGGGTGGTAGAAACTTCTGAACTTCAAAGAAACTTAATGAGATGCCGTGTTGGGGAACTGTTACGGGGCAGTGAAAGGATAAGCTAAGCTGCATTCAATGGTATTCCTGGTTGCTATTGAACTCTTGAAGCATGTATAGACTGGTAATTGAAATCCTACGTTGATGGCTTGTACCCGAGAGCTTAATGGCTGCTGGTGGATGATAAGATGTCTGCCTTTGGTAGTAATGTGAGAACCCTTTCAGGATAGTAATAACATTTCCCGCAGCCTTGCTAGCACCATTGTTGGAACCCAAACTGACTCGATCACATCAAAATCCAAGATAAATGAACTCCCCGATTCCATTTCTCCCATTTGTGCCTTCAGATGTGTCTTTTATTGTACGGGTACATGAATGCCTAACACGTTCGTATCACATTCTTTTCTCCGCTGTTTTAGAGGCAGTTGTTTCTGGATTCGTATTAAATAGAGTAATGGCCCTCCGTTTAAAAGCACAGACGTAGGCACTTCAAATGTGTTCAGCAATTGTATCCTGATATTTGAAGAATTTAATTTCAATGCATTAATCTTCTCTGGGCGCTTTCCACGTAATTGCTCTGAATAGAAGAAAGGTTTCCATTTCTGTACTGCTTTTCCTGACCACAGGACGTCCTAAAAGGCTTTGCTCAAATACCTTTGAAGAGTTGCCATGGTTACAAAGTAGAAAATTAGCACGGAAATGGCACCTACAGCTTGGATAGAGTGGTAGAGATAAAGAGATGAGGGCGGCACGGTGGTGAACCTCCCAACCACTGATTCCGTCTACATTTCCCGCTATCTCGGAAAAGTGGCCAACATAATCAAGGACCCCGGACCCCAGGCAGCATGGTAGCACTGTGGTTAGCACTGCTGCCTCTCACAGCACCAGAGACCCAAGATTCGATTCCCGGCAGAGTCTGCACGTTCTCCCCGTGTCTGTGCGGGTTTCGCACGGGTGCCCCGGTTTCTTCCCACAGTACAAAAGATTAGGTGGATTGGCAATACTAAATTGCCTCTTAGTGTCGGGGAGATGAGTTAGGGTAAATACATGGGGTTATAGGGATAGGGCCTGGGAGGGATTGTGGTCGGTGCAGACTCGATGAGCCAAAATCCTGGAATTCCCTCCCTAACAGTATTGTGGGTCAACCCACAGCACGTGGACTTCAGCGATTCAAGAGGGCAACTCACCACCACCTTCTCAAGGGCAACTAGGGATGGGCAATAAATACTGGCCAGCCATCGACACACATGTCCCACAAATGAATAAAAAAAAGCCTCCTTCTGCACTGCAGAATTCTATGCTCTATGATCTGGCTTGATACAGAGCAGGCCCTTCGGCCCAACTCATCCATGCTGACCAGGTTTCCTGAACTGAATTAGTCCCAGTTGCCTGCGTTTGGCCCATATCCCTCTAAACCTTTCCCATCCATGTACCCATCCAAATGTCTTTTAAATGTTGTAATTGTACCCGCCTCTATCACCTCCTCTGGCAGCTCATTCCATACACACACCACCCTCTGTGTGAAAAAGTTGCCCCTCGGGTCGCTTACCCCTCTCACCTTAAACCTATGCCCTCTGGTTTTGGACTCCCCTATCCTGGGGAAAAGACCGTGGCTATTCACCTTATCTGTGTCCCTCACGATTTTATAAACCTCGATAAGGTCACGCTTAGCTTAGAGACTCAACATTGGGATCGACAATTTCAGATCTTTTAACCTCATCGCCCATTTTTAGTTCCGTTGGCGATTATTCCATCATTGCCATTTACATCTCCTCTACACCAATCTCTTGCCTCTTTGCTTGTCCCATTATCATCTCTTTTTGCCTTCCACGCTCATTCCTTTAGCTATTTAAACCTCTCCCACCTTCCATCACTGATCTACCCTTTTTTTCTTCTGACCTAATTTCTCCCTGCTGGAGCAGGGTGGGACAGTGGTCAGCCATGCTGCCTCACGGCGCCAGGGACCCTGGTTCAACTCTGGCCTCAGGTGACCGTCTGTGCGGAATCTGCACATTGTCCCCATGTCTACATGGGTTTCCTTTGAGTGCTTCAGTTTCCTCCCCACTCCAAAGATGTGCGGGTTAGGTTGATTGGCCATGCTAAATTGGTTGTTATGTCAGGGGGATTAGCAGGGTAAATACGGGGAAAAGGCCTGGGTGTGATTGCTGTTGGTGCAGGCTCGATGGGCCAAATGGCCTCCTTCGGCACTGTAAATTCTATGATTCTCTGGATCACTAGTTCAATGACTAGTGGGATTACTGGGTTACAGGAATAGGGTCTGGGTGGGATTGTTTTTGAGGCAGTCTCGATGGGATGAATAATCTCCTGCATTGTCGGGATTTTATGATTCTGCACTGTTAGATTGACCTGTTTTTTTTAAAATTCTTTCATGAGGTGTGGGCACTGCTGGCTAGGGCAGCATTTTTAATGCCTAATTACCTTTGGAAGGTGGTAGTGAGCTGTCCGCTTGAACCAGCGCTGTTACGGGGGGAGTTCCAGGATTTTGACGCAGTGACAGTGAAGGAGCGGCCAATATATTTCCGATTCAGGGTGATGTGTGGCTTGGAAGAAAACCTGTGGATGGTGGTGCTGCCATGCATCTGCTGCCTTTGCCTTCCTACTTGGCAGAGGTCATAGGTTTGGAAGGGGCTGCTGGAGTGCTTCTTACGCTATGATGCTACTGTGCGTCGGTGGTGGAGGGACTGAGAGTTGAGGTGGTGGATGGGGTGCCAATCAAGTGGGCTGTTTTGTCCCGGATGGTGTTAGAACATATAGAACATAGAACACTACAGCACAAACAGGCCCTTCAGCCCACAAGTTGCGCAGATCATATCCACACCTACCAGGCCTATCTATAACCCTCAATTCCCTTGTACTCATCCAGAAGTCTCTTAAAAGACCCCAGCGAGTTCGCCTCTACCACCACCGACGGCAGCCGATTCCACTCACTCACTACCCCATGAGTGAAAAACTTACCCCTGACATCTCCTCTGTACCTGCTCCCCAGCACCTTAAACCCGTGTCCTCTCATAAGAACATAAGAACATAAGAAATAGGAGCAGGAGTAGGCCATCTAGCCCTTCGAGCCTGCCCCGCCATTCAATAAGATCATGGCTGATCTGTCGTGGCTCAGTTCCACTTTCCCGCCCTCTCCCCATAACCCTTAATCCCCTCTCTTATCAAGAACCCATCAACCCGCTTCTTAAAAATATTTAGCGAGGCAGCCTCCACCACTTCAACGGGCAGAGAATTCCAGAGATTCACCACCCTTTGAGTGAAGAACTTCCTCCTCAACTCCGTTCTAAACCGCCCCCCCTTTATCTTGAGGCTGTGCCCCCTAGTCCTACTGTCTTTTTTGAGCGGGAAGAGTCTCTCCACCTCTATCCTATCCATCCCATTCATCATCTTATACGTCTCAATGAGATCTCCCCTCATTCTTCTAAACTCTAACGAGTACAAGCCTAGTTTATTCAGCCTCTCCTCATAGCTCAATCCCCTCAACTCCGGTATCAGCCTAGTAAACCTCCTCTGCACTCCCTCCAGGGCCAAAATATCCTTGCGCAGGTGCGGCGCCCAAAACTGCACACAGTACTCCAGCTGCGGCCTCACCAATGCCCTATACAGCTGCAGCAAGACCTCCCTACTTTTATATTCAATCCCCCTCGCTATGAAGGCCAGCATCCCATTCGCCTTCCTGACCACCTGCTGCACCTGCAAGCTGGGTTTTTGCGACTCATGCACAAGGACCCCGAGGTCCCTCTGCACCGTCGCCTGCTGCAGTTTTTCGCCACGTAAGTAATAGTCCTTC
This sequence comes from Carcharhinus amblyrhynchos, assembly GCF_965287045.1. Classification (NCBI taxonomy): domain Eukaryota; kingdom Metazoa; phylum Chordata; class Chondrichthyes; order Carcharhiniformes; family Carcharhinidae; genus Carcharhinus; species Carcharhinus amblyrhynchos. The sequence continues at coordinate 8,500,505 of NC_137335.1, read as the reverse complement.
CTACCATTCTTCCTACCAAAGTGGACCACCTCACACTTGCCAACATTAAATTCCATTTGCCATTTCCTGGCCCATTCGCCCAGCCTATCTAGATCCTTCTGCAGACTCTCCACACCCTCCGCACAATTTGCCTTTCCCCCAATCTTGGTGTCATCAGCAAATTTCGACACCCTGCACTCGGTTCCCTCCTCCAGATCATCTATATAAATGGTAAATAGCTGAGGCCCCAGCACCGACCCCTGGGGCACCCCACTAGTCACCAACCGCCAATCCGAATAGCACCCATTGACCCCCACTCTCTGCCTCCTATTTGACAACCAATCCTCTATCCACGCTAACACCCTACCCCCAACTCCATGTCCCCTGACCTTCTGCAATAACCTCTTGTGAGGTACCTTGTCAAACTCTCGTAGCGACCATTTCAGCCCTAGGAAATAGCCTCCAAGAATCCACCCAATCTATACCTCTCAACATTGTATAAACCTCTATCAGGTCGCCTCTCAACCTTCGTCTCTTCAGGGAGAAGAGACCGAGCTCCCTCAACCAATCTTCACAAGGCATGCCTCCCAATCCAGGCAACATCCTTGTAAATCTCCTCTGCACCCTCTCAATAGCTTCCTCATCCTTCTTGTAGTGAGGTGCGCACAGTACTTCCAAGTAGGAGTCCAAGTTGAGCTTCTTCAGTGTTTTTGGAGCTGTACACATCCGGACAAGTAGAGTGTTTCAGTATACCTAACTTGTGCCTTGTTGATTTGCCTTTGCAGAGTCAGAATGCGAGTTACTCGCTGCAGAGATCCCCACCTCTGACCTGCCTTTGTACCCACAGCATTGAAATGGATAGTCCAGAGCAGTTACTGGTCAATGGTAACCCCCAGCATGTTGACACTGGGGTAATAATTGTAGCAGTGGGGAGAGAAAAAGTGCTGGAAAATCTCAGCAGGTCGGGCAGCATCTGTTAGGAAAGAAAAGAGCTGACATTTTGAGTCCAAATGACCCTTACAAATGCTGCCAGACCTGCTGAGATTTTCCAGCACGCTCTCTTTTGGTTTCAGATTCCAGCATCCGCAGTAATTGGCTCGAATACTTGAGCAGTGGGGTTTGAGGACGCAGCTTGAAATGAGTAAAAGCTATCACCCAAAACGGACTCCTGCAAGGATAGTGAAAGAATCGAAGCATGTGGAAGAGAGAATGTCCGGTGTGTGTGTGTGTGGGGATCCTTCATTATGCTTTTCCCAGGCAACGGGAACTGTAGACAGAGTCAATGGATGGGAGGCTGGTTTGTGTGGTGGGCTGGGCTACCTTCACAACCCTTCGTAGTCCCTTGCAGTCTTGGGTAGAGCAGGAGCCATATCGAGCTGTGATATATCTGGCTTTCTATGGTGCATGTGTAAAAGTTGGCGAGAGTCTTAGCGGACATATCAGATGCATTGGCAGATTATGCCATTGTCATTTCTGATATCTCTGTCGATGTTTTGGTGGTCCGTCTAGTTTTGCTGCTTTTTGACCCCCCTCTGGCAGTTTGGTACAAGCTGGCTCGCTCCACCTTCTCAGCGTCAGCCAAGTTGCTGGGGGACCGGGGTCACATATGGGTCAAAGAGGTGAGGATGGCAGGTTTTCTTCCCAAAGGGCACTAATTAATCACTCGATGATAGTTTTATGGTCACGTTACTGGGAACTAGCATTTAATCCCAGATTTTAATCCCAGATTAATATCAGAATCCTCGGGGTGGCACAGCGGTTAGTACTGCTGCCTCACAGAACCAGGGGCCCGGGTTCGACTCCCGACTTGGGTCACTCTCTGTGTGGAGTTTGCACGTTCTCCCCTGTGTCTGCGTGGGTTTCCTCCGGGTGCTCCGGTTTCCTCCCACACTCCAAAAATGCGCAGGTTAGGTTGATTGGCCGTGCTAAATGGTCCCTTAGCGTCCGGGGGTTAGTAGTGTAAACAGGTGGGGTGGCAGGGATCGGGCCTGGGTGGGATTGTGATTCTTGTACACTCGATGGGCCAAATGGCCTCTTCCTGCGCTGTAGGATTCTGTGATTTATTGATTGAGTTCCTCCAGCTGCCGTGGTGGGATTTGAACCCATGTCTCTAGAGACCGGGCCCAGTAACTCTGAAACCATGGCCTCTCTCACTTTGCAGGCCTGAAATTGAGGCCTTACTGGAATCCGTGCAGTTTGAGCGTTCAGGAAATTACGTTTAATGTAATTACAGCAAACAAAATTTATCTGTCGTATTTCAATTAATAGCTGCTTTTGAAATAACTTCACTGAGTGATTCTCGGACTAATTTAGTATAGCCTCAGGCATCATTTCCTGACTCTCTTTGGTATGAACTGGCCCAGTGATTTTCTCTTACAGGTTTTCGTGTGAGTAAAGGGTCGTCCTGTCACAGGCAGCTTTCCTTATTCATACAGTCATAGAATTCCTACAGTGCAGAAGGAGGCCATTCAGCCCATCGAGTCTGCACCGACCACAATCCCACCCAGGTCCTATCCCCATAACCCCATGCATTTACCCTAGCCAGTCCTCCTGACACTAAAGGGCAATTTAGCATGGCCAATCTGCCTAATTCACAATGAACTTCCAACCCACCTAAATTCCTAAAATGCTGATTTTGTTTTTTGATTTTATTGTTGTCACAAGTAGGATTACATAAGGACATAAGAAATAGGAGCAGGAGTAGGCCATCTAGCCCTTCGAGCCTGCCCCACCATTCAATAAGATCATGGCTGATCTGAAGTGGATCAGTTCCACTTTCCCGCTTTCTCCCCATAACCCATTACATTAACACTGCAATGAAGTTACTGTGAAAATCCCCTGGTCGCCCAATTGGGTATACTGAGGGAGAACTTAGCACGGCCAACACATCTTTCGGACTGTGGGAGGAAACCAGAGCACCCGGAGGAAACCCACGTAGACACGGGGAGGAGGTGCAGACTCCGCACAGACAGTGACCCAAGCTGGGAATCGAACCCGGGCCCCTGGCGCTGTGAGGCAGCAGCGCTAACCCGCTGTGCCACCTTGAAGCTTCAAGATTCAGCAGCTGAACACAGAAACAGGCAACCAAATCACAACAGGGCATGTGCAAGAGGCCAGAGCCTGAGGAGCAGTGAGTTCTCAGTAGGCGGTTACGAGCTACAGCCACTGATCTCACATTTTCCTGGTGCATTTCCACGCAAATTTAAATCCCTCTCATCTCCCTTTCTCTGCTGGACGTTCCTTACTAAGTGAAACTTTAAGGGCCTGCATAAATGAATCAACAACCTCCCCCCCAACTCCCCGCCTTGATCATCTTAATACGTACCCCACAAAATTGTTTGCAAGCTGCGTGAAGGAGGAATATAGGAATCAGGAGCAGAAGTGGCACGGTGGTTAGGGCTGCTGCCTCACAGTTCCAGTGACCCGGGTTCGATTCCCAGCTCGGGTCACTATCTGTGCGGAATCTGCACATTCTCCCCATGTTTGCGTGGGTTTCCTCCAGGCGCTCCGGTTCCACCCCCCCCCCCCCCCCCCCACCCTCCAAAGATGTGCCGGTTAGGTTGATTGGACATGTTAAATTAACCTTTAGTGTCTCGGGACGTGAAAAGGTAGGCAGGGTAGCTACGCGGGGATAGGACCTGGATGGGATTGCTGTCGGTGCAGACTCAATGGGCCGAATGGCCTCCTTGTGCACTGTAGGGATTCTACAATTCTAAGTTGGCAATTCAAGCCTGTTCCGCCACTCGGTCAAATCATGGCTGACTTCTCCCTGGTCTCAAATCCATCTCTCCGCCTCTTCCCCCTTATCCCTTTCTCAAATTAGAAATATATCTACCTCCTTCTCGAAACTGTTCAATGATTCAGACTCCACCGCGCTATGGGGCGGCGAGTTCCACAGATTCACCGCCCTCTGCGAGAGGTAGTCCCTCCTCCTTTCAATCCTTAACCTGCCGCTTCTCAGCCTGTACCTGTGGCCTCTTGTTCTCAGGAGGAAAACCTGTGAGACGTACGTGGACCAGGGCACTCTGACCGAGCCTTTCAGGCAATGTACCACCAACGTCCCAGAGACGGCAAGCTTAGCTGCGCCGCAGATGCAGTTCCAATATTTCAATCCTTTGGTTAGGTGGCCTCGTTGTGGTAAATGTTACGGGGATAAGGTGGGGAGGGGTGGGACTGGTGAGATGCTCTGTCGGGATGTCAGTGCAGACTTTCTGTGCCAAATAGCCCCTCTCAGCATTGCCTGGATTGTATGATTCTTTTGACATAGTTATGATGTGTCATTTCTCTGCAGTGCTTTTGCTCACTGCCATGCTGCCAGCTTCTAAATTATAATTTAATCAAATCATGTAATTGGAGCACAGCGCAAGCCAATGGAGAGACATCATCATCGCCAGTGGCAAGACTGGCCACTGCACAACTCAACAGCTAATTATCTCTCCTCAGCGCCGGCTCTGACAAATCCTCTTATTTATTTATCGCAGAGGTCATGGCAACATAGAGTCATTATTTTTCAATCAGCTGCACTTTGAACCTTATAAAATGTCCTTTATTAATATCGGAACGAGGGAATTCGGAGCAGACGTAGGCAATTCAGCTCTTTAGGGTTCCAAAAAAATTCACGAACGTAGCCCAGTCCATCGCGCAAACCAGCCCCCCCATCCATTGACTCCGTCCACACTTCCCGCTGCCCCAGGGAAGCAGCCGGCATAATTAAGGACCTCAGGTGGCACTTGGCAAGCACTGCTGCCTCACAGCGCCAGGGGCCCAGGTCCACTGTCTGAGTGGATTGTGCACACTCTCCCTGTGTCTGCATTGGTTTCCTCAGGGCTCTCCGATTTCCTCCTGCAGGCCGAAAGACGTGCTGATTAGGTGCATTGGCCGTGCTAAATTCTCCCTCAGTGTACCCGAACAGGCACCGGAGTATGGCAACTCGGGGATTTTCACAGTAACTTCATCACAGTGTTAATGTAAGCCGACTTGTGACACTAGTAAATAAACTTTAAACATACTCTCTTCCACCTTCTTCCGTAGGGAAAAGCTACCAAAGGTCACATACTAATCAGCTCAAGAACAGCTTCTTCCCTGCTGCTGTCAGACTTTTGAATGGACCAACATTGCACTAAGTTTGTCTTTCTCTACACCCTAGCTATGACTGTAACACTACATTCTGCACTCTCTCCTTTCCTTCTCTATGAACGGTATGTTTTGCCTGTGTAGCGTGCAAGAAACAAAACTTTTCACTGTATGTTAATACATGTGATAATAATAAATCAAATCAAATCAAAAACCTTACAATGTTTTGCTCCGTTAGAAGTGCTACGTGAATGCAGGTTGTTGTTCTGACAGACATCCCGACAGTTGGGGATACCATGGTATGGAGATGCTGGCGTTGGACTGGGGTGGACACAATAAAGAACCTCATGACACCAGGTTAAAACTTTAGAGCTCTAAAGCTTTTAGAGCTTTAGGGGTGCTGCTCCTTCATCAGGTGAGTCCTTGATGAAGGAGCAGTGCCCCGAAAGCTCGTGATTCCAAATAAACCTGTTGGACTTTAACCCAGTGTTCAGGTTGTGGAAAGTATGAAAGGTGCCTTCCTGGTCGAATGGACTGTGTAGAATAATTTCTTCCCCTTAATTCTGTTAATTTTATATTGACTTTAACATTCATTGATGGCATACTGTGTTTAATGAATGATATATGTTTTTTATACAAAAATATTTCCTCCCAGGCTCGAGTATCACGCATGGGGCTGTGCTCTTGACACAGCAGCACTTACCATATCGATACGTTGATTTGATTTCATTTGATTTATTATTATGAGATGTATTAACATACAGTGAAAAGTATTGTTTTTTGCGCACTATACAGACAAAACATACCGTTCATAGAGAAGGAGAGGAGAGAGTGCAGAATGTAGTTTACAATCATAGCTAGGGTGTAGAGAAAGATCAATTTAACGCAAGGTAAGTCCATTCAAAAGTCTGATGGCAACAGGGAAGAAGCTGTTCTTGAGCCAGTTGGTGCGTGATCTCAGACTTTTGGATCTTTTTCCCGACGGAAGAAGGTGGAAGAGAGAATGTCCGGGGCGTCTTCACTCAAAGGGTGGTGAATCTTTGGAATTCTCTGCCTGTTGAAGTGGTGGAGGCTGCCTTGCTAAATATACTTAAGTCACGGGTAGATAGGTTTTTGATAGACAAGGGAATTAAAGGTTATGGGGAGAAAGCGGGAAAGTGGAACTGATCCACTTCAGATCAGCCATGATCTTATTGAATGGCGGGGCAGGCTCGAAGGGCTAGATGGCCTACTCCTGCTCCTACTTCTTATGTTCTTATCCGTGTGAGGTTCTTCATGATGCTGGCTGCCTTTTTGAGGCAGCGGGAAATGTAGACAGAGTCAATGGGTGGGAGGCTAGTTTGCATGGTGGATTGGGCTACATTTGCGACCTTTTGTAGTGCCTTGCAATCTTGGGGAGACCAGGAGCCATACCAAGCTGTGATACGACCAGAAAGAATGCTTTCTGTGGAGCATCTATAAAAATTGGTGAGAGTCGTAACTGACGTGCCAAATTTTCTTAGTCTTCAGTGAAAATAGAGTTGGATTCGGCATGGAGGGACCAGGACAGATTGTTGGTGACTTGGCCACCTAAAACCTTGAAGCCCTCGACCCTTTCTACTTTGTCCCAGTTGATGTAGACAGGGGCATTTTCTCCTTTACACTTTCTGAAGACTCTTTCGTTTTGTTGACGTTGAGTGACAACAATGAATCAAATCAAATTAGATCCAGGTTTAATGTGTGAATAAGTGGCTGGAGAATGGAGGTTAGAGATGGAAAGAGTGGATAGTAATGCTTGCTTGCAGCTGAGTAACAGTGTGGCTGTGGTCCATGCCCAGCTTGTTGGATGGTGAACACCGCTCAGGACCAGTGCAGACGGGGTCAATGCAAGTTCCATGTTAACAGGCATCAAGGATCTATGCATTCAGATTTCCTCTTTGAGCATCGGATGTAAACCACCCATCGACAAACTGCTCCCAAATAAGACCGACATAAATTAATGCTGGAGCCAGCAGTGAGATGGGTTTACGCTGGGGAGGGCGTACACTTAAGGTGAGAGGGGGAAAAGTCCAAAGGAGGTCATAGTGTCATGGAATCTTACTGTGCGAAAGGAGGCCATTTAGCCCATCAAGTCTGCACCGACCACAAACCCACCCAGGCCCGAACCACATAACCCCATGCTAGTCCCCCTGACACTAAGGGGCAATTTAGCATGGCCAATCCACCTAACCAGCAGATCTTTGGAGTGCAGGAGGAAACCAGAGCACCTGAAGGGAATCCACGTGGAGCAGGTGCCAACTCCACACAGACAGCGATCCGAGCCAGGAATTGAACCCGGGTCCCTGGCGCTGTGAGGCAGCAGTGCTAACCATTGTCCCACCGTGCCTGCCAAGATGTGAGGGGCAGCTTTTTTTTTAACACAGAGAGTGTTGGATGTCTGGAACATGCTACCAGGGATGGTGGTGCAGGCAGATTTGATAGGGGCGTTTAAGGGGTTTTTAGATAAGCAGATGAACATGTAAGGAATAGAGGGATATAGACCAAGGGCAGGCAGAAGGGATTAGTTTAATTTGATATCATGTTTGGCACAACATCGTGGGCTGAAAGCCCTGTTCCTGTGCTGTACTGTTCTATGTGCTATGGGCCAGACTGCTCTATCTTCATTTTGCACCCCCTTTATAGAATCATAGCATCCCTACAGCGCAGAAGGAGGCCTTTTGGCCCTTCGAGCCTGTACTGACCACAATTCCACCCAGGCTCTATCCCCATTAATCCCCCTGACAGTAAGGTGCAATTTAGTATGGCCAATCCACCTAACCTATACAACTTTGGAGTGTGGGTGGAAACTGGAGCACCCAGAGGAAACCCATGCAGACATGGGGAGAGCGTGCAAACTCCACACAGTCACCAGAGGCCAGGAGTTGAATCTGGGTCCTTGGAGCTGTGAGGGAGCAGTGCTAACCACTGTGATACCATGCTGCCTGAGATTCTTGTCTTTTCTCTCTCTCTCTTTGGAAGCTATTCCCACTGAATACTTGGACATGCTCAGAATCTGGATGATTGGTTTCAGCTATCTGAACCTCTGTAATTCCAGCTTAGATATAACATTAGCATTGATGACTGACAGGACTGTATTTGCTCAAAGCATCAACACATTGAGACCTCTTCCGTGCCCTGAATTCCAGGAGAAATGAAAATCCATCAAAATATGACTGCCTCATTTTACCGTCTTGAAAATTCTCAACTTTTGATGGAATGTAGCTGATTCTCTTTCAACCTTTTTTTGGTTTGAATTGGAAACTACAAAGGGTCGTGAATGTAGCCCAATCTATCATGCAAACCAGCCTCCCATCCATTGACTCTGTCTACATTTCATGCTGCCTTGGAAAAACAGCCGGCATAATCAAGGATCCCACGCACCCCGGACATTCTCTCTTTCAACTTCTTCTGTCGGAAAAAAGATACAAAGTCTGAGGTCACGTACCAACCGCCTCAAGAACAGCTTCTTCCCTGCTGCTGTCAGACTTTTGAATGGACCTACCTCGCATTAAGTTGATCTTTCTCTACACCCTAGGTATGATTGCAATAGTACATTCTGTGCTCTCTCCTTCTCTATGAACAGTATGTTTTGTCTGTGTAGCACGCAAGAAACAATACTTTTCACTGTATCCCAATGCACGTGACAGTAATAAATCTAATCAAATCAAAGTCAAATCACTGGGGTGTCTGTCAAAGCTTTCAATTAGAATGAGTGAGGGGTTTCTCTTTTTTTGTCCTCAATTTATTTCGGTGACAGTGAATTCCACACATTCTCCACCCTCTGGGTGAAGAAGTTCCCCCTCACCTCAGTTTTAATCTCAGCTTGGCCTTGGGGTGGCACAATGGCACAGCGGTTAGCACTGCTGCCTCACAGCGCCAGGGACCTGGGTTCAATTCCTGGCTTGGATCGCTGCCTGTGTAGAGTCTGCGCATTCTCCCCGTGTCTGCATGGGTTTCCTCCGGATGTTCCAGTTTCCTCCCACAGTTCAAAAGACGTGCTGGTTAGGTGCATTGGCCGTGCTAAATTCTCCCTCAGTGTAACCTGAACAGAGGCCGGGAGTGTGGCGACTGGGAGATTTTCACTGTAACTTCACTGCAGTGTAAATGTAAAGCTACTTGTGAGAATAATAAGTAAACTTTATAGAAGTAATTCAGAGACTGAGGGTAATGTTACGGGGACCTGGGTTCAAATCCAAGCACGGCAGATGGCGAAATGTGGATTCAATAAAAATCTGGAATTTAAAGACTAATGATCACTATGGAACCATTGTCGAAAAAACCCTTCTGGTTCACAGCAGCATGGTGTTTAGCACTGCTGCCTCACAGCGCCAGGTTTGATTCCGGTTTGGGTCACTGGGCGGAGTCTGCACATTCTCCCCATGTCTGCGTGGGTTTCTTCCGGGTGCTCCAGTTTCCTCCCACTGTCTGAAAGGTGTACTGAATAGGTGCACTGGCCTTGCTAAATTCTCCCTCAGTGTACCCAAACAGGCACTGGAGTGTGGTGACTAGGGGACTTTCACAGTAACTTCATTGCAGTGTTAACGCAAGCCTACCTGTGACTAACAAATAAACTATAACACTTTCTCTCTCTTATTATTCTTGTTTGCCATGACCCCTCAGAGGGTCACCTTAACTTGAAAGGCAGGCTCTATTCTCTCTCCTCAGATGCAGTCTGTTAGTCTGTTGCTGTGGTTCTCAGGAGCGCTGATGTTTAAATGAAACTATACCAGTGGTGAGATATCATCCGTTTGAAGCTGCTTTATTGCCACTGATGATTTTGATGGTGCATCTTTTTAACCTTTTGATCCTGGCTGGTGATGTTCAGTGCACCTGTCATCTTTTCAATCTCTCTAATATTTATCTCTGCAAGTGGATGATGTTGACTCTGGTGTTAGGGTTTAGACGTTAAGATGCCCTGCATGCTATTCTGTTGGTTTTTTTTGTCTATCAGTTGTTCACACTGAAGTGTTCCATCAAAGGTTTTACTTAGAACGAGCGAGGGGTTTGTCTTTTTTTTAAAAAAATGCTGTTGTTACGACCCAGGCCAGAAACTCCAAGGTGTTTTGTTTGGTAGCCTTGACTCGAGAGTTTTCCCATTTGAATTTGACATGGATGGGCACGTCTTTGGAGTGTGGGAGGAAACCGGAGCGCCCGGAGCAAACCCACGGGGAGAATGGTGGCACGGTGGTTAGCACTGCTGCCTCACAGCGCCAGGGATCCAGGCTCAGTTCCCGGCTTGGGTCACTGTCTCCTCGTGTCTGTGGTGGGTTTCCTCCGGTTGCTCTGGCTTCCTCCCACAGTCCGAAAGTTAAGTGCGCTGGCCGTGCTAAATCCTCCCTCACAAATAGGCGCCGGAGTGTGGCGACTAGGGGATTTTCACTGCAATAACTTCATTGCAGTGTTAATGTAAGACTACTTGTGACACTAATAAATACATAAACTCAGCCTTGTGGCAGAATTAGACGCACAATAACTAGGTTTGGAAGTAGATTGCTTCTATAAAGGAGGCAGGGAGAGCAACTTGAATAACAAAACCTTCTCATGGATGCTGGACTCTAAGCTGAATGAACATCAGTGGCAGAGGGGTTACAAATTGTTTGAGATTATTGGGGAAGGCAGTTGCTATGACTACGGAATAACCATGCTCAAACAAATCTGTCTAATCGAATTGTAAGTAGTGAGATCTCGTTATTTAATGGAAGTTTTAATTGCTTTATCTTTCTGGTGACTGCACTTGTCAGCGTGTAGGCTTATTACTTGTGATGGTTTTCATTGATATTAATGGTGCTCTTGGAATAAACGGCCAGAGTGCTTACCCTGCTCAGAGAAGAGGGAAAACCATCCGGATAATCAAGTCTTCGCAAAGACGCACGCGCCCGGAATTCTCTGGTGATTCCACGCCACACTAACAATGGAGGTGGGAACAGAGAATCCTCCCACGCTCCAAAGATGTGCAGGTCAGATGCACTGGCCACACTAAGTTATCCTAAGATGTGTAAGTTAGATATATTAGTCATGGTAAATGTTGCAGGGATTGGAAGGGGGAGAGGGCCAGGATAGGATACTTGGTCAGAGAGCCAGTGTAGACTTGATGGGCCAAATGGCCTCAAAGAAAATTACAGCACCAGAGCAGGCCCTTCGGCCCTCCAAACCTGCACCGACCATGCTGCCCAACTGAACTAAAACCCCCTACCCTTCCGGGGACCATATCCCTCTATTCCCATCCTATTTATGTATTTGTCAAGACGCCCCTTAAAAGTCATTGTTGAATCTGCTTCCACTACCTCCCACAGCAGCGAGTTCCAGGCTCCCAGCACCCTCTGTGTTAAAAAACCTGCCTCGTACATCTCCTTTAAACCTTGCCCCTCGCACCTTAAACCTGTGCCCCTGAGTAATTGACTCTTCCGCCCTGGGAAAGATCTTCTGACGCTCCGCTCAGAAGCTTCTGCACTGTAGGCTTTCCATGATGTCCTGTGAATGAAAGATAAAAGTCCCATGATAAGAGAAAAGTACTGTGGATGCTGGAATCTGAAACAGAAAATGCTGGAAAATCTCGGCAGGTCTGACGGCATCTGTGGAGAGAGATAATAGAGCCAACGTTTCGAGTCTGGATGATTCTTCGTCAATGCTGACCTTAGCTCTGTTCCCTCTCCGCAGATGCCGTCAGAACTGCTGAGATTTTCCAGCATTTTCCATTTTTTAATAAAACTCCCATTCTACGTGCTGTGGGAACAGCACCATTTTACAGAAGTTAAGGCAAACAAACTACAGTCGTTTCTGCTTCAACCTCCACAGAATAACGCTTAAAATTCCTCCGCACAGCAGTTTAACACAGCCCCTAATCTGCTTACTTCAAACAGTTAATGACTGCGTTTGAATAGTTCACTGAGAAGTTGTATGGAAACGCACTGAGTGGGTCACCACCAAAGGAAATTGAACCCTGATGCTCAAGGTTCTGCCAACTCAATTTTGTAATTTGATTTGAAGGAGGAAGGGTTGACACTGGCCAGCATTAATCAGACCGGTGCTGTCCAAATTGGCTTGGTTCCTTTCCGAAGCTTTTCATGTGGCCACGGGATTAGCCCTCGAGAGAGGGAGAAAGAAAAGAGAGAGGCAGGAGTGATCCTGAGCAGCAGTGCGGCAAATCATTCAATGTGCATCTTCTAAACAATGTGAAGCCTGTCTCCGGAAAGAAGCAAATTACTGCGGATGCCGGAATCTGAAACCAGAAGAGAAAACGCTGGAAAATCTCAGCAGGTCTGGCAGCATCTGTAAAGGAGAGAAAAGAGCTGACGTTTCGAGTCCTTTGTCAAGGCTCAACTGGACTTGAAACATCAGCTCTTTTCTCTCCCTACAGATGCTGCCAGACTGCTAAGATTTTCCAGCCTTTTCTCTTTTGGTTGAAGACTACCTCCCCACCGTCTGTTGGCGTGTTAGCCTAGGGGCGACCTGGCTGGCACAGTGGTTAGCACTGCTGCCTCACAATGCCAGGGTTCGATCCCCGGCTTAGATCACAGTCTGTACAAAGTCTGTGCGTTCTCCCAGTGTCCGCGTGGGTTTCCTCCAGGTGCTCTGGCTTCCTCTGTCCGGATCTCAAACAATGACAAGACAGAGTACAGGAATGAGATAGAGAATCTGGTGAACTGGTGCGATGACAATAATCTCTCCTTCAATATCTACAAAATGAAGAGACTGTCTGGTTCTGAAAGATGTGCTGATTAGGTGCATTGGTCGTGCTAAATTCTCCCTCCCGAAGAGGCGATGGAGTGTGGGGATTTTCACAGTAACTTCATTGCAGTGTTAACATAAGTCTACTTATGACGCTGATAAATAAACTTTAATTTGCAAGTGTCAAGTTCAGTGGCGCTACACTGAAGCAGTTGCTCTGACGCCTGCGAGGCAAGCACTAGTGGGTCTAACCTGAGGAGTGTCCGATGCCTGGTGGGATAAGTTCTTCCAGGTGCCCACACAAGCTCCCCTCTGTTGTATAGTGCCTGACCCTGAACTCAGCACTCACTCACAGGGAAAGTAACTGAAGGTATCTCGACTGGTGTTTTACGATTCGCTCATCCTTTCCTCACAGGCCTTGCTCGTGGGAACGTACTGACATGACTAATTAGAATGCTGTCTGTCTGCAGGAAAGCTACTCGAATGGAGAAGGCACGGATTAGGCTTCTCTCAACAGCCTTAATAACAGTACTTGGAAATGTAATTTGACAAATGAATCATTTTGACACCCTCTTTCACAATTGTCTGGAGTTTTGTTTATTTCCCAGTCAAGGGGTCACTGATTCTCAAAGGAATCAAAGAATCCCTATAGTGCGGAAGCAGGCCATTTGGTCCATTGAGTTTGTACTGACTCTCCCAAAGCGCATCCCACCCATAACCACGTATTTACCCCACTAATCCCCCTAATTTACGTATCCTGGGACACTAAGGGACAATTTACCATGACGAATCCCGCTAACCTATACATTTTGAGACTCAAAGGAGCAATTTACCATGGTCAACCCACCTAACCTACACACCTTGGGACTCCAAGGTTTGATATGATTTGATTTATTATTGTCACATGTATTAGCATACAGGGCAAAGTATTGTTTATCGCACGCTATACCATTCATAGAGAAGTGCAGAGCATAGTGTTACAGTCATTGTTAGCATGTTGAGAAAGATCAACTTAATGCAAGGTTGGTCCATTCAAAGATCTGATGGCAGCAGGGAAGAAACTTTTCTTGAGTCGGTTGGTACGTGACCTCAGACTTTTGTATCTTTTCCCAGATGGAAAAAGATGGATGAGAGAATGTCCGGGATGCGTGGGGTACTCAATTATGCTGGCTGTTTTGCCGAGGCAGTGGGAAGTCTAGACAGTGGGAGGCTGGTTTGCTTGATGGATTAGGCTTTATTCATGACCTTTTGGAGTTTCTTGCAGTTTTGGGCAGCGCAGGAGCCATACCAAGCTGTGATACAACCAAAAAGAAGGCTTTCTATGGTGCATCTGTAAACGATAGTGAGAATCATAGCTGACATGCCAAATTTCCTGAGTCTTCTGAGAAAGTTGGTGGGCTTTCTTAACTATAGTGTCGGCATAGGGAGACCAGGACAGATTGTTGGTGATCTAGACACCTAAAAACTTGAAGCTTCAACAATTTCTACTTCATCCCCATTGATGTAGACAGGGGCATGTTCTCCTTTACGCTTCCTGAAGTCGATGACAATCTCCTTGGTTTTGTTGACATTGAGGGAGAGATTATTGTTGCCGAACCAGTTCACCAGATTCTCTATCTCATTCCTGTGCTCTGCCTTGCCATTGTTTGAAATCCGACCCAATACGGTGGTGTCATTAGCAAACTTGAAAATCAAGTTGGATAGTGTTTTGGTGGCACTGCCCTTGGAGTATTGCATGCAGTTTGCCCCCGATGGATGGGATTTTCCATCTCCTGCTGTGGTCTGTGTTGAGGCGATGGACACAACCCACCATTGGCCATACTAAATTGCTTCTTCGTGTCCCAAGATGTGTAGATTAGAGGGATTAGCCAAACTAAATTGCCCCTCAATTGGATCCACCATTGAGTGGAGGAGGGGTCTTCCAGTCCAATTTAGTTTGGCTAATCCCTCTAACCTACACATCTTGGGACACTAAGAAACAATTTAGCATCCGCCTAACCCACACATCTTTTGAGGAAACCAGAGGAAGCCCACGCAGACATGGGGAGAACATGCAAACTCCCCACAGACAGACACCCAAAGCTGGAATCGAACCCGGATCCCTAGCGCTGTGAGGCAGCAGTGCCAGCCACTATGCCGCCATGCCGTTTCATCCAAGGCAAGTATATCCTTCCTTAAATATAGGCCAAAATTGTCTGGCTGTTCCCATCAGCGGGACCTTACGGTGCCAGCGATGGCATCTCCTCGTCTTGGATTCTCTGGCAGCTGACGATGCTCACAAATGGAAACCCCCTTGACAGTGGCGGGACTGGAAGGCCCCGTTATCGCCCCGTGGTGGGCTGCCTCTGTTGCCCCAACATGCAGCACAGTGGTGGACAGAAAATCCCACACAGCGGGTAAACTGCACATAATACTCCAAAGGGTAGTCCCACCAAAGCACTATCCAATTGTAGCAAGATATCTTGTGGACACAATTCCATTTGTCTCCCTAGCTGTTTGCTCTGCCTGAACACTTTCAACATTCCTCAGTCCCTCTGAGAGCCAACATTTAAAAGCTCCATGTGTTTTCTTATATAAAAAATCAATTCTGCTTTCCTTCATGTTTGGCATTTCTCTTTGAGCAGATGAATGGCTTTTAAAACTGAGCAAATCTCTCAAGAAGCATGACTAAGAGCAGGGATTCATTAGCCTCGTGCTCCATCACTACCTTTTCAGGCATCAATTGACAAAATATGTTGTGCTTTAGTGGATTGTATATCAACAGTTCCAAATTGTAAACGAGGTCACTTCTGTTGGCAATGCCATGGGGTAAGAGCAGTACTGGGCTGGTAAGCCAGAAGCCTTGCCTAATGACCTGGAGCTGGGAGTTCAAATCCCACCACAGCAACTAAGGAATTTCAATTCAATTAATTATTTTTTTTTTAAATCTGAAATGAGAAGCTAGGATAAAATTTATTTATTACAAGCAGGCTTACATTAACACTGCAATGAAGTTACTGTGAAAATCCCCTAGTCTCCACACCCCGGCACCTGTTTGGAAGAATTTAGCACAGCCAACGCACCTAACCAGCACATCTTTGGGCTGTGGGAGGAAACTGGAGCACCCGGAGGAAACCCGTGCAGACACGAGGAGAACATGCAGACTCCACGCAGACAGTGACCCACACCGGGAATCCCTGCAGCTCAGAAGGAAGCCATTTGGCCCATCGAGTCTGAACGGATCCCAATTCCACCCAGAGCCTTTCCCCATGACCCGAGCTAGTTCCCCCGACAACTTTAGCATGGCCAATTCAACCTAATCCACGCAGCTTTGGGCTGTGGGAAGAAACCGGAGCTTCCGGAGGAAACCCAGACGGACATGGGGAAAACATGCAAACTCCACACAGACAGTGACCCGAGCCAGGACTCGAACCCAAGTTCTTGGAGCTGTGAGGCAGCAGTGCTAACCACTGTGCCACCATGCCGCCCACAGTAGTAACAGTAATGGTGACCAGATAACTGCAGGGTTGTCATTAAAAAGAAGCCATTTGATTCATGAATGTCCTATTGGGAGGGAAATCTGCCGTGCTTATAAGTGCCCACATGTAGGGCCTGGGTAGGATCGTTGGTGCAGGCGTGATGGGCAGAATGGCCTCCTGCACTGTAGGATTCTATGGTTCTATGTGACTCCAAACCCTCAGCAATGTGGCTGACTTTTAACAGCAGACTGAATAGGCCTATTTTTACCAAACCATGATACAGAGTCACACAGTCCAAAGATGTGCAGGTTTGGTAGACTGGCCACGCTAAATTGCCCTTTACTTTTCCAATACATGTATGTTAGGGGATTAAATACATGGAATTAGGGCCTGGATGGGATGCTCTGCTGGAGAGTTGGTGCAGACTCGATGGGCCGAATGGCCTCCTTCTGCCCTGGAGGAATTCTATTTATCTTCACCAGCTGTGGTTCTGGAAGGTGGCTTGGGGGTGGCATGGTGGCACAGTGATTAGCCTCAGAGGGCCCCAGGTTCGATTCACAGCTTGGGTCACTGTCTGTGTGGAGTTTGTATGTTCTCCCTGTGTCTGCGTGGGTTTTCCTCCAGTTTCCTCCCACAGTCCAAAGGTGTGCAGGTCAGGCGGATTGGCCATGTTAAAATTGCCCCTTAATGTCAGGGGGACTAGCTAGGGTAAATGCATGGGGCTATGTGGATGGGGCCTGGCTGGGATTGTGGTCAGTGCAGACCTAATGGGCCAAATGGCCTCCTTCTACACTGTAGGAATCTGTGATTTTGTCAAGGGTAGTTAGGGATGGATTTTCAATGCTTGCCAGCGATGCCCACATCCGACAAATGAATTTTAAAACGCCAGCTGTTCTATTCTGGATTGGATCGTGGCCTTGGGCCAAGGGCCCCTTTGTGGTGTGTATACTGAACCACACAGAACAGCAAGATCCCAGAATTGGTTGCTGCTCTCTGCTAAGGTACAGTCGTTTAGACTCCAGCGTCTCTGTACCAGTCCAAAGCAACATTATTTTCAGTGCTCATTCTGCACGGCAGGCTGGATCCGTGCATTGTCGAGTAGAGACTTGGGCGTGGCTGATGGCCGGATCCTGCCAGTTCTCCAGCGATGTGCTGAAGCCTTGTCCCTGGTCCTGTACGCCAGCCTGAGCCAGAGACACAGAGAGGAGGACAGAGAAAGCTCGGAGCCAGCAGGTGACAGAGTTCACTTCTGATTTTTATTTTCAAACCTCTTTCTGACAAAAATAACCTCCTCGTCGAAAGTATGAGTGTTCAGATTCTCCTTTCAAACCTGCCAGATGTAACGTTTGAGATTAAAATTTGCTGTTACCTGAGTGATAGTATCTTTAACATTACTCCATCGGCCCCAGTCTCAAGCATCTGAATCTGTCTGTGTGTTTGTGAAGAGAGATCTTGGCTGATAACTCAATCCTTTAAGCAGCAGCTTGGTGAACAATCCTGAGTGTGTTATTCATAGAGATTTACAGAAGGGAAACAGGCCCTTCGGCCCAACTTGTCCGTGCTGCCCCTTTGTTTTTTTACCACGAAGTTAGACCCAATTGTCCATGTTTGGCCCATATCCCTCTATACCCATCTTACCCATGTAACTGTCTAAATGCCTTTTAAAAGACAAAATTGTGCCCGCCTCTATACTACTACCCCTGGCAGCTCATTCCAGACACTCACCACCCCCTGTGTGGAAAACTTGCCCCTCTGGACTCTTTCGTATCTCTCCCTTCTCACCTTAAACCTATGCCCTTTAGTTTTAGACTCCTCTACCTTTGGGAAAAGATGTTGACTATCTAGCTGATATATGCCCCTCATTATTTTATAGACCGCTATAAGATCATCCTATGCTTCTGGGGAAAAGTCCCACGCTTAGTGTTAGTAACTACATTAGCAACCTACCCAAGATAACCTCATAAGGTGTATTATTTGCACTTACTTAAAGCAACATACATTTCTCCACAGAAACACATTCTCAACAACGTAAGTTAATTTTTTTAAGCCTATTTTGGATTATGACTGAGCTAGGAGATACTATAGTTCCCTGGCACAGTGATTAGCACTGCTGCCTCACAGCGCCAGGGACCCCAGTTCAATTCCAGCATTGGGTGACTATCTGTGTGGAGTCTGCACGTTCTCCCCATGTCTGCATGGGTTTCCTCTGGGTGCCCCAGCTTCCAACACTCCAAAGATAGAATATAGGAAGTACATCACGGGAACACCACGATGTTGGATGCCAAATTAAACTAATCCCTTCTGCCTGCCCTTGCTCCATATCCCTCAATCCCTTGTATAGTCCTGTGCTTATCTAAAAACCCCTTAAACTCTCCTGTCGTATCTGCCACCACCAGCCCTGGCAGGGCATTCCAGAGTCCTACCACTCTCTGTGTAAAAAAACTTACCCCTCACATCTGCTTTGAACTTTCCTCCTCTTGCTTTAAGGGCTCGCTGCCTTGTATTGGACATGTCACCTCTGGGGAAAAAGATTCTAATTGTCAACCTATGCCTGGCATAATTTTGTAGGCTTTTATCAGGTCTCCCCTCAGCCTCCACCGCTCCAGTTTCCTCCCACAGTCCAAAGATGTGCAGGTTAGGTTGATTGATCATGCTAAGTTCACCCTAGTGTCAGGGGGATTAGCAGGGTAAAAATGCGTGGGGTTATGGGAATGGGGCCTGGCTGTGATTGTGCTCGGTACAAACTCAATGGGCCAGACAGCCTCCTTCTGTACTGGAGGGGTTCTCCGATTCTATGTAGCACAGGTAATTTGGCAAGGAGGTGGCGTCCGAATAAGTAACGGTTGGAGGTGCGATGCTGACAGTAAAAAAATTGAATTACTTGCCTTTGAGAAGTAGCGGTAGATACAGTTTCTCAGGCCAGAACAGATGGACCCAGATATATGGGCTGCGGATCCGACCGACTGCGACGTACTTGTCGAAAGATACTCTTACTGCCATGAGGGATTCATTACACTCGCACGGAGATCCGCATCAAAGCCATCTGCTCCTGACTGGCAATGTACAGCCTCAGAAAAATCAGTCTTCCGTCAACAATTTGGCTTTCAGAAGCAAAAAGGAAAATTAAATCATTCAGATAAACATGGGAAAAGCTCAACAGCACAAAGGGGCTGAGAGACCTGCCTTTACTCTTCAAGTTATCACCTTCAGTGTAATTTGATTTGGTTTATTATTATCGCACACCAGAGGTGATGGCCTAGTGGTATTATCGCTAGACTATTAATGCATAAACTCAACTGGGGACCTGAGTTCAAATCCCACCACGGCAGATGATGGAATTTGAATTCAATAAAAAAAATCTGGAATTAAGAACCCACTGATGACCATGAAACCATTGTCGATTGTCAGAAAAAGCCATTTGATTCACAAATGTCCTTTAGGGAAGGAAATCTGCTGTCCTTACCCAGCCTGATCTACATGTGACTCCAGAGCCACAGCAATGTGGTTGACACTCAACTGCCCTCCAAGGGCAACTAGGGATGGGCAATAAATGCTGGCCAGCCAGCGACGCCCATGTCCCATGAATGAATAAAATAAATGTATTCGGGTGAAGTGAAAAGTATTGTTTCTTGTGCACTACACAGACAAAGTGTACTGTTCATGGAGAAGGAAATGAGAGAATGCAGAATGTAGTGTTACGGTCATAGCTAGGGTGTGAAGAAAGATCAACTTAATATAAAATAGATCCATTCAAAAGCCTGATGGCAGCAGGGAAGAAGCTGTTCTTGAGTCCGTTGGTACGTGACCTCAGACTTTTGTATCTTTTTCCTGACGGAAGAAGGTGGAAGAGAGAATGTCCGGGGTGTTTAGGGTCCTTGATTATGCTGATTGCTTTTCCAAGGCAGCGGGAAGTGTAGACGGAGTTAATGGATGGGAGGCTGCTTTATGTGACGGATTGGGCTACATTCACAACACCTTGTAGTATCTTGCGGTCTTGGGCAGAGCAGGAGCCATACCAAGCTGTGATACAACCAGAAAGAATGCTTTCTATGGTGCATCTGTAAACGTTAGTGAGAGTCGTCGCAGACATACCAAATTTCCTGAGTCTTCTGAGAAAATAGAGGTGTTGGTGGGCTTTCTTAACTATAGCGTTATTGTGGAAGGACCAGAGCAAGTTGTTGGTGATCTGGACATCTAGAAACCTGAGGACCTCAGTCTGTGATTGTTGGAATGTGGGGGAAGAAGATTCATCTGAAAAAGGGCAAAATGCTCGAACCTGAAACAAAAACACAAAATGCTGGAGAAACTCAGCGGGTCTGACAGCAACTGTGGAGGGAGAATAGAGCCAACATTTCGAGTCAGGATGACCAGCCTTGTCCAAGGGTCATCCTGACTGGAAACATTGGCTCTCTTCATGCTTTACAAGAAGACCAGTTTGTTTCTCCAGGGTATGCACTTCCATCGAATTCTGTTACAAGGCGCGGTCCCTGGAGCTTTGTTGTCCTCCTGATTAATAAATACAGGTGGAAGTTGGGGGATGGGTGAAGTTCATCCTCTTTCATATTCTTACCGAATGCCATTGCTGTGATATATAGTCAAACGATATAATTCAAGGTTTTCAGTGACTGATCTGATGGGAAAAAGGAACAGCGACAACTTGTGTTTATAACACCTTTCACAATCACAGGATGTCACAAATCACTCAGGAGCTAATAACGTACTTTCGGATTGGGGCTGCTGTCATAACATCAACAAATCGACAAACAGCGGCACAGTGGTTAGCACAACTGCCTCATAGCGCCAGGGACCCAGGTACGATTCCTGGCTTGGGTCACTGCCTGTGCGGAGTCTGCACATTCTCCCTGTGTCTGTGTGGGCTTCCTTCCACAGTCTGAAAGATGTGCTGGTTAGAGCGCATTGGCCATGCTAAATTCTCCCTCAGTGTACCCGAACAGGCGCCAGAGCGTGTCGACCAGGTGTTTTTCACAGTAACTTCATTGCAGTGTTAATGTAAGCCCACTTGTGACACTAATGATAAATAAAACGAATAAATAAGATCTGCGCACAGCAAGATTCCACAAACCAGTCATGGGGTTTACAGGTGAAAAACACCTGGTCGACACACACTGGCACCTGTTCAGCTATCTGCGCACAGCAAGGTTCCACAAACCAGTAATGGGATGAATGACTAGATATTCTAGCTAAAGGGCAGCACATGGCTCAGTGGTTAGCCCTGCTGCCTCACAATGACAGGGATCCGGGTTCAACTCGTGGCTTGGGTCACTGTCTGTGCGGATTCTGCACGTTCTCCCAGTATCTGTGTGGGTTTCCTCCAGGTGCTCCAGTTTCCTCCCACAGTCCTTGTTGCACCGACCCCTAGCTCAAAGCCGGGCACACCTCAAGCTTTAAGGTGGCACGGTGGTTAGCACAGCTGCCTCACAGCTCCAGGGACCTGGGTTCGTTTCCCAGCTTGGGTCACTGTGCGGAGTTTGCACGTTCCCCCCATGTCTGCATGGGTTTCTTCCGGGTGCTCCGGTTTCCTCCCACAGTCCAAACACGTGCGGGTTAAGTGGATTGACCATGATAAATTGCCCCTTTGTGTCCCGGGATGTGTAGGTTAGAGGAATTAACAGGGTAAATATGTGGGGGTTACAGGGATAGAGCCTGGGTGGGATTGTTGTTGGGGCAGACTTGATGGGCCTCCTTCTGCGCTGGAGGGATTTTATGATTCTCTTCTCACAATGAAGTTTTGGGGATAAATATTGTCCAGGGCATGTATTCAGCGGAACACAGCACACAATCAGTGAGTCAAGCGGGGCGGTGGACAATGTCTTTAATCTTAGCTTATGTTGGAAGTATCTGCGAAGAGAGGTTATCAGTGATGTGATGGTGTCTTTATGTCCTGGTTCTGTCTTCCGTGCATAGAAATACCACAGCGATATCGTGCCTCTTTAAACTACAAACACATTTCCTCGCTGTTGCCTCCAGTTCATAGCGTGTATTGTTTAAAAGGCGTCATTGTTCTTGCACTCTCTGTGGTCTAAGCTGCAGAGGCATGGTTTAACAGCGTCACTGTGCCCGGTGAGTGTTTGTTTTGAACTTTTCTCGACAGCACTGTGCCTCGCAAAGAAACCGGAAAACGTGGTGGCTCCAGATATTTCATACAGAATCGCAGCGGCTATTTAAGGAGTTACAATTGAACTGTCGATGGTTCTGTTAGATTGCTGTCTGAACTAATGAAACACTTTGATCTGATATATTTGTGAAATAAAAGGAATCTTTCTAGTGCGAGATTTAATTAGTCAAATAGCCTTCAACCTCGTTTTATTATCCGTTTCTTATTACTCCTGCTTTGTGTGGTAATAGTTTACGCTTCTTAACTACCTCGATTATGGGGTTTCTGACTTTGAAAGAATCTTAGCCTGCAAGTGAACTGAACAATAATTTAGTCCAAGGAACGGCCAGTGCCCAAGGCACAATTGAAGGATGCATATTGTCTTTGGAATCACACCAATCAGTTTGTTGTGATGGTCACTTCAACCAGTTAAGTGGATGAGCGGCAGATGGAAGAGGTAAAACATTTTGGGTGTGATTATTGTTCAATCTTCAAAAGCACCCACTGGGATTAGACCAGACATATGCCATGGGGCATTCAGCTAACCTATGGTGGCACAGTGGTTGGTGCTGCTGCCTCACCGCTAGGGATGATGTGGAGATGCCAGCGTTGGCCCGGGGTAAACACAGTAAAAAGTCTCACAACACCGGGTTAAAGTCCAACAAGCTTATTTGATAGTAAACGCCATTCCGAAAGCTTGTGGGTTTACTATCAAATAAGCTCGTTGGACTTTAACCTGGTGCTGTGAGACTTTTCACAGCTAGGGACCCAGGTTCACTTCTCGACTTGGGTCACTGTCTATGCGGAGTCTCTCCCCGTGTCAGTGTGGGCTTCTCCCAGTGCTCCAGTTTCCTCCCAAAGTCTTTTGGACTTTGGGAAGATAAAGAAAGATCAGTTGCATTGGCCAGGCTAAATTCTCCCTCAGTGTACCCGAACAGGTGCCGGAGTCTGGCGTCTAGGGGATTTTCACAGTAACTTCATTGCAGTGTTATTGTAAGCCTATTTTTGACTAATAAATAAACCTTAAGAAAAAAAACACCTTGGGAGACTAAGGGACAATTTAGAATGGCCAATCCACCTAACATACGCACCCATTCTTGGACTGTGGAAGGAAACTGGAGCGCCTAGAAGAAACCTACTCAGGCATAGGAGAATGTGCAAACTCCACCCAGTTAGTCACCCAAGGCCGGAATCAAACCCAGTTCTCTACAAGGCAGCAATGCCAACCACTGTGCCACTATGCCGCCCACAACTGTATCTCACTCAGCTACCTCATGACAGGTTACTCTGAACTTCTGCATTGAAGGGTGAGGTCACTTGGGAACATTTTACAATTTTGGCAGCGTAATTATAAAAGGATAGTGTTCCATGAGAAAGACAGAAGTCAAAGGTGGCTTTGCGCATTGGAACCCCAAGTTACAAAGACGGGTTTTCAGAAATGACTTTTCCTTCAAGGCCACTGTGCTCTCCCAAGTCTTGGGCATCCTCTATTTTCACCACTGGCTGAGATGCTTTCAGTCTTAAAGGCCTAAGATCTGGAATCCCTCTCAAAAGCTTGCCATATATTCCTCTCTCTCCCTTTGGCGGCATGGTAGCACAGTGCTTAACACAGCAGCCTCACAGCACCAGGGACCCAGGTTCAATTCCAGCCTTCGGTGACTGTGTGGAGTTTACACATTCTCCCCATGTCTGTATGTGTTTTTTTCCCAGATGCTCCAGTTTCTTCCCACACTCCAGAGATGTGCAGATTAAGTGGATTGGCCATGCTAAATTGCCCCTTAATGTCTAAAGATGTGCTGGTTACGTGGATTGGCCATGCTAAATTGACCCTTAGAATCCCAAGATGTGAAGGTTAGATGGATTGGCCATGCTAAATTGTATCATAGTGTCCCAGGATGTGCAGATTAGGTGGATTGGCTGTACTAAATTGCCTTTGATGTCTAAAGTTGTGTAGGTTAGGTTGATTAGCCATGCTAAATTACCCCTTAGTGTCTAAAGATGTGCTGGTTAGGTGGATTGACCATGCTAAATTACCCCTTAGTGTCTGAAGATGTGCTGGTTAGGTGGATTGACCATGCCAAATTACCCCTTAGTGTCTAAAGATGTGCTGGTTAGGTGGATTGACCATGCTAAATTACCCCTTAGTGTCTAAAGATGTGCTGGTTAGGTGGATTGGCCATGCTAAACTGCCCTTGGTGTCCAAAGATGTACAGGTTCGATGGATTGTCCATGTGAAAGTGTGGGGTTACGAAGAGAGGGTGGATGGAGAGGACCTGGATCAGATACTCTGTCAGAGAGTCGGTGCAGGCTTGATGGGCTGAGTGGCCTCTTCGGCACCATAGGGAATATGATTCTCCCTCAATCAGGAAACGGAGGACTTTTGGTGCACAGTTCTGCTCTGATGTCTCGCTGAGGTCAAGTGGCACCACACAGGGTCAGTGAACTCCCTGGCCTGTGGTTAGTCCACTCACTGTTCATTAGATAAAACGTGCCAAGACATCGTAGAGCTTAATGCCTCTGGAGTATAACTCTCTGTGGGGGTGCGGGGGCGATCAATAAGTTTACTCCCAGCTGGAGCAGGCAAGCATTCTGTTCCAAATTCACTTGCAGCCCAGTTCTGAGCGAGAGTTTCCGACTTTGGCCGGGTGTGTCTGCTTTCACTCACTGCCATGTTTACGTTGCTAATTCCCAATCACGGAATGTCTTACTGTGACAATAATACAGGTCAAAGGCCAGGGAAACATCTGGGCAATGAGCAGACATAGTGCTTCGTACGGTTTATCAAAGGATAGTGGAACATTAAAACTCCCTCGCACATTAGCTCCGCTCAGCTGCACTTTCACTCTCCTTCACCACCATTTGGATAAAGCTTCGAGATAATTGCAAGGATCAGACTATTGGAGTCAAAAATTGGCAATCCTGCAGTGTTATTTAAGTCGTGGAATTAAAACATAAACTTGCATGACCCGCTGTGAGAAAAAGATCATTTAATTATTGCAAAGCACTGTTCTTTTGTTTTAACGTGTAACTATTATTGTAAGCCATCATGGCTAGATGAGTCTCAAGAGCTGCCAAGGGGACTTCTTACTGCTCACGATTAAAAAGGATCTTTACTTACACGGAGAGGGAAGATTAAGGTTCAAACACTTTGCCCTTCATTTTCACGGTTAAATATTCAGGGTGATGGGGTGCGGATTGAGGTAGCAATCATTCGCATCTCATCAAGAGTGTCTTTAAGACACAGACAGGTTGGTTCTTGATTGATAAGGGGATCAGGGGTTATGGAGAAAAGACAAGAGAATGGGATGAGAAAACTATCGGCAATGATTGAAGGGCGGAGCAGACTCGATGGGCCGAGTGGCCTAATCATGCTCCTATGTCTTATGGTACAGCACAATGCAAGTCCCCCTGGCTGATAAGTCTTCAGACTTGGCCCTGGGTTTTCCACTGGAGATTTTGGAGGCGGCAATAATCTTAGTGATCTTTGCTTGAGAATCGAGGTGGGAGGGGAAGGAGTGCAGAGAGACATGGGAAGGGGTCAGTAGAGGCGGAGAGGGAGTCTTCAGACCTTGTCACCAAGGGGCAGCATGTTGATGAGATTGTTACAGAAGATTAGGGGGCATGGAGTTGGGGTTAAGGTGTTAGCGTGGATAGAGGATTGGCTGTCAAATAGGGGGCAGAGAGTAGGTGTCAATGGGTGCTATTCGGATTGGCGGTTGGTAACGAGTAGAGTGCCCCAGGGTTTGGTGCTGGGGCCTCAGCTATCTACCATTTATATAGATGATCTGGAGGAGGGAGCTGAGTGTAAGTTGTCGAAATTTGCTGATGACACAAAGATAAGTGGAAAAGCAAATTGTGCGGAGGGTGTAGAAAGTCTGCAGAGGGATCTAGATAGGCTGATCGAGTGGGCGAGGACCTGGCAGATGGAATACAATGTTGGCAAGTGTGAGGTTATCCACTTTGGTAGGAATAATAGTAGGAGGGACTATTATTTAAAGGGTGAAAAGCTGCAGCATGCTATGGTGCAGAGGGACCTGGGGGTCCTTGTGCATGAGTCGCAAAAACCCAGCCTACAGCTGCAGCAGGTGATCAGGAAGGCAAATGGGATGCTGGCCTTCATAGCGAGGGGGATTGAATATAAAAGTAGGGAGGTCTTGCTGCAACTGTACAGGGCACTGGTGAGGCCGCAGCTGGAGTACTGTGTGCAGTTTCGGTCGCCGCACTTGCGCAAGGATATTTTGGCCTTGGAGGGAGTGCAGAGGAGGTTCACAGGGCTGATACCGGAGTTGAGGGGGTTGAACTATGAAGAGAGGCTGAATAGACTGGGCTTGTACTCGTTGGAATTTAGAAGGATGAGGGGGGCTCTTATTGAGACATATAAGATGATGAAGGGGATGGATAGGGTAGAGGTTGAGAGGTTCTTCCTGCTCGGAAAGGACAGTAGGACTAGAGGGCACAGCCTCAAGATAAGGCGGGGTGCAGTTTAGAACGGAGTTGAGGAGGAACTTCTTCACTCAAAGGGTGGTGAATCTCTGGAATTCTCTGCCCGTTGAAGTGGTGGAGGCTGCCTCGCTAAATATATTTAAGACGTGGGTAGATAGGTTTTTCGTAGGCAAGGCGATTAAGGGTTATGGGGAGAAAGTGGGAAAGTGGAACTGGGCCACTTCAGATCAGCCATGATCTTATTGAATGGCGGGGCAGGCTCGAAGGGCTAGATGGCCTACTCCTGCTCCTATTTCTTATGTTCTTATGAGATGGGAGTCCAAGGATAGGTTCTTGGCGACACCATTTAGGACTGGTTTAGTCGTTAAAACAAAGTACGCCATGGACAAGTTGGGCTGAAGGGCCTGTTTGTTGCATAGCCTAGTCAATCTCTCCTCATACATCGGTCCCACCATTCCCGGAATCAGCCTGGTAAACCTTCGCTACACTCCCTCCAGAGCAAGAACATCCTTCCTCAGAAAAAATGCACACAATGTTGTCTTTTAAAAAAGCATTTAGACAGTTACATGAGTAAGATGGCTTTCAAGGGATATGGGGCAAACGCGGGCATTTAGGACTGGTTTAGTCATTAATACAAAGTACACCACGGACAAGTTGGGCTGAAGGGCCTGTTTCCTTGCTGTAAACCTCCATAACTCTATATTCTAGGTGTGGCCTCACCAAGGCCCTGTGTAATTTCTGTACTCGAACTTGCGACCTTGCCGATTTGAGATGGGTGAGCACCACACGAGACTGTGACAAATCATTAACGGAGTCTATTAGTGATGATATTTATTTAAGTAGTGTTTACTTCCCGGTAATGGTGTTATAGCACAGCTCTGAGTGCGGTACAAGTCCCACACTCCAGGCAGAATTGACCTTGCTGTCTCTATTTCCTCTCCATCACCCCTTTCACCTGTACAACACCAAACACACCCAATGTCAATGGCGAGAGATTGAATAAGCCAAGGGCTATAAAATAATGAGCAAGGAATATTCTGTGTGTTTCATGTGGGAAAAGAATCTCTGCCAAATTAGCTGACAGAGGTAAGCCTTGTAAGGCTTTATTTTTGCGCTCTCTGTAGCTAGCAGATCAAACTGAATTGAATTATTGCAGGCTATCAATTATACTTTCAATTTCTTCCAAGTAAAATATACAGGCGCACTCTTCAGGAGGTTAGTCCAGCTTAAGTGAGCACTGTTGGGGTAGACCGGACACCATTACTGACTTAAGACATTGCCTTGGTTTCCCTCCTTAGAAAAATAATGGCATAACATTACTGTCGTCATTCATCGCACTTATGCACTCCTTATAAAGATGAGATTGTTATTTTTGTTCATTCGTGGGCCATATCCCCAGTTGACATTGAGAAGATGGCGGGGAGCTGCCTTCTTGAATCGCTGAGTAGCTTGCTAGGCCATTTCAGCGGGCAGTTGAGAGTCAACCACATTGCTGTGGCTTTGGAGTCACATGTAGGCCAGATCGGGTAAGGACAGCAGATTTCCTTCCCTAAATCTCATTAGTGAACCAGATGGGTTTTTCCAACAATCGACAATGGTTTCATGGTCCTCAGTGGATTCTTAATTCCAGATTTTTTACGTTGAATCCAATAAATTCTAGGGTGGCACAGTGGTTGGCACTGTTGCCTCACAGCGCCAGGGACCCGGGTTCGATTCCGGGCTTGGGTCACTGTCTGTTTGCACATTCTTCTCGTGCCTGTGTGGGTTTCCTCCAGGTGCTCCGGTTTCCCCTCACAGTCCAAAGATGTGCAGTTTTGGTGGATTGGCTATGTTAAAATTGCCCCTTAGTGTCGGGGAGCTAGCTAGGGTAAATGCATTGGATTATGGGGATAGGGCCTGGGGTGGGATTGTGGTCGGTGCTGACTCGATGGGCCGAATGGCCTTTTTCTGCACTGTAGAATTCTATGAAATTCCATCACCTACCACAGCGGGATTCAGGTCCATTCGACAGAACATTAGCTGAGTTTCTGGATCAATTGTCTAGAGATAATTACAGTAGGCTCCCCATAATCTGGTAGGTCAGGCACACCTTGCCCATTAACCTAATCCATATAAGCAGAGAATGGAAACTCCAAATCAACTAATGGAGAAATGACTTGCTGAGGGATAGGATGTTGCAGATCACAACAATGAGTCGTCGCAGTCATTCGGAAATAAAATTGTTCGAGAAAATATCAAACAACAGATGATGGATGAATCATGGTGCCCCATCTACCTTCGCAAGTCTGCTACGAACAACTAAATGTCGCACAACTCTGAGAAATCCCAGAGGTAGCTCAGAACAAAGTCCATCGGGTGATATTTATTCATGAACCCAGTTATTAATGGACAGGTCCAGGCTCCCTGGGTCATTACTTCCCAATAGTGCTGATACTCAATGAGGAAGCCTTGACGTTGGGAGGCCAATTATCCCTTGTCTTGATTTCAGTTGCAAGGGAAGTTCAGAAGGGAGTGGTTCACAATGAAATACCGCTGCCCATCACAAATAGGCTTCATAGCCACACAGCCTGTCTAACAGGCCTCTGTGAATCTCAGGGATCCGAGTGCAATCTTTCTGCACTGCCCCATGAGCCAGCGTGTTAACAGGACTCAGTTGGAGATGTATGGACAGGAACGTTACAAAGGTCATGGAGGGAAATTGCTATCGAATCGCCAGGTGGTGAATGATAAACCTTCTTATCGTTCATCAATGTCAGAAATGTTCACATTGAGGTATTTTTTCCAATTCAGGCATCAGGCATTCGTAAGTCAGGTATCGATGTGGCCAATTATAGAATAGAATAAAACAGAATAGAATCCATACGGTGCAGAAGAGACTATTTGACCCATGGAGGCTGCATCAACTCTCTGATAGAGCGTCCAACTCAGGCGCTCCCTTAAATCCACACATTTACCATGTTAATTCCCCTAACCAGCACATCTTTGAACACTAAGGGGCAATTTAGCACAGCCAATCCACCTAACCTGCACATCTTTAGACACTAAAGGGCAATTTAGCATGGCCAATCCACCTAATCTACACATCTCTGGATACTATGGGGTAATTTAGCATGGCGAATCCATCTAATCTGCTCATCTTTGGACACTAAGGGGCAATTTAACATGACCAATCCACCTAATCTGCATACCTTTGGATACAATGGGGCAACTTAGCAAGGCCAATCCACCTAACCTGCTCATTTTTGAACTCTAAGGGACGATTTAGCATGGCCAATCCACCTAATCCTGCACATCTTTGGAGTGTGGGAGGAAACTGGCGCACCCAGAGGAAACTCACGCAGACGTGGGGGAGCATGCAGCCTCCTTACAAGGCTGGAATTGAACCTGAGTCTCTGGCGCTGGGAGGCAGCAGTGATAACCACTGTGCCATCGTCACCTTTCGCTGTGCCCTAACAATGTGGTCCTGCCCTGAAGGTCATCTCTCGAGTGCACCACTGAGACGTGTCTGCAACTTCCAAGCACCAAGCGTCCTTAGAGCTTACTGAGGAGGCGTTTGGTAATCCAGGCCTGTGCTCAGGAAGAACTGTGTTAACTGAGATAGCTCAAACTCCCTTCACATGGGGCCGTTAGACTGCTGGGCAGCCAGGATCTGCCAGGTCATGTCCAAATCAGAGGTCACGGGTCCAAAGTTCCACTTCCAGCCCCTGAGCACAAAAATCTACAGGCTAACACTCTGTGCTGCTCTATATGTAGCCCAAGAAAGTCTTTAGCTCAATCCCCTGTCAATTCTGAGACTGGTATGGTGTCACAGAAGACAGCGTTGCTGTTGGGGGCAAAACTACACACTTCCCACTCTGTCACTGTCTGACAAGTCCCACTCGGGATGTGTCACCGCAAAGACAGGCGCGGCTGGGGTGCCTCCAGTGCTCGAGTAACCTGCCAGTCACACATGCGACTTGATGCCTTCAGAGGAAACAGAGGGAGAAAGTGACAGATAGTCACTCGAGAAATAAGCTGCGCAAACACCCAGGGAGATAGGGATCAGCTAAGAATCAGACCACGGGGAGGTGAGAAACCAAAATCAAAACAGCAAGACGGCAGCCACAAAGTCAGAGGGAGAAATAATCATGAGTGAACAGCCAGTTCAATGTGACCGATACAAGTGCAATGCAAACATTTGTTCTGGTTGTTGTCTGAATCAGTGAATCAGTGGAGTGACTGAACGTGGCAATATATCCATAAAAATTATAGAATTCCTACAGTGCAGAAAAAGGCCAGTTAGCCCATTGAGTCTGCAGCAACAATAATCCCCGATCCCCGTAACCCAACATATTTACCCTAGCTACTCCCTCTGATACCAAGGGGCAATTTAACGTGGCCAATCCACCTAACCTGCAGGTCTTTGGACACTAAGGGACAATTTAGCACGGCCAATCCACCTAACCTGCACATCTTTAGACATCAAGGGGCAATTTAGCATGGCCAAACCACCTAATCTGCACATCTTTAGACATCAAGGGGCAATTTAGCACGGCCAATCCACCT
The DNA here is from genome assembly GCF_965287045.1 of Carcharhinus amblyrhynchos. Taxonomy (NCBI): domain Eukaryota; kingdom Metazoa; phylum Chordata; class Chondrichthyes; order Carcharhiniformes; family Carcharhinidae; genus Carcharhinus; species Carcharhinus amblyrhynchos. Next base: position 8,469,206 of record NC_137335.1, on the reverse strand, counting down.
AACCTGCACACCTTTACACATCAAGGGGCAATTTAGCATGACCAATCCATGTAACCTGTACATCTTTGGACATCAAGGGGCAATTTAGCATGGCCAATCTACCTAATCTGCACATCTTTAGACACTAAGGGACAATTTAGCATGGCCAATCCACCTAACCTGCACACCTTTAGACATCAAGGGGCAATTTAGCATGACCAATCCACCTAACCTGCACATCTTTGGATATCAAGGGGCAATTTAGCATGACCAATCCACGTAACCTACGCATCTTTGGACGTCAAGGGACAATTTAGCATGGCCAATCCACCTAACCTGCACATCTTTGGACTATGGGAGGAAACCTACGCAGACACGGGGAGAACATGCAGAATCCACACAGACAATGACCTGAGACTGGAATTGAACCCGGATCCCTGACGCTTGCCCGCGTCTGGGATTCTCCAGTCTCGCTGCAGCGAATGGAGATTTGGCTCTGAGCCCAATTCTGCGTTCTGGCTGCTGGCGGGCGGGGCGGTGAACAACTGGAGAGTTCCGGCTGCGTTTTTTTGACAGCCATCGGCGTGGGTTTATCTGTAGAATGCCGTTTCCCATTTACCGGCTGACCCGTTCCTTTCCCAATCAATGGGAAGACTGTAGCGGCCGGAAGAATTGTGAGCACCACAAAATGGGTTTGCGGTGCAAATTGTGCCTTCAAGGCAGCTGAACCTTCTGTTGAGAGACTCCAGCAACGTGGGAACTGTTTGAACAGCACCAGAAGCCTTGGAAGCAGTATTAAAGAAGTACTTGTAGAAACAGGCTCGCAACATAAACAGACCATTAGAGAGGTGGTCATGGAAGCTTTATGCTGAAGGATATTTTTATTTCTCTCCCTCTTTCTGCAATAACTGGATTTTCCAAGCTTTAGATTGAACTGTGAATTCCATAGTGTACCATTTGCCTGCTGTTAACATTGTACAGGGTCACAATGTGTTGTCTCTGTAGCCTAAGCAAACTGATCTTTTTCCCTGTAGATCCCTTGACAAGAACATGAAAGGTCTTTTATCAGAGTTTCATGTTGTTGAACTTTAACACCCCGGTTCGCTTTTGGGCATTGTAGTAACATACCTGGCTGCACGCAATGCAACACACAGTGTCTGCTTCATTTTAACTCATCATAGAATCCTGAAGGAGGCCATTTGGCCCATCGAGTCTGCAGAGACCACAATACCATCCAAACCCTAACCCCATAATGCCATGCATTTACTCTAGCTAGTCCGCCTGACACTAAGGGGCAATTTAGCAATCCACCTAACCCGCACATGTTTGGAGTGCGGGAGGAAACTGGAGCACCCGGAAGAAACCCACGCAGACACGGGGAGAATGTGCAAACTCTGCACAGACAGTGACCTAGGCCAGGAATCAAACCCCAGTCCCTGGCGCTATGAGGCAGCAGTGCTAGCCACTGTATCCCCACTTATTTACCCTGCTAATCCCCCTGACACTATGGGGCAACTTAACATGGCCAGTCAACCTAGCCATCACATCTTTGGAGTGTGGGAGGAACCATCTCATTCCATCTCATTGATTTATTTGGCTGGCATGGTGGCATGGTATTTAGCACTGTTGCCTCTCAGCGCCAGGGACTCAGGTTCGATTCCCAGCTCGTATCACTGTCCCCCTAGTCAGTGTGGGTTTCCTCCGGGTGTTCTGGTTTCCTCCCACAGTCCAAAGATGTGCAGGTTAGGTGGATTGGCCAATGCTAAATTGCCCCTTAGTGTCAGGGGGACTAGTTAGGGTAAATGCATGGGGGTATGGGGGATAGGGCTTGGGTGGGATTGTGGTCGGCGTAGACTCAATGGGCTGAATGGCCTCCTTCTGTTGGAGTCTATGATTCTATGAAACTGGAGGAAACCCACGCAGACACGGGGAGAACATGCAGACTCCGCGCAGACAGTGAGCGAAGCCGGGAATCGAACCTGGGTCGCTGGCGCTGTGAGGCCGCAGTGCTAACCACTGTGCCATCAATCTAGACATTCCTTCTGTAACGTGCAGTTCAGCACATGGATGTCAGGGCAGTGGACACCAAGCTCCTTGCCGCCCCAGAGCTGGCACTGGGCAGCCCCATTAGTCATGATGTGGGTATGCCGGCGTTGGACTGGCGTAAACACAGTAAAAAGTCTGACAACACCAGGTTTTAGTCCAACCTATTTATTTGATAATATACTCACAAGCTTTCGAGGGACACCCTCTTCGTCAGGTGAATGGAGAGTTCTGGCCTCAGACAGAGCATATAAAGCACAGACAGTTTAGAGATTCCTGATTAGAATGCGAATCTTTACACCTAACCTGCTGTTCAAGACCTGAAGTGGCTGATAATGTGAGTGGAAGGAGCACTGATCACAGTTTAAAGAGATGTGTATTGTCTCCAGACAGTACAGTAAGTGAGGTTTTGCAAACCCAGGCAAGTCACGGGGGTTACAGATAGTGCGACATGAACCCAAGATCCCTGTTGAGACCGTCCTCATGTGTGCGGAACTTGGCTATCAGTCTCTGTTCAGCGACTCTGCGCTGTCGTGTGTCATGAAGGCTGCCTTGGAGAATGCTTACCCGAAGGTCAGAGGCTGAATGCCCGTGACCACTGAAGTGTTCGCCAACAGGAAGGGAACAGTCTTGCCTGGTGACTGTCGAGCGATGTTCATTCATCCGTTGTCGTAGCGTCTGCATGGTCTCCCCAATGTACCATGCTTCGGGACATCCTTTCTTGCAACGTATCAGGTAGACAATGTTGGCCGAGTTGCAAGAGTATTTACCATGTACCTGGTGGACGGTATTCTCACGTGTGATGATGGTATCCATGTCGATGATCCGGCATGGCTTGCAGAGGTTGCTGTGGCAGGGTTGTGTGGTATTGTGGTCACTGTTCTCCTGAAGGCTGGGTAGTTTGCTGCGAACAATGGTCTGTTTGAGGTTGTGTGGTTGTCTGAAAGCAAGAAGTGGGGGTGTGGGGATAGCCCTGGCGAGATGTTCGTCTTCATCAATGATATGTTGAAGACTCCGGAGAAGATGTCGTAGCTTCTCCGCTCCGGGGAAGTACTGGACGACGAAGGGTACTCTGTCCACTGTGTCCTGTGTTTGCCTTCTGAGGAGATCGGTGCGGTTTTTCGCTGTGGCGCATCGGAACTGCCGATCTATGAGTCGAGCACCATATCCTGTTCTTATGAGGGCATCTTTCAGGGTCTGGAGGTGTCTGTCACGATCCTCCTCATCTGAGCAAATCCTGTGTATACGGAGGGCTTGTCCATAGGGAATAGCTTCTTTAACATGTTTAGGGTGGAAACTGGAGAAGTGGAGCATTGTGAGATTGTCTGTGGGCTTGCGGTACAGTGAGGTGCTGAGGTGACCGTCCTTAATGGAGATGCGTGTGTCCAAGAATGCAACTGATTCTGGGGAATAGTCCATGGTGAGTCTGATGGTGGGGTGGAATTTGTTGATATCATCATATAGTTGTTTCAGTGATTGTTCACCATGAGGCCAAAGGAAGAAAATGTCATCGATGTATCTAGTGTATAGCATTGGTTGAAGATTCTGTGCAGTGAAGAAGCCTTGTTCGAACCTGTGCATGAAGATGTTGGCATATTGAGGTGCAAATTTGGTCCCCATGGCTGTTCCATGTGTCTGGATGAAAAACTGGTTGTTGAAGGTGAAGACATTGTGGTCCAGGATAAAGCGGATGAGTTGTAAAATTGCATCTGGAAACTGGCAGTTGTCAGCATTGAGTACTGAGGCAGTCGCAGCAATGCCATTAGTTACCAGAAGTATTTACAACACAGGATGTGGAAACGCTGAAATAATGTTTTTCACCAAGACTCTGTGGAAATATCACCAGATATCTAAAAGTACAGCACAAGGAAGGAATAAGCAAGGGAGCTTGTCAGTTGTTCTTGGCTTTTGATTGTGCTTACAGTCGATGAGTCAGACAGTTCAAAAGATTCACCTCCAGGCTCAGGAACAGCAACTTCCACTTAAGGAGGAGGATGGAAAGGACAATATCAATTGTCTCACAGTCTGACGACAACTGGATCACTCAATTCAGCGGGAAGCCATTAATCCCCACATTAAAAGATAAATGGATAGTTTATAAGATGGGGAAATGTGAACAAAAGGCTTTTCGTTACCAGAAACACGTTGCTATATTTAGCGCAATTTTGGCTTTCTGGAACCAGAGATACTTAACTTCTGGGAAATATTAATTTGTCTTCACGCCATCCTGCGCACAATTCACCCAACAAGCCAGGCACTATCGGTGCTTTAAATTCTCCCTGCAGCACGGTTCAGCTCCAGCCTCGGGTCACTGTCTGTGTGGAGTCTGCGCGTTCTCCCTGTGTCTGCGTGGGTTTCCTCCGGGCGCTCCAGTTTCCTCCCGCAGTTCGAAAGATGTGCAGGTTAAGTGGATTGACCATGCTAAATTGGCCCTTAGTGTCAGGGGTAAATACGTGGGGTTATGGGGATAGCATCTGGGCGGGATTGTTATCGGTGCAGCCTCGATGGGCTGAATGGCCTCCTTCTGCATGATGTGGACATGCCGGCGTTGGACTGGGGTAAACACAGCAAGAAGTCTCACAACACCAGGTTAAAGTCCAACAAGTTTATTTTATAGTAAACACCACAAGCTTTCGGGGTCTGCCCCTTCGTCAGGTGAGTGGAGAGTTCTGGGTCACACACAGAGCATATAAAGACATACACAGTTTACAGAATACTGATTAGAATGTGAGTCTTTGCAGCTAATCAAGTCTTAAAGGTGCAGACAATGTGAGCAGAGATAGCATTAAGCATAGGTTGAAGAGATGTGTATTGACTCCAGACAGGACAGTAAGTGAGATTTTGCAAGCCCAGGCAAGTCATGGGGGTCACAGATAATGTGACATGAATCCAACATCCTGGTTGAGGCCATCCTCATGTATGTGGAACTTGGCTATCAGTTTCTGTTCAATGACTCTGCACTGTTGTATATCGTGAAGGCCGCCTTGGAGAACGTTTACCTGAAGGTCAGAGGCCGAATGCCCATGGCCACTGAAGTATTCGCCAACAGGAAGGGAACAGTCTTGCCTGGTGATTGTCGAGCGCTGTTCATTCATCCGCACTACACTGTCAGGATTATATAATTCTACGCACGAGTAAGATGGATTGGCCGCGCTAAATTGTCAGTGTCAGGAGGATTAGCAGGGTAAATATGTGGGGTTATGGGGACAGAGGCTGGGTGGGATTTTGGTCAGTACAGGCTCAATGGACCAAATGCGCTCCTTCTGTACTATAAGGATTCTATGATTCTATGTGCAGGTTAGGTGGATTGGCCATAGTAAATTGCCTCTTAATGTCAGGGGTAAATTGCCTCTTAGTATCAGGGATATTAGCAGGGTAATTATGTGGGGTTAAGGGGATATGGCACTTGTCATCAGTGCAGCCTCGAAGGGCCAAATGGCCTCATGCTGCACTCTAGGGATTCTATTCTGTCCTATTCTGTTCCAAACATTCAGGTTTTAGCATCTTCGGGCATATTATGGGGTAATATGCCCGAAGATGTTAGGGGTAAGTTTTTCACTCAGAGGGTGGTGAGTGAATGGAATCGGCTGCCGTCAGTGGTGGTGGAGGCGAACTTGCTCAAGTCTTTTAAAAGACTTCTGGATGAGTATATGGAATTTAGTGGGATTGGGGGTTATAGATAGGTCTATTGTTTGGTAGGTGTTGATGTGATCGGCGCAACTCGTGGTCCGAAGGGCCTGTTTGTGCTGTAGTGTTCTATGTTCTATGTTCTATATCTATCTTATGGTAATTGCCAATCGAACCAGAATTGCGAGTGGAGGTTTGACTTATTGGTTTAACAACTATAAAGCATCTGCTTTCATCCTCCCATCAAAATAACTTACAGGGCACTTATTTCAAAATTTGACAATCTGTTGAATGTAAAACATTTAACAGAAGACGTCAAATGAAAGAGACGTTTCCCCGTATTGGAACTCCTTTTGGAAGCAAATGATGCACAAATAGTCCTTTGTAAGTGCTAATAGCCCATTACTGAGAAGATGCAAGTCAAACAGGTGCTTGCTGTCAGATGTAACAAATTGTAATGCAAATTTGAGAATGTCCACTTGCTTCTATTTTTATTAAGTGCTTGGTGTCTGAAAGCATTTGTGAACCCGTTAGGGGTGGTTCCAATGTGCTCTAAATTAGCCTCCAAACATGTAGTAATTACTATCATTATTAGCCAGAAATCTCTACTCAGCGAAATAAAATAGGAACAAAATAAGAACAGTATATTTTTCCTGCTGCCTTTCCCTGTCTTATATCTGGTTTCACATCATTTTTAATCCCCTTGGCTAGTTCCTCGATATTCTGGATCGGTTTGATTTGATTTGACTTACTATTGTCACATGTATTAACATGCAGTGAAAAGTATTTTTTCTCGCGCGCGCTATACAAAGCATACCATTCATAGAGAAGGAAACAAGAGAGTGCAGAATCTAGTGTTACAGTCATAGCTAGGATGTAGAGAAAGATCAACTTAATGCAAGGTAGGTCCATTCAAGAGTCTGACAGCAGCAGGGAAGAAGCTGCTCTTGAGTTGGTTGGTATTTGACCTCAGACTTTTGTATCTTCTGCCCAAAGGAAGAAGGTGGAAGAGAGAATGTCCAGGGCATGTAGAGTCCTTAATTATACTGGCTGCTTTGCCAAGGCAGTGCAAAGTGTAGACGGAGTCAATGGATGGGAGACTGGTTTGCGTGATGGACTGGGCTACATTCATGACCTTTTGTAGTTCCTTGCAGTCTTGGGCAGAGCAGGAGCCCATACCAAGCTGTGATCCAATCAGAAAGAATGCTTTCTACGATGCATCTGTAAAAGTCGGTGAGAGTCGTAGTTGACATGCCAAATTTCCTTAGTCTTCTGAGAAAGTAGCAGCATTGGTGGGCTTTCTTAACTATAGTGTCAGCGTGGGGGCGGACCAGGACAGATTGTTGGTGATCTGGACACGTAAAAGCTTGAAGCCCTCGACCCTTTCTATTTCGTCGCTGTTGATGTAGACGGGAGCTTTTTCTCCTTTAAGCTTCCTGAAGTCGATGACAATTTCCTTCATTTTGTTGACATTGAGGGAAAGATTATTGTTGCCGCATCAGTTCACCAAATTCTCTATCTCATTCCTGTATCCTGTCTCATCATTGTTTGAGATCCGATCTACTACGATGGTGTCGTCAGCAAACTTGAAAATCACATTGGAGGGAAATGTGGCCACACATTGGTTTCTAGCTGCTCCTTGTAGATTAAATTTAAGATCCCACAACATATTTCAAGAAGTCAGTTTTGTATTAAGAAACTTCAATGACCAAGGAACTGATAGTCCAACCTATGTGCTTGAGACCGATGCACTGTTGTACCTATTTTCACATTCTATGGCGCTGCGTGTGCCCTCATAATGTTCTGTTGGCAACCCAAAACGAGTGGGAACTGTTGGCAAACGTAAAAGTGACAAGGCAGTTAACACAGCTGACCCACAACACCAAGGACGGGGGTTTGATTCTGGCCTTGGGTGACTGGCCGTGTGGAGTCTGCACTTTCTCCCCCGTGTCAGCGTGGGTTTCATCCAGGTGCTCTGGTTTCCTCCCACACTCCAAAGATGTGCAGATGAGTTTGATTGGCCATGGTAAATTACCCCATAGTGTCCGAAGATGTGCAGGTGAGGTAGATTGGCCATGATAAATTGCCCCTTAGTGTCCCAAGGTGTGTAGGCTAGGTGGATTGGCCATGCTAAATTGCCCCTTAGTGTCCCAAGGTGTGTAGGCTAGGTGGATTGGCCATGGTAAATTGTCCCTTAGTGTCCCAAGATGTGTAGGCTAGGTGGATTGGCCATGGTAAATTGTCCCTTAGTGTCCCAAGATGTGTAGGCTAGGTGGATTGGCCATGGTAAATTGTCCCTTAGTGTCCCAAGATGTGTAGGCTAGGTGGATTGGCCATGGTAAATTGTCCCTTAGTGTCCCAAGATGTGTAGGCTAGGTGGATTGGCCATGGTAAATTGTCCCTTAGTGTCCCAAGATGTGTAGGCTAGGTGGATTGGCCATGGTAAATTTCCCCTTAGTGTCCCAAGATATGTAGGTTAGGTGGATTGGCCATGGTAAATTGCCCCTTAGTGTCCCAAGGTGTGTAGGTTAGGTGGATTGGCCATGGTAAATTGTCCCTTAGTGTCCCAAGATGTGTAGGTTAGGTGGATTGGCCATGGTAAATTGCCCCTTAGTGTCCCAAGATGTGTAGGCTAGGTGGATTGGCCATGGAAAATTGCCCCTTAGTGTCCCAAGATGTGTAGGTTAGGTGGATTGGCCATGGTAAATTGTCCTTTAGTGTCCAAAGATGTGTAGGTTAGGTGGATTAGCAGGATAAATGTGCAGCATTGCGGGGATAGTGTGGCGGGATGGGCTTTTCAGAATGTCAGTGTGAGTCCCTACAGTGCAGAAGGAGGCAATATATGTGACAATAATAAGGCAAACCAAATCAAATCAAAATATCATGAAGGGAGTAACTTTATACCGTCAGTGTTTGGAGTTAGAATTCTGTCTCGAACGCTTTCTGAGGTTAAACCTTTTACAGTGGCGCAGTGGTTAGCCCTGCTGCCTCGCAGCGCCAGGGACCCAGGTTCGATTGCCTGCTTGGGTCACTGTCTGTGTGGAGTTTGCATGTTCTCCCCATGCCTGCTTGGGTTTCTTCCAGGTGCTCTGGTTTCCTGCCACACCCCAAAGATGTGCGGGTTAGGCGAATTAGCGTGATAGATTGCCCCTTAGTGTCAGAGGGATTGGCGGGGTATATATATATGGGGCTACATGGATAGGGCCTGGGTGAGATCATTGCAGACTCGGCGAAAAACTGCAGCAGGCGACGGTGCAGAGGGACCTCGGGGTCCTTGTGCATGAGTCGCAAAAACCCAGCTTGCAGGTGCAGCAGGTGGTCAGGAAGGCAAATGGGATGCTGGCCTTCATAGCGAGGGGGATTGAATATAAAAGTAGGGAGGTCTTGCTGCAGCTGTATAGGGCATTGGTGAGGCCGCAGCTGGAGTACTGTGTGCAGTTTTGGGCGCCGCACCTGCGCAAGGATATTTTGGCCCTGGAGGGAGTGCAGAGGAGGTTTACTAGGCTGATACCGGAGTTGAGGGGATTGAGCTATGAGGAGAGGCTGAATAAACTAGGCTTGTACTCGTTAGAGTTTAGAAGAATGAGGGGAGATCTCATTGAGACGTATAAGATGATGAATGGGATGGATAGGATAGAGGTGGAGAGACTCTTCCCGCTCAAAAAAGACAGTAGGACTAGGGGGCACAGCCTCAAGATAAAGGGGAGGCGGTTTAGAACGGAGTTGAGGAGGAACTTCTTCACTCAAAGGGTGGTGAATCTCTGGAATTCTCTGCCCGTTGAAGTGGTGGAGGCTGCCTCGCTAAATATTTTTAAGAAGCGGGTTGATGGGTTCTTGATAAGAGAGGGGATTAAGGGTTATGGGGAGAGGGCGGGAAAGTGGAACTGAGCCACAACAGATCAGCCATGATCTTATTGAATGGCGGGGCAGGCTCGAAGGGCTAGATGGCCTACTCCTGCTCCTATTTCTTATGTTCTTATGTTCTTATGAACTAAACGGCCTCCTTCAGCGCTGTAGAATTCTATGACTCTAAGTGGATGTTCTTTTCAACGTATGAGTCAAATTGCAATGATTACAATTCTTTATTTGGGAGGGAAACTACAATTCCCAAGAGTTACTGTGTAGCAGCAACTGGAATGTTACCAAAACAGGACTTGATGCTGAAGACCAGAAGCTTTGTGAGCAGTAAATCTTTACTTAATTAGCTATGACGCTGTCCAGTTGGTTCACTGGGAACATCTTATCCCTTTCCTTTCATGAGAGACCGCAATAGCCTCGATCTAAAGTGAAATCTTTTACACATTTGGATAATAGTTCAGCCGCAACAGAATTGTAAAGGATGGATGGGAAGACACATGCCCTTTCAAGCACAGATCTTGGAGCAGTTCCATCATCGAGTCTTACAGAATTAGAAATGTCTTCCTTTGAAATCTGAATGAATGAAGGCTGTAAGCGGCACTGAATCAAAGGGGGACAGATCTTTCGGCACAGCGGGAGGTTCATTGGAGTCTTGGGAAATCTGTTTCAGGGAAGCAGTAATGAGAGACATGAGCTGCACAATCTAATAACTCCTGGGCTGATCTTGCGTGCTGTCCTGTGCACTGTTTTTAAGCTTTAGTCAAGACTGCCTCAAACCTGAGCCTCATACTGGACATCCCTACCTTACCCCAACCTCACTCTGGCTGCACAGTCATGTTAACTCTGGAGAGAGTGCAGAGGAGATGGACAAGAATGCTGCCAGGCCTTGAAAATTGCAGCTGCCAGGAGAGATTGGTTGTTTTCTTCAGGACATTGGTTCGTCAGAAGCTTTTTCCTCAGAGTGGAGGTGTCAATTACTCAGGGGCATTGGTTTCAGGTGCAAGGGGCAAGGTTTAAAGGAGTATGAGGCAAGAGGGTGGTGGGTACCTGGAACTCGCTGCCAGGGGAGGTAGCAGAAGCAGATACAATAGGGACTTTTAAGGGGCTTCGTCTGGATGAATAGGATGGGAATAGAGGGATATGGTCCTTGGAAAGGTAAGGGGTTTTAGTTGACATGGGCAGTATGGTCAGCGCAGGCTTTGCGGGCTGAAGGGCCTTTTCCTGTGCTGTAATTTTCTTTGTTCTATGTTCTTCAGGCTAAAGGGTGATCTAATTGAGGTGTACAAAATGATGAGGAGCCTATACGAGGTAGGAAGGAGAAACCTGTTTCCCTTGTCCGAGGGACAGATATCAGGGGACATAAGAACATAAGAACATAAGAACATAAGAAATAGGAGCAGGAGTAGGCCATCTAGCCCTTCGAGCCTGCCCCGCCATTCAATAAGATCATGGCTGATCTGTTGTGGCTCAGTTCCACTTTCCCGCCCTCTCCCCATAACCCTTAATCCCCTCTCTTATCAAGAACCCATCAACCCGCTTCTTAAAAATATTTAGCGAGGCAGCCTCCACCACTTCAACAGGCAGAGAATTCCAGAGATTCACCACCCTTTGAGTGAAGAAGTTCCTCCTCAACTCCGTTCTAAACCGCCTCCCCTTTATCTTGAGGCTGTGCCCCCTAGTCCTACTGTCTTTTTTGAGCGGGAAGAGTCATGGATTTGAGGTGATTAGTGTCAGGATTAGAGGGGACATGAGGTAAAACACTTTCACCCAAAGGCTGTGGGAGCCTGGAATTTGCTGCCTGAATTATTGATTGAGGCTAAAATGCTGAATTCATTTAAAAGGTACCTAGATCCGTATCCAAAGAGCTGGAACCTGCAAGGTTAGGGACCAATTGCTGGAAAGTGGGATCAAAATGAATGGCTAGTTTCTTTATTCCCTTCTTTTTCGGCCACCGCAGCCTTTCTCTGGCTCTAATTCCTGGAGAAGTGGAAAGGCCCAGGGGAAATAACAACAACAACTTATATTTTAAATAGCACCTTTCATGTAATAAAATGTCCCAAAGGTCCTTCACCAGAGCGTTACAATACAAAATATGACACCGACCCACGTAAAGAGAGGCAAAGGCCTGGTGGTATTATCTCTAGACAATGAATCCAGAAACTCTGCGAATGGTCTGGGGACTCAGGTTCGAATCCCGCCATAGCAGATGGTGGAATTCGAATTCAACAAAAAATATTTGGAATTAAGAATCTACTGATGACCATGAAACCATTGTCAGAAAAACCCATCTGGTTCACTAATGTCCTTTAGGGAAGGAAATCTGCTGTCCTCACCTGGTCTGGCCTACATGTGACTCCAGAGCCACAGCAATGTGGTTGACTCTCAACTGCTCTCCAAGGGCAACTAGGGATGGGCAATAAATACTGGCCCAGCCAACGACACCCATGTCCCACAAATGAATTAAAAAAAGATATTTGGACAGTTGACCAAAGACTTATTGTTCCAAGAAGGTGGGCTTTAAAGAGTGCCTTAAAGGAGGAAAGCAAGGCAGAGGGGTATAAGAAGGGAATGCCAGAGATTTGGGCCAAAGCAACTGAAGACAGAGCCACCGATGGTAGAATGATTCAAACTGAAGCTGCTTGGAAGATCAGTGGTGGATGAGTTCAGGTGGATTGTGGGGCCGGAGGGCGTCACCAGATAGAGCAAAATGTTCCCTTTGTTTATAACTGAATAAATAATTGGTAAATAATAATAAATAATTTTGCTCTTTGCTCTTGTTTAGGTCTATAAAATAATGAGGGGCACAGATCAGCTAGAGAGTCAATATCTTTTCCCAAAGGTAGGGGAGTCTAGAACTAGAGGGCAGAGGTCTAAGGTGAGAGGGGAGAGATACAAAAGGGCCCAGAGGGACAATTGTTTCACACAGAGGGTGGTGAGTGCCTGGAACGAGCTGCCAGAGGTAGTAGTAGAGGCGGATACAATTTTATCTTTCAAAAAGCATTTAGATTGTTATATGGGTGAGATGGGTAGAGAGGGATATGGGCCAAATGCGGGCAATTGGGACTCGCTTAATAGTTTAAACAAAAGGGCGGTGTGGACAAGTTGGGCCGAAGGGCCTTTTTCCATGCTGTAAACCTCTATGATTCTATCTCTTTCTGACACCTTTGAAGTATTTCTCTGAATTATTTAAGTTTTCGTTCCAGCTGTAGCACTGCTCACCTGTTTCTTTTCAGCTCCAATCCCTCAGTATTTGACCTCAAAGGATTAGAATAATTCCAAATTATTTTCTCCCTCTCTGTCAAATGTCTCCGCCCGGTCTCACTCCTCCCTCTCCCTCCTGCAGCCTCCCCTTCCTGTCACTTGCCTGAAGGAAGACTCCGAGCTTCATGCTCCCCATTCCTCCTTGAGTGACTCAGGCAAGTTTGGGCATCTTTTTTTCTCGAAGCCCTCGTGCTGCGCCTCCCTGCGCACTTGTGCCCCGCGTTTCCCTCAAGCCGGCGCTCCCACCCCTGCCCAACTAGCCGAGGGGGCTCTCCGATTGCGGTGAACACGGTGCCATTAATTGTGCAGGCTTCCACAGATGATCAGCAGAAGCGCGAGACTGCAGGAGGGGAGGGAGGCGTCAGTGAGACGCGGCAGAGACAAGTGGAAGATTATCTCCGCCCAACTGACGGCATGGCAGCACAGCGGTTAACGCTGCTGCCTCGCAGCGCCAGGGACCGGAGTCCGATCCCCAGCTTGGATCAGTCCATGCAGGGTTTTCACATTCTCCCCATGTCTGCGTGGGTTTCCTCAGGGTGCTCCTGTTTCCTCTCTCGGTGCCAAAGACGTGCTAGTTAGGTGGATTGGCCGTGCTAAATTACCCCTTAGTGTCGGGGGACGAGCTAAGGTAAATACATAGGGTTACAGGGATAGGGCCTGGGGTGGGATTGTTGTCGGTGCAGACTCAAAGGGCCGAATGGCCTCCTTCTGGGATTTGATAATTTTATGAATTGCCCCTTGTCATTCTCTCTCTCACCTCCTCGGGGGGAAAAAAATATAAAAATCTGAGGCCATGTACTAACCAGCTCGAGAACAGCTTCTTCCCTGCTGCCATCAGACTTTTGAATGGACCTACCTCGCATTTCTCTACACCCTAGCTATGACTGTAACACTACATTCTGCACCCGCTCCTTTCCTTCTCTATGAACGGTATGCTTTGCCTGTACAGTGCGCAAGAAACAGCACTTTTCACTGTTTACATGTGACAGTAATAAATCAAATACTATTTGGAATACTGTGACTTTGTGGCTACCTGTGGAAGTATGTAATAAACTTACTCAAACTTACTTTGCCCTCAATGGGGTTGAACAAAACTCGGTAAATTTTACCCTATACAATGCCCACTTTCACTTCGTATTCATTTAAAACTGGAGAACGCATTTTGTGTGAAATGATCTCCTCGTGTTTGATGGATCGTTTAATAAAAGTAGATGAATCACAGCCCCAAAGTTGTTGTTCATTCTCTTTCCTTTTCCACCAGGAATGAATAATAACATCACAGTCATTTCTTGTTTTGATTAAAGGAGTCAGTGTGCAGAATAACTCAAACTCCAGTCTGTGTCAGTGTATTAAACTTTCTGCTAGCAGTAATTTTCTTAGCTACGAGGAGAGATTTGGGTAAACTGGGGGTTGTTCTCCCTGGAAAGGAGGAGGATGAGGGGGTGACCGAACGGAGGTGTATAGATAGGGTGGACAGTGGGAAGCTTTTTTCCCAGGTCGGAGGTGACGAACACAAGGGGTCACAAGTTCAAGGTGAGGGGGACAAGGTTCAACACAGATATCAGGGGAATGTATTTTACACAGAGGGTGATTGGGGCCTGGAATGCACTGTCAAGTAAAGTGGTTGAGGCGGACACACTGGGATTGGTTAAGACTTATCTAGATAGCCACATGAACAGACTGGGAATAGAGGGATACAAACAAATGGTCTAGTTGGGCGCATGAGCGGTGCAGGCTTGGAGGGCCGAAGGGCCTGTTCCTGTGCTGTATTGTTCTTTGTTCAAAGATCAAAGTTTCCTTGAATTAAAGAAAGCAATTTTATTAACCTTTAAAACTAGGAAATATAACAAAAACACAAAGCTTTCAGCCATCATACAATCAGTCAGATGCATACATGCACAAATGGACACAGACACACACACATGCGCGCATGCACATACACCCGCACACACATGTCGACATACATGCACACACGGACACATGCACACACGGAAATACACACGTACAGACGCATGCACATACATATGGATACATACACACGTACACACATACATACACATGCGCACATACATGGACATACATACACACACCCGCACACACATGTACATACACTCACACACGCATGCAAGAAATAGACACACACACATGCACATCCAGACACACGCAAACACATGCACGCACACAAACAATCAGGTACACACATGCACATACACACGCACACACACGCACATGCACAAATACACGAGCACACATTTGCACATTCATGTGTACATACACACACATGGATGAGAATTCTATAAAAGGTGTTACTGAGTGCCGGAAACAGGCTGTGTGTCCTTTTGACAGCGAGGGATGAAAGCTTTGAATGAGGACGGTGAGGAGCTTTGTGTTGGGTTAAGTAGCAAGATCAGCAAAGCTGAGTGAAAAACTTTCTTCAGAAAAGGCCAGACAGTTCATTTCATCCTAAAGAAGCTTTGGGGAAGTAATTGTCTGATAAAAATCACAATATAATATCGATGAAGATTATCGAACTTGAGCAGAAATCAAACCTGAACTCATAGCCCAGGAAATAAGAACTCCGACAAAGTTCTGCATCAAAAGGCTGTCAGACATGACTTGGCCGTGTGAATCACAGTGCTCAGTTCCAGATCTGATCTGCCGGCAGTTGGATTATTTTTCTGCCAGTGAAAAGCTTTCCCGCAAATTAAGCGCGCCCTTTTCCCTTCCTGCCTAACTTGTTTCTAATAATGGAGCCTGAGTTTTGTGAGTCATTCTCTGTGCGTGAGACAAACCTTCGGGACAACTCCGATGGTTGTCTTAAAGAATCCACATCCATCTTTCTGTTGGGCCTTAGAAGAAAATCCCGACTTGTTGTTGTTCCCAATCCGGCCCTCGGTCTGCGGTGCCTGTCTTGCCTTTTCCGGAATCTCGTACACCATCAGCTCGCTCCCTGAAGATGTAGTGATAGCAGAATCTTTGAATAACCGTAAGGTAGACATGGATAGATTCTTAGTGAGCAGGGTGTATGGGGGAGGGGGAGTGGGGCCATGGTAGGTTATTAAGGATGGGCGGGATGCAGATTTGAAGTGACTATCTGACCAACCGCGATCTTATTCAATGACGGAGCAGGCTTGAAAGACTTGAATGGCCTACTCCTACTCCTTGGCTTTGGTTCATGCTGTGGGTCACTGCCTGTGCGGAGTCTGCACGTTCTCCCCGTGTCAGCATGGGCTTCCTCCAGGTGCTCCGGTTTCCTCCCACACTCCAAAGATGGGTTTGTCACAGCTGGCACTGAGCCAAGATTTAGGAGTGGCATGGTGACACAGTGGTTTGCACTGCTGTCACACGGCGCCAGGGACCCGGGTTTGATTCCCGGCTTGGATCGCTGTCTGCGTGGAGTTTGCACGTTCTCCCTGTGTCTGCGTGGGTTTCCTCCGGGTGTTCTGGTTTCTCATAGATGTGCAGAAAGGTTGATTGGCCGTGATATAGTGGCAGGGGGATTAACAGGATAAATATATGGGGTTACGGGGATAGATACTGGATGGAATTGTTGTCGGTGCAGGCTCAGTGGGCCAAATGGCCTCCTTCTGCAGTGTAGGGATTCTATGATTGTCTCATTAAAAAGACGTGTCCCTGTCACAGTGCAGTTTTCCCTCAGTACTACGCTGGAGTGTTAATTTTTGTGTTCAAGGCCTGTAGCGGGACTTGAACCCACAAACCTTTGTCTCAAAGTTGAGAGCTGAACCAGGGCTAACACACAGTTTGTTCTACTGTTTTTACTGAGTCTCTGCCTGCACCATGCAAAGACAAAGATAGACTGGGGATGTTGGGTCTATTTCCCTGAGAGAAAGGGAGGCTGGTTTGGTCGAGATGTTCAAAATGATAAATGTTCTGGACAAAGTGAACAGAGAGAAACTGCATCTAAAGAAGAAATAACTAACAGGAACAGGCCCTTCAGCCCTCCAAGACTGTGCTGATCATAATGCCTTAACTAAACTGAACAAAAACCTTCTACCCTTTCTCAGTCCGTATCCCTCTATTCCCTCCCTATTCATGTACCCATCCAGATGCCTCTTAACTGGTGCTAATGTGCCCGCTTCCACCATCTCCTCTGGCAACGCATTCCAGGCCCCCACCACCCTCTGTATGGCAAACCTCCACCCGCACATCTCTCTTAAACTTACCCCCCCGTCACCTTGAACCTGTGCCCCCTCATAATTGACACTAATTCCGTTTGGTGGAAGGATTGAGAATGAAAGGGCACAGATTAAAGTAAGCAATGAGATTGGGGGTGGGTGGGGGGGATGCTTGCAGAGAAATCTTTTCACACAGCAAGTGGTTAGGATCTGGAACACACTGCCTGAGAGTACGGTGTGAGGTAGGTCCAATCGAGGCTTTGGAGAGAGCATTGGTGTATTATCTGAAAAGGAAAAATGTGCAAAAGGCGGCGCGGTATTACGGTGGTTAGCACTGCTGCTTCACAGCTCCAGGGACCTGGGTTCAATTCCCGGCTTGGGTCACTGTCAGTGTGGAGTTTGCACATTCTCCTCGTGTCTGCATGGGTTTTCTCCGGGTGTCCAGTTTCCTCCCACAGTCCAAAGATGTGCGGGTTAGGTTGATTGGCCATGCTAAAATTGCCCCTCAGTGTCCTGAGATGTGTAGGTTAGAGGGATTAGTGGGTAAATATGTAGGGATATGGGGGTAGGGCCTGGGTGGGATTGTGGTCGCTGCAGACTCAATGGGCCGAATGGCCTCTTTCCATACTGTAGGGATTGTATGAAAGTTAGGGGGAGAAGGTAGAGGGAAGGTGTCACATGATTTATTCATTTGGAGGGCTGGCACAGTGGTTAGCACTGCTGCCTCTCAGCGCCAGGGATCCGGGTTCGATTCCCAGCTTGAGTCACTATCTGTGTGGAGTCTGCACATTCTCCCCATGCCTGCATGGGTTTCCTCCAGGTGATCCGGTTTCCTCCCACAGTCCGAAAGACATGCCGGTTAGGTGCTAAATTCTCCCTCAGTGTACCCGAAGAGGCACCAGAGTGTGGATTTTCACAATAACTTCACTGCAGCGTTAATGTAAGACTATTCTGGCACAGACTTGATGGGCTGAATGGCCTCCTTCTGTGCTGTAACAATTCCTTGATTCTATGAAGTGAAGCGAAGCCGACTTCAAACGCAAGAGCTGCAGATGTAATGCAACTTTGGAGAATAAACGGTGAACAGTTTGAAAGCTCTATTGTTTTCTATCAGCTTGTACAATCAGAATATCTTTTCATTTTCTTTGCAAAAAAGCGACCGGTATTATTTTCTATCTCTGGTAGAGATGCAGAGCAGGTCTAACAGGGGCAAAGTGCACCAAATCAATCAATACTCTCTCTGAAACAGCAGTCAGCCCTGAGTGACTGGGAGATTCAGAAAACGCAGCTGTTGGTCTGAATGAAACCATCCAAGTCTAATTGGTTGCAATAAAACCATGGATGTATGATACAGTGGCACAATGGTTAGCACTGCTGCCTCACAGCGCCAGAGACCCGGGTTCAATTCCCGGCTTGGGTCACTGTCTGTGCGGAGTTTGCACGTTCTCCCCGTGTCTGCGTAAATTTCCTCTGGGTGCTCCAGCTTCCTCCCACACTCCAAAGATGTGCCGGTTGGGTTGATTGGCCATGCTAAATTGCAGAGTGTCCAGCTAGGATAAATACATGGGGCTATGGGGAGAGGAGCTGGGTGGGATTGAGGTCAGTGTACAGTCAATGGGCCGAGTGGCCTCAAAGAACAGCACAGCACGGGAAACAGGCCCTTCGGCCCAACGAGCCCGCGTCGCCATTTCAGCATTGTGAGTCCCCTCTTCCGCCCATGACTCTTGTCTATGCTTATGGCACTCCACATTGGAATCCTTCTGCACTGTAAGGATTCTATGGTCAGAATTTTACCGGGACGGATGAGGCTTGCTGAACAGGATTCTCCGTTGGCCTCGGGTGGGATTTAACGAGCCGCGCCTGAGCGAGGTCATAAAGTTCCAGTGTGTGATTCTGTGATGATGTCTTCCAGTGAGCTATAGAAACACGGGAACAAGCCAAGAATCCCTGGGTCAGGGATGGAGGAATTGAGTTTCGGAGCCGTGAGATCATGTTGCAGCTGTACAAAACTCTGGTGTGACCGCACTTGGAGTATTGCGTACAGTTCCGGTCCCCACATTATAAGAAAGATGTGGAGGCATTGGAAAGAGTGCAGAGGAGGTTTACCAGGATGTTGCCTGGTATGGTGGGAAGGTCTTATGAGGAAAGACTGAGGGACTTGAGTTGTTTTCATTAGAGAGAAGAAGGTTAAGAGGTGACTTAATTGAGGCATACAGGATGATCATGGGATTAGATAGGGTGGACAATGAGAGCCTTTTTCCTCGGTTGGTGACGGCTAACACGAGGGGATGTAGCTTTAAATTCAGGGGTGATAAATATAGGACGGATGTCAGAGGTAGGTTCTTTACTCAGAGGGTAGTAAGGGCGTGGAATGCCCTGCCTGCAGCAGTTGTGGACTCGCCAACATTAAGGGTGTTCAAATGGTCAGTGGATAGGCATATGGATAACATTGGAATAGTTTATATTAGAGGGTCATTAGATTGGTTCCACTGGTTGGCACAACATTGAGGGCCGAAGGGTGTGTACTGCGCTGTAATGTTCTACGGGTGAAAGAGTTACCTACAGGTAATGGATGGCTTACAACACACGGTTGATGGTATCTTGCTCTGTAAATGTCCTGCCGCCTCTTGAATGGTTTACCGTTGGAGTATTTGAACTGTGCAAAAGAGCATCTCTTATAGAATCCCTGCAGTGCGAAAGGGGGCCATTCGGCCCATTGAGTCGGCACCGACAATCCCACCCAGCCCCTATCCCCTTAACCCCACGTATTTACCCAGCTAGCCTCCCGACACTAAGGGGCAATTTCGCACGGCCAACCTGCACATCTTTGGGAGGACAATGGAGGAAACCCACTCAGACACGGGGAGAACGTGCAGACTTCCACACGGACAGTGAGCCGAGGCCGGGAACCGAACCCGGGTCCCTGGGCGCCGCGAGGCAGCAGTGCTAACCACCGTGCCGTCGGATAGCAGACTTGAAAACCAGCCTCGGTGACTTGCAATGCTGCCACCTTGGCGGATACTGCGGTTGCTAATGGTAACGGCTTGCTCTGTTGTGAGCGGCGAGATAATTACTAACCCTTTATCCTCCCCAGCACGACACACGCGCTGCCTCTTTAAAGCCTCATCATCACTCTCCAATTATTTATTTGCCTGTCTGGTTATTGGAAAATTAGTCTGCTTTGTATAGTGTCCAGTGACCAATGTGATCCCAGCAAACAATTGCAATAATTTTTAATGGAAAATGCCCAGACTGGGTAGTTTTAGTTAAATTAGAACAGTTTTTTTTTGGTCACTGTCGAGTTCAGAGCTGACCTCCAAAAGGCCTGTGAGGTATTGTCGCTTTAATTAATCTCCTTCCTGCATTTAGACGTAATCATAAATTGCCCTTGTGTTTCAATTATTGTAAATGTTTCTTTGTTAACTGAAAATGATTAATCAGAACAGTATGTTTGCTATCTTGTTGTAATTAAACTCTGGTACTCAATATCCTTCATTCCTGACAAAAGCTGGCTTCCAATTTTTTGGAGGATTTTGCCTGCTGCTTTTCTCCAATAGACTTGTGTTTCTAACTCAGCGGGCGCACGATAGTTTTATCTCTCGTCCCATTTAGACTTTTGTGCTTGTTTTGAGCAGGTGGCATTGCAGTCCTCTCATTCCCGCCGCCTCCAGCGTCCTCCATTTTATTCGCTCCGCCCCGCCTAGGCCTCAGGCTCCGGAACTCCCTCCCTAAACCTCTCCGCCTCCCCTCATCTCGCCCGACAGGCTCTGCAAAAAACCTCCCCCCCCCCACCCCCGGCCCTGTCCGGATATCCCCTTGTGTGACTCTGTGCCAAATTTGGCTGGTTTGCGCTCTTGTGAAATGGCCCTCGGCCCACAGGTTCAGGGTGCAACTCAGAAGTGGTGGGGTGGGGGGGGAAAAAACAGCTCAGGCCAGCATTTGTGGGCAGGATTCTCCTCACCCTTCGCGGCGTGTCTCGCGATAGCGGGAGGCGACGCGACCCTCGCTGTCGGTGGGATCTTCCAGTCCCGCCGTTCTCAACAGGGTATTCCGTTCAACACACCCCTCGCCATTGGGAATGGAGGGGATGTGGCATCTGTAGCCCGGTGTTAGGGGTACAAGATTTTGGCACTTATTTGTCCATTTTACTGGTGTTCTATTTTCAAGTAGACGAGACCTGTTCACACCACTCTTCTCATTTCCCTGTTTGTCTGGTGTTCCACTTCCACAGAATCCCTACAGTGCAGAAGGAGGCCATTCAGCCCATCGAGTCTGCACTGACCACAATCTCACCCAGGCCCTATCCCCGATTAGTTACCCTGCTAATCCCGCTAACCTATCACATCCCAGGACAGGTAGCATGTCCAATCAACCTTACCCCACACATCTTTGGACTGTGGGAGGAAACCGGAGCACCCGGAAGAAACCCACGCGGACACGGGGAGAATGTGCACACTCCACACAGATGTCGACCCAAGCTGGGAATAGAACCCTGGTCCCTGTAGCTGTGAGGCAGCAGTGCCAACCACTGTGCTTCCGCACATTTTAAAGTCCACAAGACCAGTTCAGACCAGTATTCTTATTTCCCAATTTTAGTTTATTTTCCCTTCTGGGAAGATGCTATTTGATTTAAACGGCCCGAGTGAGTGGTCAGGGATAGAGCAGCAAATAATGCAATGATCAGACTCCATGGGGGCAAAGAATTGGAACTCATGCAATGACCCTGGATTTCTTAAGCACAAGAGACTGGTTACATTGGCGCAGGTGATAGCTCCCTGCCTCTCGATCGAATTTATTATAGTTTTAGTGCACTTGCTGATGTTGCATTGCTAACAAGAACAGCCTGTCAGCTAACAAACCTGGGTGGTATAATAAAGTAGACACTGCACTTACAGCTCTGTTCGAATTGAACTCAATCTGAAGGAATGGCAGCCTCCTCTGTCTGTTGGCCACACGCAGACTCCTATACAATGAGTAAATGGGTATAATGAGAGAGAATTTAGCATGGCCAGTGCACCTAACCAGCGCATATTTTTGGAGTGTGGAAGGAAACCCATGCAGACATACTGGTGCTTTGCTGAGGCAGTGGGAAGTGTGGACAGAGTCAATGAATGGGAGGCTGGTTTGCGTGACGGTTTGGGGCTGTGGTCTTGGGCAGGGCAGGAGTCATACCAAGCTGTGATACGACCAGAAGGGATGCTTTCTACGGTGCAAACTGTGCAGCAATGGTATCAGTTCACAGCCTGCCTCATTTTCTTCAGTAAACCTTCAGCAGTGTGCAATCGCCATCCACTTATCGCAGCCTGTGTCTCTGGCAATTTTTTTCAGCACATTAGAGACAGCAGTAGCTTGTAAACGGATAGCTGCCAACGTAAAATGTGTGCTGCTCACGATCTGTGATTTTTGATGTTGCCATCACAGAGACCAGGACTTGTTTTATGTTTCTGTTATTTGTGAGTTGCATGGATAAGTTAGCTGGTCAACATCTTTTCCCAAAGGTAGGGGAGTCTAAAACTAGACGGCACAGGTTTAAGGTGGAAGGAAAGAGGTACAAAAGTGTCCAGAGAGGCAACTTTTTGACACAGAAGGTGGTGAGTGTCTGGAACGAGTAGAGGCGGGTACAATTTTGTCTTTTAAAAAGCATTTAGACGTGGGTAAGATGGGTGTAGAGGGATATGGGCCAAACGTGGGCAGTTGGGACCAGCTTAGAGGTAAAATCTGAACGGCATTGGCAAGTTGGGCCGAAGGGCCTCGAGGCATGCTGCAAACTCCTATGACTTCTTGACTCTATCAACCGACTGCTTTCTGGGCCGAAGTGTAATGACCCAGAAATGGGGCAGTAAATGGGGGAATTTCACTGAGACACCCATAGTGGTGAACCCCAGAGGAAGACACACTAGTGCTGCAAAGGCTGCTGGGAATTTTTTTAATATCCATTCATGGGACGGAGGCGTCGCTGGCTAGGCTCGCATTTATTGTCCATCTGTAATTGCCCTTGAGAAGGTGGGGTGGTGAACTGCCTTCTCGGAACATTGCGAGTGAGTGGCTTGCTCAGCCATTTAAAGTATAAAATGTATTTGTTAGTGTCACAAGTATGCTTACATTAACACTGCAATGAAGTTACTGTGAAAACCCCCTAGTCGCCGCGGTCCGGCGTCTGTTCGGGTACACTGAGGGAGAATTTAGCATGGCCAACGCATCTAACCAGCACGTCTTTCAGACTGTGGGAGGAAACCCTAGCACCCGGAGGAAACCCACGCAGACACGGGGAGAATGTGCAAACTCCGCGCAGACAGTGACTTGAGCCGGGAATCGAACCCGGGTCCCTGGGGCAATGAGGCAGCAGTGCTAACCACGATGTTGCTGTGCCGAGGGCAGATGAGGGTTAACCACGTTGCTGTAGCTCTGGAGTCACACGTAGGCCAGACTGGGTAAGGACAGCAGATTTCCTTCCCTAAAGGACATGAGCGAACTAGATGGGTTTTTCTGACAATCATAGAATCATAGAACCCTACAGTGCAGAAAGAGGCCCTTCGGCCCATTGAGTCTGCACCAAACACAATCCCACCCAGGCCCTACCCCCATATCCCTACCCCCATATCCCTACATATTATACCTACTAATCCCTCTAACCTACACATCCCTGAACACTAAGGGGCAATTTCTTAGCATGGCCAATCAACCTAACCCGCACATCTTTGGACTGTGGAATCAACGATGGTTATCTGTAGATTATTAATTCCAGATAGAACCATAGAACCAAAGAACATTACAGCACAGAAACAGGCCTTTTAGCCCTTATTGGCTGTGCCAACCTATTTTTCTGCCTAGTCCCACTGACCTGCACCTGGACCATATCCCTCCACACCCCTCTCATCCATGTACCTGTCCAAGTTTTTCTTAAATGTTAAAAGTAAGCCTGCATTTACCACCTCATCTTCATTCTACACTCCCACCACTCTCTGTGTGAAGAAGTCCCCCCTAATATTCCCTTTAAACTTTTCCCCCTTCACCCTTAACCCACGTCCTCTGTTTTCTTTTCTCCCCTCGCCTCATTGGAAAAAACCTGCTTGCATTCACTCTATCTATACCCATCATAATTTTATACACCTCTATCAAATCTCCCCTCGTTCTTCTACGCTCCAGGGAATAAAGTCCTAAATTATTCAACCTTTCTCTGTAACTCAGTTTCTCAATTCCTGGCAACATCCTTGTAAACCTTCTCTGCACTCTTTCAACCTTTTTAATATCCTTCCTGTAATTAGGTGACCAAAACTGCACACAATTTATTTATTTTTTATTGAATTCAAATTCCACCGTCTGCCGTGGCGGGATTCGAAACCAGGTACCCAAAACATAAGCTAAGTTTCTGGATTGATAGACTGATGATCATCCCACTAGGCCATTGCTCCCCAGACATAAAGACATATTGAAGGGCCATTATTCTGCACCTAATTGACTGGGGCTTTTCTCAACAAAAACAGCCATGAAATGTTGGCTCTATTCTCTCTCCGCAGATGCTGTAAGACCTGTTAAGATTTTCCAGCATTTTCTGTTCTTTTTGTTTCAGTTTTCCAGCATCTGTAGTTTTCTGGGATGGGGGGAGGGAGGTTTATTATTGACGGTGGATGGAGGGACTGGGAAAGATTTCATTGCCCAACATTTCTCAAGAGCAAAATTCTTTCTTCCAAAACCAATCTCTGAGTTTCCCAGAGACAGATATAAAGGCAAACATACCAAATAAAAGAGACCGTGCATTTTTAGAAAATTATTTATTTACAATTGAAGTAGCATGTGGAAGTTGAGAGAGAAGAATTTTATATCAATGCCAGCTAACTCTAGTTTAGTTATAGCATTTGTGCCCCTGCGTCATTAGATTCCAGGTTCAAGCCCCACTGCAGGTCCTCAGCACAAAAATCAAGGCTGACATTCCATGCAATACTGAGGGAGTGCTGCACTGTCAGAGGCGCCTGCCCTTCAGATGAGGTGTGTGAAGGTCTTGGGGCACAAACTGTTACACTTTTCAGCCAGAAACATTTGGGAATGGAATTGCACGGGCTGTTAAATCCTCACCATCACTTTCCAGCAGACTCCCTCTGCTGGTACATGTTTGTATGGTAGCCCCAAGTGGACAAAATGTGCATTGCAATTTTTGAAACGCCACAAGATGTTAAATGGAGGCATCACTCACTCCCTTGGATCCCAGGAAGAAGAGGTTGAGTTATCACTGGTGGTCAATATTTATCCTTCAAATGATGGGTACAGAGGGATATGGACCAAATGCGGACATTTGGGATTAGCTTAGGGGTTTAAACAAAAAAGGGCGGTGTGGACAAGTTGGGCCAAAGGGCCTGTTTCCATGCTGTAAACCTCTATGACTCTAACAGCACACAATTGGACTTTCTAGTCATTACATTGCTGCTTGCAGAAGTTTTCTATATGCGAGTTGGCACCTACGTTACAACAGTATCCATACTTATTTAGATGACTGTAAGGTGCTTTGAGAGACCCAGTGTTAATGAGTGGCACAGTACGATGCTAGTCTTTTTTAACTGTCCCATCTTGACACTTCTGGATATGTTTATGCTTTATGGAATGAATAAGTGTTGGTTTTTGGCTTGTCACTGAAACCCTTTAACCTAGAACAAAGAGATCGAGGGATACAGTTTCATAGCTCCATGAAAGTGGAGTCACAGGTGGACAGAGTGGTGAAGAAGGCATTCCGCATGCTTGGTTTCATTGGTCAGAACGTTGAATACAGGAGTGGGGACGTCTTGTTGAAGTTGTACAAGAAATTGGTAAGGCCATACTTGGAATACTGTGTACCGTGCTGGTCACCCTATTATGGAAAGGATATTATTAAACTAGAAAGAGTACAGAAAAGATTTACTAGGATGCTACCGGGTCTCGATGGTTTGAATTGTAAGGAGAGGCTGAATAGACTGGGACTTTTGTCTCTGGAGTGTAGGAGGCTGAGGGGTGATCTTATAGAGATCTATAAAATAATGAGGGGCATTGATCAGCTAGATATTCAATATCTTTTCCCAAAAGTAGGAGAGTCTAAAACTAGAGGGCATAGGTTTAAGGTGAGAGGGGAGAGATACAAAAGGATCCAGAGGGGAAATTTTTTCACACAGAGAGTGTTGAGTGTCTGGAACAAGCTGCCAGAGGCAGTAGTAGAGGTGGGTACAATTTTGTCTTTTAAAAAGCATTCAGACAGTTACATGGGTAAGATGGGTATCGACGGATATGGGCCAAACATGGGCAATTAGGATTCGTTTACTGGTAAAACCTGGGCAGCATGGACAAGTTGGGTTGAAGGACCTGTTTCCATGCTGTAAACCTCTATGACTCTAGAATTAACAGAGTGTGGCTTTGCTTGTTTCTTGATTCACAGTCCATCTGGCTGTGGAAATTTGCAAACTGCATTTTCACACTGGCTACCCTAGAACTCATTGAGATAACAACGGCCTTCTATAGAGCACACTTTAATTTCCCATCCTTCCCAGTTCATATAGAGAATCCTCTCCGTGACTATCTCCAACTGAACCTGGAGTCCTCCTCCTCCTTCCAAACCCTTGGGTCTGATTGTATTATTTTTATATTGAAGAACACCTTATTCTTACAAGTACGCATCAATCACTTTTGCTCTCACCTTCACTTCTGCTTCCCCCCATTCAGCTACCTGTCCTGGCCACCCCATGCTGACACTATAATTAAGAAAGCCCGCCAACGCCTCCACTTTCTCAGAAGACTAAGGAAATTTGGTATGTCAGCTATGACTCTCACCAAATTTTACAGATGCACCATAGAAAGCATTCTTTCTGGTTGTATCACAGCTTGGTTTGCCTCCTGCTGTGCCCAAAACCGCAAGGAACTACAAAAGGTTGTGAACGTAGCCCAATCCATCACACAAACCAGCCTCCCATCCACTGACTCTGTCTACACTTCCCACTGCCTCGGCAAAGCAGCCGGCATAACTAGGCACCCCATGCCCCCAGGCATTCTCTCTTCCATCTTTTTCCATTGGGAAAAAGATACAAAAATCTGAGGTCACGCACCAACCAACTCAAGAACAGCTTCTTCCCTGTAGCTGTCAGACTTTTGAAGGGATCTACCTTGCATTAAGTTGACCTTTCTCTACACCCTAGCTATGACTGTAACACTACATTCTGCAGTGTCTCCTTTCCTTCTCTATGAACGGCATGCTTTGTCTGTGTAGCGGGAAAGAAACAATATTTTTCACTGTACATTAAGACGCGTGACAATAATAAATCAAATCAAATCAAATCATCAACCCTTAAGCCCTCAACATCTTAATTGCCGCTTTTTACCACAATCCAGTTCCACCTATTGACCACAACCCAGTTCCATCTATTTGATTTGATTTGATTTGATTTGATTTATTATGGTCATATGTATTAGTATACAGTGAAAAGTGTTGTTTCTTGCAAGCTATACAAAACATACTGATCATAGAGAAGGAAAGGAGAGAGTGCAGAATGCAATGTTACAGTCATAGCTACGGTGCAGAGAAAGATCAACTTAAGGTCCATTCAAAAGTCTGACAGCAGCAGGGAAGAAACTGTTCTTGAGTCGAATGGTACGTGACCTCAGACTTTTGTATCTTTTCCCTGAAGGAAGAAGGTGGAAGAGAGAATGTCTGGGGCACGTGGGGTCCCTATTATGCTATTTAACACAACCTATTAACCTATTTGCCCAATCCTGTTCCTACCTGGATTCCTCTGAGCATTGTTTAAAGCCCAACATATATCTTAATTCTACATCAGGTGGGAACACAGCTTCGAAAGTAAGCATTCATTGATAACATTGAGAGAGCCCAGTCTAAGCCAACAGGAAAGACAGGACTTGGGTTCTTCAGAGACCTTTGCTGACCTCAGTCTGACCCTAATTGCTTGACAACCAATTAAGTACATTTTGAAGTGCAGTAGACCAATTTTTCACAATGAATGTACTGATTGTGCTTTTTTTTAGGGGTGGCACAGTGGTCAGCACTGATGCCTCACAGTGCCAGGGACCCAGGTTCAATTCCCAGATTGGGTCACTGTCTGTGCAGAGACTGCACCTTCTCCCTGTGTCTGTGTGGGTTTCCTCCAGGTGCTCCAGTTTCCTCCCACTGTCCAAAGGTGTGCTGGTTAGATTGATTAGCCGTGCTAAATTGCCGCTTAGTGTCAGGGGATGAGTAGGGTAAATATGTGGGGCTACGGGGATAGGTCCTGGGTTGGATTGCTGTCAGTGGAGGTGGGCTGAATGGTCTCCTTCTGTACTGTAGGGATTCTATGATTGCTTCTGCTTCTGATTGCTTTAAAAAAAGGTCCAGAAAAATAAACATCCTAAAATTTCAAATTATTGTCTCCTTTTTTATTAATTCATGGGACAAGGGCGTCGCTGTCTGGCCAACATTTATTGCCCATCACTAGTTGCCCTTGGAGAGCGGTTGAGAGGCAGCCACATTGCTGTGGCTCTGGAATCACATGTAGGCCAGACCAGGTAAGGACGACAGATTTCCTTCCCTAAAGGACATTAGTGAACCAGATGGGTTTTTCCAACAATGGCTTCATGGTAGATATTTAATTCCAGATTTTTTTTTTATATTGAATTCAAATTCCACCATTTGCCGTGGCAGGATTCGAACCCAGGTCCCCAGAACATGAGCTGAGTTTCTGGGTTAATAGTCTAATGATAATACCACTAGGCCATCCCCTACCTGATAGCTGTTGACATAGAGCACAGGGTATACAAGATGAAGGAGACTGTGTGCTATTTGTAATCTTTATGAGATAATAAAACTGCTGATAGTTTTCCAGCTATAATTGGTGAGCACTCTCACTCCTGTTTGGACCAGTGAGTTGTATCAATTTCGCGTACTTATCATTTCAATATTTAAGAGTAATCAATATTTGATAACATCCAGGACTTGTCAAGAAGGCATAAGCACGTTTGCCTTCGTCGGCTAGAGCATTGAGTTTAACATTTGGCAAGTCATGTTGCAGCTTTATAGAACCTTAGTTAAGCCACACTTGGAATATAGTGTTCAATTCTGATCACCACACCATCAGAAGGATGTGGAGGCTTTGGAGAGGGGGTACAGAAAAGATTTACCAGGGTGTTGCCTGGCATGGAGGACATTAGCTATGAGGAACGGTTGGAGAAACTTGGTTTGTTCTCAGTGGAATGACGGATTTTGAGGGGTGACCTGATACAAATCGACAAGATTATGAGAGGCATGGACAGAGTGGGTAGTCAGAAGCTTTTTCCCAGGGTGGGAGACAATTACGAGGGAGCATAGGTTTAAGGTGCGAGGGGCAAGGTTTAGAAGAGATGTTTGAGGCATGTTTTTTACGCATAGGGTGATGGGTGCCTGGAACTCGCTGCCAGGGGAGGTAGTAAAAGCAAATATGATAGTGACTTTTAAGGGGCGTCTTGACAAATATACGAATAGGATGGGAATAGAGGGACATGGTCCCCGGAAGGGAAGAGGTTTTAGTTCAGACAGGCAACATGGTTAGTGCAGGCTTGGAGGACTGAAGGGCCTGTTCCTGTGCTGTCATTTTCTTTGTTCTTTGTTCTTTGGCATGCATGAGGAATCACTGATTGAGCTCCCAGTAGGATTTGTTGAATACAAGCTCCCTAGGGATTGGTAATTAACTCATCAGGTGGAGCTCATATACCAAGCCCTATATAAAGCAAGACCCTGAGCAGCTCCATTGTTTTCTTGTCCTGTTTGGGACCTTGTTTGTGCTTTACTTTATTTTGTGCAATAAAGCACTGTTCCTTCACAGCCAACTCCTGGACGAATTATGATTTGCATATTCTGTTAGAAATTATTGACAGTGTAAACCATGTGTTTGCAACAAAGCGCGTGTATTTTTTTGATTCAAAAAATACGTTGGTTCCTCAGGGTTATGGTAAGAGACATAATGCAGGCTTGTAAAATACCACCCAAGGCTAACATAGAATTCTATTCTGTGAGCCCTTCCCACCCCAATTCCGGAGCAGGCGAGGTGGTAAATTGCTAGCCATTGGCTCTATTCTCTCTCCACAGGTGCTGTCAGCCCTGCTGAGATTTTCCAGCATTTTCTGTTTTTGTCTCAGATTCCAGCATTCACAGTGGGAGAAAGGCTAGGAAAGGAGTGGATGTTCAAAACTAGCAGGATACCAAGAGCATATGGAAAAGTGGAAACAAAATAAAGGACAAAATGAATGAACTGATTACAGACACAGAAGCTGGAAAATCTCAGCGGGTCTGACAGCATCTGTAAGTCTAGATGACTCTTCGTCAGAGTTGAAGACAAAGAAAATCAGACAAAATCTCTCACTGAAGGTGGACAGAGTTAAAGAGACAAACAAAACATTTTGTTGGAGAGACTGTAACGCAGTAGCACAGACTAGGAGTTCTTGTTAATTTTGTTACTGTGAGTTGCAGTTTGAAAAGAAGTCCCAATCGAATGCTTTCTGGACAGCGATGACCAAGCAAGTTGACCCAGAAATGGGGCAGTAAATGGAGGAATTTCACTGAGATGGCAACAGCCGTGAACCCAGAGGGAGATACACAAGTATCGCAGAGGCTGCTGGCTACTTGGACAAAGGCTTGTCAAAGGACCTTCACTCTGCACCGAACTGATCTGGGGTTTTTCTTAACACAGACAGATTTGAGACGTTGGCCAGTGTTTTACAACCTCCCTCGGGTGAGGCTTGTAAAATCCCACCCAAGGCCAACAGAGAATTCCATTCTGCGAGCTTTTTCTGCCCCTTTTCCTGGAGCAGGCGAGGAGGTAAAATCCCAGCGTTGGTTCTATCCTCTCTCCACAGATGCTGTCAGCCCTGCTGAGATTTTCCAGCATTTTCTGTTCCAGTGTCCACAGTATTTTGCTTTGAGTTGCTTACAGAGTTGCGTGTTAACAATTGAGTGAGAATGGGAGCTGAGTTGGGGGAGATTAGCCAGCAGTGAAAAATGTTCTTTAGTGAATTCAGTCTGATTTCCTTCGCAAAGAAGCTCACAGAATTATGGTCTAACTCTGCCCTCAAACACATCTCCTCCTCTGACTGTTGCTGCGATTTGATTTTGGAAATAAAGGTCGTGGTGATATTACCCACGTCAGTAAAAAAATAAAACCTGCGGCATGAAAAATTAATTGCTGAAATGCCACAAGTCCTTTCCGCACAGTTTCACCTTCATTAATAGACCAGGACAGTGGTCCCCAGAATGGAAAAACAGTAACAATAGGGGAAAAAGAATACCGGCCCAAATTAGTCTTGTATACTTTAAAACAGAACACCAGGAAAACTGTGAAATAAGAATACTCATCCAGGCTGATCTTGTACACCTTAAAATGGAACACCAGCAAAACAGAGAAAGAAGAGTATTGGTTGGGACTGGTCTTGTGTACTTTGAAATTAAAACCAAAAAAAACTAGGAAATAAGAATATTGACCCAAAATTTTATTTCCTCTTGGGGAAGAATGGTATGGTGAAAAGGGAATTTGGTAATTTTTTTCACATTTTTTTGAACTTGGTGACATTTTTGAATTTTGTAATATTTGTTACTTTTTTAAATTTAGCAACATTTATTTTGAATTTAACAATGTTTATTACTGTTTTTGAATTTGGTAACATTTATTTTGAATTTAATAATATTTGTTACTTTTTTTGGATTTGGTAATATTTTTCAAATTTGATAACATTTGTGACATTTTTTAATTTGGTAACTTTTTTGAATTTGATAAAATTTGTTACTTTCTTGAATTTGGTAACTTTTATTTTGAAATTGATAAAATTTGTTACTTTTTTGAATTTGGTAACTTATTTGGTAACATTTGTTACATTTTTGAATTTGATTTTTTTCAAATTTGATAAAATTTGATTTTTTTTGAATTTGGTAACTTCTGTTTTGAATTTGATAAAATTTGATTTTTTTTGAATTTGGTAACTTCTGTTTTGAATTTGATAAAATTTGATTTTTTTTAATTTGGTAACTTTTTTGAATTTGATAAAACTTGTTACTTTTTTGAATTTGGAAACTTTTATTTTGAATTTGATAACATCTGTTACTTTTTTTGAATTTGTTACTTTTTTTGGATTTGTTACTTTTTTTGGATTCAGTAACATTTGTTTACAAGGGTAAGAGAGTTGGTAATAGAGATGTGATAATGTGACCAGCAGAATCTGATACATTCCTTCTCCCTTTACACTGCAATTTGCATAACTCTTATATTATCTTGTCCAAAACCTCATTTGTAATATCTCCAGCTCACACTTGGCTTTGTCTATGCAGCATGTTTTTAATTATCTGCACTGGCTGGTGGATTTCCCTTCTCTTCACCTTGCTGATAGAGAGAAAGATTGCGTGTTTTAAAAAGAAAGCGACAGACCAAGGAGATGAATTGAACATGGAGGATTTAATCAACTAATTTATAACAGAAATAAAAGTGTACCATTATTTAAGTACTGGTTGGTGGGTGCGGAGAATGAATAATTTATCTTAGCGTGATAATTAGAGACATTCCTTTAGATGCACAGTCTGCGAGGAATGGAATAGTGTGAATCAATTAAATGTGGAAGATGTTCTGAATTAGTTTGCTCCAAATGTTGAATACTTCATTATTTAACATTTGGACAGTAAATGGATAAAAAAAGTCATTGAATTTTTTTATGGTGCTAAGGAATGTTAAAAATTCAGATTACAAGCTCATAAAACAGGAAAATAGATAAAAACATCTCATAGAAAATAAGCTGTACATAAAATTAGTTTAAAAATAAAAATTGGCAGCTATGTTTCTCTTGAAGAAAGTTAAACAGGCAAAAGTAAAGGGATCATAAATGTAATTACTAAGTGATGATAATTAGCCAGACATTATGAAGGGCCAGGAGCACCTCTCTCTATCCAAAAGACTTGATTAGTTTATTAATTAGTGCCTAATTAATTAGGCTTATATTAACACTGCAATGAAGTTACTGTGAAAATCTCCTAATACCCGAACTCCCTGTTCGAATACCTGAGGGAGAACTTAATATGGCCAATGCACCTAACCAGCACGTCTTTGGGAGGAAACCGGATCACCCGAGGAAACCCATGCAGATATGAGGAGAATGTGCAGACGTTGCACAGACAGTGACCCAAGCTGGACCTGGGTCCCTGGCGCTATGAGGCAGCAGTGCTAACCACTGTGTCACTGTGTCACCCATGCTGGGCACCAGCCCACAATTAGGGAAGAAGGTAAGCCTCCATAAACCACCATAGCATGTGTAGGGACTGAACCCATGCTGTTTTCATTATCTACATCAACTGAGCCCTCACCAGTGAGCTCTTTGGTCAGTCTCATTGACTAGGTGGCTAAAGTGTGATGCACAATGACAGTAATAGTACAGGTTCACAGGGCAGCGTGGTGGTACAGTGGTTAGCACTGCTGCATCACAGCACCAAGGACCCGGGTTCAATTCCAGCCTCGGGTTACTATCTGTGCGGACTTTGTACATTCTCCCCGTGCCTGCGTGGGTTTCAGCTGGGTGCTCCGGTTTCCTCCCACGCTCCAAAGATGCGCAGGTTAGATGGATTGGCCATGGTGAATGTGTGGGGTTACGAGGATAGAGTGGGGGAGAGGACCTGGGTAGGATACCCTGTCAGAGAGTTGGTGCAGAATCAGTGGGCTGAATGGCCTCTTCTGCACTGGAGGGATTCTATGATTCAGTTCCTGTACTAGCTGGGCTGGTTTATGGAGGCCTGCGTCCCTGCCTTGACCCTCTAGCAATGTGTAACCACTGTCTGTCTCCCTGTCTAATGGAGAGAGATGCTTGTAGGTTACGGCTAATTACCATTTACAATGCATCCAGAATCGATTACCTATTGATTCCCCGCCACATCACAGATCATTCGGCGAATGGAGAAGGTGGAGCGTTATTGGGAGACAGGGGTTAGGAGGAAGGTCAAACGCAGGGATTCAGAGCTGGAGTAGGCCACTTGAGAGTTAGAAATGGGAATGTGGAAGTGTTCCTGAGATTGTCTCGGACCAGAGGAGGAGAGCTGGAGTGGAGAGGAAGGGGTCACACTGTTGTGATCAGTGGCAGAATAAAGCCTGGATTTTCGCCCCTGGGAGAATTTCAGGCTCTACGAACATGACCTAGAAAAATGGCCGCCGGCAGTCGGGGTTTCCGCTGCTGTTGGGGATGGGCTGGCTTTGAAGCTGTGCCTGCTATCCCTGGAACGAGTGCAGAGGCTGCCAGGACCAGAGGCAGGATGGATAAAAGCAAATTACTGCGGATGCTGGAATCTGAAACCAAAAGAGAAAACGCTGGAAAATCTCAGCAGGTCTGGCGGCATCTGTAAAGCAGCGGAAAGAGCTGACGTTTCGAGTCCAGACGACCCTCTGTGATGTGGATAAAGGCCAGCATTTATTGCCCATTCTTAACTGCCCTGAGAAGGTGGTGAGCTGCCTTCTTTAACTGGCGCAGTCCATAGGGGCGGCACAGTGGTTAGCACTGCCGCCTCACAGCACCAGGGACCGGGTTCAATGCCGGCTTGGGTCACTGTCTGCATGGAGTTTGCACTTTTTCCCCGTGCCTGTCCTCTGCGTGCTCCGGTTTCCTCCCACACTCCAAACAAGTGCAGGTTAGGTGGATTGTCCACAATAAATTGACTCTAGTGTCGGGGAGTTAGCGCGATAAACATGCGGGGTTACAGGGATAGGGCCTGGGTGGGATTGTGTTCAATACAGACTCAATGGGCTGAATGGCCTCCTTCTGTTCTGTAGAGATTCTATGCATCTGCTGCCTCTGTCCTTCCAGGTGGTAGATGTGGCAGATTTAGAAGGAGCTGTTTAAGGAATCTTGGTGACTTGTTACGGTGCATCTTGAAGATGTATGATTTGATTTGATTTGATTTATTATTGTCACATGGATTACCATATAGTGAAAAGTATTGCTTCTTGAGTGCTATATAGACAAAACATTCTATTTGTAGATTAAGAAAGGAGAGAGTACAGAATGTAGTTATAGCTAGGGTGTAGAGAAAAATCAACTTAATGCAAAGTAGGTCCATTCAAAAGTCTGACAGCAGCAAGGAAGAAACTGTTCTTGAGTTGGTTGGTATGTGACCTCACACTTTTATATCTTTTTCCCAACGGAAGAAGGTGGAAGAGAGAATGTTCGGGGTGCGTGAGATCCTTGATTATGCTGGCTGCTTTTCCGAGACAGCGGGAAGTATAGACAGAGTCAATGGATGGGAAACTGGTTTGCATGATGGATTGGGCTACATTCACGACTTTTTGTAGTCTCTTACAGTCTTGGGCAGGGCAGGAGCCATACCAAGCTGTGATACAACCAGAAAGGATGCTTTCTATGGTGCATCTGTAAAAGTTAGTGAGAATCATAGCTGACATGCCAAATTTCCTTAGTCTTCTGAGAAAGTAGAGGTGTTAGTGGGGCTTTCTTAACTATAGTGTCAGCATGGAGAGACCAGGACAGGTTGTTGGTGATCTGGACACCTAAAAACATGATGAGGCTGTAAATTGATTGAAACCTGTACAGAGGTGGCAAAGAAGAGTGGAAGGTGTTGTCGAGGGCAGGAGGCTGAAGGTTGAAGTGCGGTGGTTGTCACAATGGAATGGAGCTCGAGGCAGTTTTGGACAATGATACCTTCAAGGGAAAATAAGAGGTTGAAAGCTAATGAACAAAAGTTGTAAAACTGCTGAGGTACTTGCTTGTACATTTCCAAATTCTAGCACTGCATAGAGTTAAACAAATCTATTTAACAATTTTACATTGGAAAAATCCAACATGGCAGAGAGAGTCAGAGCTGGGAGGAATATAAAATGTTCCACACTGTCACCCAGTGGACAGAACCTAAAACTGTATCCATGCAGTTCTTTGTCAATGTTCCAGCTTTATTGACCATCACACCAAAGTGAGGGACTTCACTCTGAAAAAAGTGACAAATGTCACAGAAGAAAAGTTCCATGCAAAACAAATACCGACAAATTTAAAGTCAGGAAGCTCACCAGGTATTCGTTCACTCATCGGGAAATACAATGAACTTACTGATTTTAACTACATATCATGAGATTATTTCTTAGCATCCTATCCATATGTATGTCCCATGTTGTCCAGCAGTGTAATACTTGCATCTCACCTTTAGGGGCAGCATGGTGGCACAGAGGTTAGCACTGCTGCCTCACAGCACCAGGGGCCCAGGTTCAATCCTTGGCTAGGGTCACTATGTTCAAAGTTTGCACATTCTCCCCATGTCTGTGTGGGTTTCCTCCGGGTTTCCTGCCACAGTCCAAAGATGTGCACATTAAGTGGATTGGTCATGTTAAATTGTCCATTAGCCTCCCAAAGTGTGTAAATTAGGGAGATTAACCATGTTAAATTGCCCCTTAGTGTCCAAAGATGTGCAGATTAGGGGGATTGGCCATGTTAAATTGCCCTTTAGTATCCAAAAAATATACAGGTTAAATAAATTGGCCATTCTATATTGCCCCTTAGTGTCCAAAGATATGCAGGTTAAGTGAATTGGCCATGCTAAATTGCCCCTTGGTCTCCCAAGATATGCAGGTTAGATAGATTGAGCATGTTAAATTTCCCCTTAGTGTCCAAAGATATGCAGTTTAGGTGGATTGGCCATTCTAAATTGCCCCTTAGTATGCCAAAATGTGTAGGTTAGGGAGATTAGCAGGGTAAATACATAGGGTTACAGAGACAGGGCCTGGGTGGGATGCTGCTGGAAAGTTGGCACAGACTCGATGACCCGAATGGCCTCCTTCTGCTCTGTGGGGATCGGTTACTTGTTCAAAATCAAACAGCCTCACTTTAAGTTCCCAGCTTAGACGTCCAATTAAGAGAGATATCGTTGGCAAAACATCTTTGCCGTGTTTGGATGCCTCGTTTTGCCTACATATTTGGCCTTTCTCCTCCATCAAAGCAAGCATTTAGTCGTGACAAACGTTATCTTAATCCACATGTTTCAAAGTCACATAATCCGGGAGTGTTCATTCAAGCTTTATTAATTATGATGAGAAATGGACTTGACTCCTGTCATAATAGTACAAATAGGCGTTAATCTTAGTTCTCTACTTGAGGGCATTATTTACACTGAAGGTGTGACAGGCTAACTGTAACTGAGTGGAGATAATCAATAACTTACTCAATCTTTTCGAGCAAGGCAATATTCTATCAATCTCTTTTCTGTATAATGCACAGTTGTCATTTGCTTCCTCGCTGCTGTTACTTAATGCACTTGAGCCTGCAGAGTAGGCAGCTAGACCAGAAAGTGGATGTCAGTGATAAATCATCTCTTTGTACATTTTCACAGAAATTCTGTGGAGATGCCGGCGTTGGACTGGGCTGGGTACAGCAACAAGTCTCACCACACCAGCTTAAAGTCCAACAGAGAAAATGCTGGAAAATCTCAGCAGGTCTGGCAGCATCTGTCAGGAGAGATAAAAGCTGATGTTTCGAGCGAGCCCTGACAACCCTTTGCCAACGCTAAAAAGGCATAGAAATTGGGAGCTACTTATACTGCAGGGGGAGGGAATAAAAGATGAGTCATGGCCACAGAAACCAGGGGAAAATAGCTGTCCACAGAGAGAATAAAGGGTGCGAATGGCCAAACGGCAGAAATGCTGTAAGCTGTGACAGACGAAGATGTTGGGGGGGGGAGGGAGGGGGAAATGGGGCAGAGGTAAAATGTAGAAAAGGGGAAGCGGGGAGGGAGTAAAGGTAGGGAAAGGGAGATGAAGTGGGGGGCAAGAATGGAAGGGAAGAAAAATGACGAAAGGCAATAAAGAAATAAGAGGTAGAGAACAGTAAATAATTAGATAAAATAGAATGGAGACAAAGAGGTCTGAGGTGGGGTGTGCCTTTTAGCTCTGACAGAGGGTCACCTGGACTCGAAATGTCAGTTCTTTTCTCTCCTTACAGATGCTGCCAGACCTGCTGAGATTTTCTCTTTTGGTTTCAGATTCCAGCATCCACGGTAATTTGCTTTTATTAAAGTCCAACAGGTTTACTTGGAATCATGAGCTTTCGGAGCACTGTTCCTTCATCACCTGAGAAGGATATGTAAATTAGGTAGATTGGCAATGATAAATTGCCCCACTAGTGTCCAAAGATGTGCAGATTAGGTGGATTGGCCATGTTAAAGAATCTACACTGACCACCATCCCACCCAGGCCCTATCCCCAAAACCCCATGCATTTACCCTAGCTAGTCCCCCTGACACTAAGGGACTATTTAGCATGGCCAATCCACCTAACCCACACACCTTGGTCCGTGGGAGGAAACCGGAGCACCCGGAGGAAACCCACGCAGTCACGGGGAGAATGTGCAGACTCCACACAGACAGTGACCCAAGCCGGGAATCGAACCCAAGTTCTTGGTGCCGTGAGGCAGCAGTGCTAACCACTGTGCTCTCCAAGGTTGCAAGGTGTCCTGTGCTACAGAAGTTGGATGAGACTGCGGGCACACACTGACATTTCTGTTCGGGGTGGTGCCAGTCAAGAAAATACCCTCCCGCTCCTGCAGGAATTCCTACTCAAAAATCGATCTTACCACTGAAATTTCCAAATTTGGTTTTGATTTGATTTGTTATTTATTTATTTTTTATTAGCGTCACGAGTAGGCTTACATTAACACTGCAATGAAGTTATTTTAAAAATCTCCTACTCACCACACTCTGGCACCAGTTCGGGTACACTGAGGAGAATTTAGCATGGCCAATCAACCTAGCCTGCACATCTTTGGACAGCAGGAGGAAACTGGAGCACCCGGAGGAAACCCACGCAGACACGGGGAGAACATGCAGACTCTGCACAGGCAGTGACCCAAATCAGGAATTGAACCCGGGTTCCTGGCGCTGTAAGGCAGCAGTGCTAACCAGTGTGCCACCATGCCACCCACAGTTCCAGCCTGGGTGAAAGTTTTGGCACATTTAAATGTAGCCAAAGTCAAAAATTGCTCATTAGAAAAGGATGAAATTATCAGAGACATAAACACAAGCAACTGCAAAGAAAGGTCATTGATAGCAGTGGCGGTGGCTGGTTAGGATGCTCTTCCGGAGAGTTATTGCAGACTCAATGGGCTGAATGGCCTCTTTCTGCACTGTACGGATTCTATGGTATTCTCCGACCTCACCCACAGTTGCATGTTCTCCAAGCCCAGTGCGCTGAATGGACATTCAACTGAGAGCCAAATGCTCCACTCTCGCTGGCAGCGGGTGGCATCGGAGAATCCTAGTCCTTGTTCAACCTTTAGCTTCATCGTTGCTATGGGAGAAAAAGCACCAAATCAAATTCCATTGAGTTTTTATTTTGCTCAGCGAAATGAAAGAGAAATTATTTGCACTGGTAGCAGTTTTCATGACCTTAGGAGATCCCAAAGCACTTTACAGCCAATGAAGCAGTTTTGAAGAGTAGAGCAAAGTACAACAAAAAAAATGATGAAATAATGATCTGATCACGTAACTGATGTCGATTGAGGGATAATCATTGGCCAGGAGACAGAGAAGAGCAGGCGACATGATGGCATAGTGGT
Organism: Carcharhinus amblyrhynchos; assembly: GCF_965287045.1. Taxonomy (NCBI): domain Eukaryota; kingdom Metazoa; phylum Chordata; class Chondrichthyes; order Carcharhiniformes; family Carcharhinidae; genus Carcharhinus; species Carcharhinus amblyrhynchos. The sequence continues at coordinate 8,429,757 of NC_137335.1, read as the reverse complement.
TAGCACTGTTGCCTCACAGCGCCAGGGACCTGGGTTCAATTCCAGCCTTGGGTGACTGCCTGAGTGGTGTTTGCAAGTTCTCCCTGTGTCTGCATGAATTTCTTCCAGGTTGTGCCGGTTTCATCCCCCAGTCCGAATATGTGCAGGTTAGATGGTTTGGCCATGCTAAATTGAATCTTAGTATCCAAAGATGTGCGGGTTAGGTGGATTGGCCATGCTAAATTGCTCCTTAGTGTCCAGAGATGTGCGGGTTAGGTGGATTGGCCATGCTAAATTGCCCCTTAGTGTCCAAAGATGTGCGGGTTAGGTGGATTGGCCATGCTAAATTGCCCCTTAGTGTCCAAAGATGTGCGGGTTAGGTGGATTGGCCATGCTAAATTGCCCCTTAGTGTCCAAAGATGTGCGGGTTAGGTGGATTGGCCATGCTAAATTGCCCCTTAGTGTCCAAAGATGTGCGGGTTAGGTGGATTGGCCATGCTAAATTGCCCCTTAGTGTCCAAAGATGTGCGGGTTAGGTGGATTGGCCATGCTAAATTGCCCCTTAGTGTCCAGAGATGTGCAAGTTAGGGGAATTGGCCGTTCTAAATTGCCCTTAGTGTCCAACGATGTGTAGGTTAGGAGGATTAGCAGGACAAATACATGGGTTCATGGGGATGGGATCTGGGTGGGTTGCTCTGTCGGAGAGGTGGTGTAGGCTGAATGGGCTCCTTCTGCCCTGTAGGGATTCTATAACTTCTCTGCTCTTTTTCAAAATAGTGTGGTGTGATCTGAGTGGGTGTTAGTTTAACATGTCATCCAAATGTTGGCACTCCCAATAGTGCAGCTCTCCCTCAGCACTGCAATGTCAGCCTCACTCTTTTGCTTGGGACTCTGGGAAGGAGCACGAACATTAAGGTTACCGTTCAGTCTGCAGTTAGGAAGGAAAATACAATGTTAGCATTCATGTCGAGAGGGCTAGAATACAAGAGCAGGGATGTACTACTGAGGCTGTATAAGGCGCTGGTCAGACCCCATTTGGAGTATTGTGAGCAGTTTTGGGCCCTGTATCTAAGAAAGGATGTGCTGGCCTTGGAAAGGGTCCAGAGGAGAGTGACCAGAATGATCCTTGGAATGAAGAGCTTGTCATATGAGGTAAAGTTGAGGACTCTGTGTCTGTACTCGGACTTTAGAAGGATGAGGGAGGATCTTATTGAAACTTACAGGATACTGCGAGGCCTGGACAGAGTGAAAGTGGAGAGGATGTTTCCACTCGTAGGAGAAACTGGAAGCAGAGGGCACAACCTCAGGCTGGAGGGACGATTCTTCAAAACAGAGATGAGGAGGAATTTTTTCAGCCAGAGAGTGGTGAATCTGGGGAACTCTTTACTACAGAAGGCTGTGGAGGCCAGGTCATTGAGTGTCTTTAAGACAGAGATAGATAGGTTCTTGATTAATAAGGGGATCAGGGGAGAATGGGGATGAGAAAAATATCAGCCAGGACTGAATGGCGGAGCAGACTCGATGGGCTGAGTGGCCTAATTCTGTTCCCATGTCTTTTGGTCTTATAGTCTTTTAATCCGTAACCTCAAAGGCATGAGTGCCACTTCTGACGATTTGCATTGGGAAGAGCTAGTAACCCAAGTGCACAATATAAACTCTGTGCCTAATATTACATGACATTTATAACATTACAACAGCTGATTATACCTCTGGTTACAGATATAGCAGAGAATTCAGCTCTTAAACTGGATTTCTTAGTGAGACTTTGAAACAAGAGTTTTGGAATGGAATGTGGTGCTGACAGATGAATATCCATTTATCGAGCAAAATAGTCCTTTGTATTTTTATATAGTGGTAGAATTAGACTTTGAATCACATTCAGTGAATATTGGAAGAATCTATTAGACGAATCACCATGCGGCACGTAATATTAGTCACACAGTTTATATTGTGCACATGGGTTACTAGCTCATGGCTGATATTTTTCTCATCCCCATTCTCCTGCCTTTTCCCCACAACCCCTTATCCCCTTATTAATCAAGAACCCATCTATCTCTGTCTTAACGACACTCTCTAGCTGAAGAAATTCCTCCTCATCTCTGTTTTAAAGGATCGTCCCTTTAAATTGAGGTTTTGCCCTCTGTGGTTAGCACTGCTGCCTCACGGAGTCAGGGCTTCAGGTTCAATTCTAGCCCTCGAGTCACTGTCTCTGTGGAGTTTACACGTTCTCCCCATGTCTGCGTGGGTTTCCTCCGGGTGGTCCAGTTTCCTCCCACAGTCCAACGATGTGCGGGTTAGGTGCATTGGCCATGCTAAATTGCTCCCTCGTGTCAGGGGGATTGGTAGAGTAAATATTTTAGCTAACCCCATCAACATCTCCCCTCATGTGCTGACACATCTAGAATATAGAACATTACAGCGCAGTACAGGCCCTTCGGCCCTCGATGTTGGGCCGACCAGTGGAACGAATCCCATGACCCTCTAACCTAAACTATTCCAATGTTATCCATATGCCTATCCACTGACCATTTGAACGCCCTTAAAGTTGGCGAGTCCACAACTGCTGCAGGCAGGGCATTCCATGCCCTTACTACCTTCTGAGTAAAGAACCAACCTCTGACATCCGTCCTATAATTACCACCCCTTAATTTAAAGCTATGTCCCCTCATGTTAGCCATCACCATCCCAGGATAAAGGCTCTCACTGTCCACCCTATCTAATCCTCTGATCATCTTGTATGCCTCAATTAAGTCACCTCTTAACCTTCTTCTCTCTAACGAAAATAACCTCAAGTCCCTCAGCCTTTCCTCATAAGACCTTCCCACCATACCAGGCAACATCCTGGTAAACCTCCTCTGCATCTTTTCCAAAGGCATCTTTCTTTTGAAAGGCATTAATCCTAACCCCCTGTGGTCGAGAGTTCCACTGACCCTCTCCCTGGGCAACACAGTTCTCCCGAAAGGCCCCATTAGGGACCACCTTATCTTTCTGGCTTCGAGAACCATAGAATCCCAACAGGTTAGAAAGAGGCCATTCAGCCCATCGAGCTGACAGCCCCACCCAGGCCCTATCCCACATTCTTACCCTGCTAATCCCCATAACACTCAGGAGCACGGCCAACCCACACGTCGTTGGGACTGTGGGAAGAAACCGGAGCACCCGGAGGAAACCCACACAGACACGGGGAGAACGTGCAGACTCCACACAGACAGTGACCCGAAGCTGGGAATCGAACCCGGGTCCCTGGCGCTGTGAGGCAGCAGTGCTAACCACTGTGCCGCCCCCAGAATTGCGCCGTGCGCCGTGGCAGGATTCAAATCCGGGCCCCCAGAAGGTGAACTGAGTTTCCTGGATTAATAGTCTAGCGATGAGCCGTCGACTCCCCAAAAAAGGGAATCCCAGCGGTTTAATCCAACGCTTTTAAACTCCGAAGAAAGGCCTGGCTAGCTGGTGTATGTGTCGGATGTGTGCGCAGATAAGTACAAAAGGGAGGCAACGTGAGCCATTAGTGGGATGGGCAACACTGAGTGGGTAACTGTGGGGCACCAATCGGTGGGGGAGAGGAGATTGAGTAGGGAGCCGTAGGGTTTGAAGAAGGAAATGAAACAATCGATGGATAACCTGAACAGAAAGTGGAAAAATAACCACGCAGCCACAGGTTAGTGCAATACAGTGACCTGGGATTGACCACAGTTCCCACTGATAAATCCCCTTATCTGCATTCTGGCTAACAGCAAGCCTTTAGAAACAAGATTCAGAAGCTGATGCCGCAGCGTCCTCATGTTCATTTCCATTTCATTCAGCTTTTTTTTCTCCCCATCCCTGTTATTGATTTTGTTTTGGTTTTGCTTCCAAGTGGATCGCCTGCGGCAGGAAAGGCAATTTGCAAGGCCGCGGGGGGACTTCGGCCGTCTTTGAAGAAAATGAAACGTTGAACGAGGAATCGTTAGCCGGTGTGGGGAGGTGCTGCTTCTCGGAAAGTTGGGCAGAGTGGTTGGCGCTGCTGCCTCACAGTGCCACGCACCTGGGTTCAATACCTAGCCTTGGGTCACTGTCTGTGTGCACTATGCACGTTCTCACCGTGTCGGCGTGGGTTTCCTCCGGGTGCTCCAGTTTCCTCCCACAGTACAAAGGGTTACGTGGATTGGCCATGCTAAATTGCCACTTAGTGTCAGGGGGACGAGCTAGGGTAAATGCATTGGGATAGGTTTTTGGTGGGATTGTGTTCGATGCAGACTTGATGGGCTGAATGGCCTCCTTCTGCACTGTAGGGATTCTATGAGTCTATAAAGTGGGGTGGCATTGCGCCACAGTGGTTAGCGCTGCTGCCTCACAGCACCACAGACCCAGGTTCCATTCCAGGCCTCGGGTCACTGTCTGTGTGGAGTTTGCACATTCTCCCCATGTCTGCATGGGTTTCCGTCGGGTGCTCCAGTTTCTTCCCACAGTCCAAAGGGTTATGTGGATTGGCCGTGCCAAGTTGCTACTTGATGTGAGAGGGACTAGCTAGGGTAAATGCACTGGGATAGGGTTTGGGTGGGATTGTGTTTGGTGCAGACTTGATGGGCTGAATGGCCTCCTTCTGCATTGTAGGGATTCTATAAAGTGGGGTGGCATTGCGCCACAGTGGTTAGCGCTGCTACCTCACAGCACCACAGACCCAGGTTCCATTCCAGGGCCTCGGGTCACTGTCTGTGTGAAGTTTGCACATTCTCTCCATGTCTGCGTGGGTTTCCTCCAGGTACTCGGGTTTCCTCCCACAGTCCGAAAGACATGCGGGTTAGGGGCATTGGCCGTGCTGAATTCTCCCTCAGTATACCCGAACAGTGTGATTAGAGGATTTTCACAGTAATTTTCATTGCAGTGTTAATGTGAGCCTTATTTGTGACTAAGAAATAAAATAAGTAGACTTTATAAAATGGTGCATAACTTCCGTGGAGAAGTTGCACTGTTATTTGTTTGTGGATAAGACACCCTTTTCTCGTGCCATGCTGTTCTTACGCGTTCCTTGCCGTTGAGGCATCGTGGGAAGGCTAACAAGGCAAGGGAAAGCCCAATGAATGGTACAAGTACAGAGGGCCAGAGGGACATAGGCATGCAAGTCCAGTGATCCCAGAAGACAGTGGGACAGGTTGATAAGATGGTGTCACAGTCCGCACCCGATGTCATCTGTGAGGATTTTCCACCCATGTTTCCGATCAGACAGGTTGCCAACATGGGCTCCACGTTGTCCTCTAAGGACACTATCTTACCGGCCATTCACCTCATGGTCCCACTGCAGTGGGGTCAGAGAATATGCCAGCCAGCCAAATCTCCATTCGTTAAGGCAGGAGGGGCAAAATCCCGCTGGCATGAACGGTGGTAAGATTCCGGCCAATATGTTTTTGTGTGGGGGATAAATATTTCTCAGCCAACCTGGAATATCTCCCAATGTCCCTCCTCAAAACAGCACCATGGACTCTGTTGCATCGTAAGGTCCTAGATTCCCTCTCGTGCAGAAGGAGGCCATTCGGCCCATTGAATGTGCACTGACTGTCTTTTCATTGTACCTTACCCAGGCCCTTTCCCCACCCTATCCCCATAACCCCACACATTTATGGGAGGGTGTTCACTCCTTACTGCATGGTGGTCTCCCCTCATTATCTCTCCCACTGTACCTTTGCCTTAGTGGAAACTTGACACAGACAGGAGATGGAATGGGCCCTGCGTGATTGCACATCAAAATATTCTGTCGGAGCAAACCTGACAGCAGTAGACACAAAACTTAGCTCATTTCGCTCTTTTCATTGGGTGTCCGCGCAATTGTTTAAAGTTGTAAAACACACACACACAGTTGTTGAGGTTGGCTCTCTGTGAATGTTAAAAGCGTGTTGTTTCCTGAAACCCCCACCCTGAAATAAATCACAATATCCCAAACCTTTCAAATCATTCCATCAATCCTGCCTCTCCCACCCCAATCCGTTGAAACATAAATTGGACCTTCTTGCCTGATGTTGGATTTTGGAAAGATCTTTAGTGGAAGTGGCACTCGCCGACTGTTGTCCGTTTGCTCCCTGGATCATGCCGGTTCTGGTTCCATGGACCTCTCAGACCCTCAGAGCAGTGTCCATTCTTCAGATGTTAATCTAAACAAGGAGTGTTGTCAGGCTGCTTACAAGCATAGAAGGTAGGAGCAGGAGGAGGCCATTTGGCCCTTCGAGCCTGCTCCACCATTCATCACGATCATGGCTGATCGTCCAACTCAATAATCTAATCCTGCTTTCTCCCCATAACCTTTGATCCCATTCGCCCTAATCCAGCCGCCTCTTGAATACATTCAAGGTTTTGGCATCAACTACTCCCTGTGGTAATGAATTCCACAGGCTCAGCCCTCTTTGGGTGAAGAAATCTCTCCTCACCTCCGTCCTAAATGGTCTACCCCAAATCCTCAGACTGTGACCCCTGGTTCTGGACTCCCCCACCCTCGGGAACATCCTCCCTGCATCTACCCCGTCTAGACCTGTTAGAATTTTATAAGTCTCTATGAGATCCCCTCTCATTCATCTGAACTCCAGCGAAAATAATCCTAACCTGGTCAATCTCTCCTCACGCATCAGTCCTGCACAGTCACCAAGCCCTATCCTGACCTGGCCTCGCTTTCCGACACTTTGGACTCAATAGTATCCCCCTTCTGTACCAGAGAGACTGAAAGCAAGGATAGAACCACCAGCAACAGAGACAGAAAATTCTGGAGAAACTTCGCAGCATCTGTGGAGAGAAAATAGAGGCAGCATTTCAAGTCTGGATGACTCTTTGTGAAGGCAAAGAAAATCGGACAAGATTTATCACTAAAAGTGGCAATTACTTAATGTTGCCGCCTTACAGCACCAAGGACCCGGGTTCAGTTCCCAGCCTTGAGTGACGGTCTATATAGATTTTGCACATTCTCTCCATGTCCGTGTGGGTTTACTCCAGGTGCTCCTCTCACAATCTAAAGATGTGCAGGTTAGATTAATTGGCCATGCTAAATTGCCCCTCAGCATCAGGGGGACCTAGCAGGGTAAATATGTAAGGTTACAGGAATAGGGTCTGGATGAGATTGTTGTTGGTGCAGGCTCAATGGGCCAAATGGCCTCCTTCTGCACTGTAGGGATTCTATGAAGGTGGACAGGGGAAAAGAGATGGAAATTTATGACAAAGAGGAAAGCGAGAGGGGAGGCCTAGTGGCATTGCTGCTGGACTATTAATCTAGAAACTTAGCTAATGTTCTGGAGGCTTGAGTTTGAATCCTGTCATGGTGCAATTTGAATTCACTAAAACTAAACCTGGAATTGAGAATCTACTGATGACCATTGTCAGTTGTCGGAAAAACCCATCTGGTTCACTATTGTCCTTTAGGGAAGGAAATCTGTCATCTTTACCCAGCCTGGCCTACATGTGGCTCCATAGCCAGAGCTATGTGGTTGACTCCCAACTGCCCTCAGGCAAATAGGGATGGGCAATAAATGCTGGCCAGCCAGTGATGCCCACAAGTGTCCCACGAAGAAAATGAAGACTTCTTAATTGATAAATCTTGCCTGATTTTCTTTGCTCTGTTGGAGGGTAGCCAATCTCGACACATCAGCTCTATTCTCTCTCCACAGATGCTGAGTTTTTCCAGCATTTTCTGTTGTTGTTTCCAATACCAGCATCCCCATGTCTTGAAAGAACCACCAGCACCCCAACTCGAGAGAGACTGGAGGTGGAATTTTATCTCCCGCCACGGGAATCATAGCGGGTGGGACACGGGCAATGCAAAGGTCCGATGACCTTGGGCAGGATTTCCCAGTCTTGCGGTGAGTGGGTCCCGAAAAATCCTGCCCTAGGTATCAAACTGGAGGTTCCTTGGCCGGCTACATTACAGCACAGGGCAATGCATTTGCCAATCAGAGATAAAATGATCAAATAGACACCAGTTAATTACCCTAGCTTTCCTCCTCAGATTGTCACAAATACAGATCGGGCACCCTTTGTGGGAACAGCAACATTCTGATCCTACAGCCTGTCAGTTCAGATGTGACAAGTTTTATTTTAGTTAAGACTGAAGAGTACATTAATCACACGAGGGAGTTAGGACTGTATCTTGCGTGGAAGCTGCATACAAATAGCCTGATTAAAGCATTTAGCAGGGTGAGCTGTTAATCAGGAGGAAGAAGGCGGCTTGCTCTTAACGGGATTATTTATCAGTTGGCGCACGTAATGAGATGCTTTGTTTTTGTCTGCAGGCTTTACTTTCTTAGGATTTGTTTGAAAGCCCCAGTGTTTTGTCTAACAGCGGTGAAGGAAGGGTTCGAGAAGCTTGTTAGAACATTTACCAGGGCTGTTGAAACACATAAAGCGTTACGCAGCATAGATGGCCCAGTGGTATTGTCACTGGACTATTAATCCAGAAACTCAGCGAATGTTCTGGCGACCCCGGTTCGAATCCCGCCACGACGGAATTTGAATTCCAAAAAAAAAATTCCATAATTAAGAATCTACTGGTGACCATGAAACCATTGTCAGAAAAACCTATCTGATATCCTTTAGGGAAGGAAATCTGCCGTCCTTACCTGGACTGGCCTATACGTGACTGCAGAGCCACAACAATGTGGCTGATTGTCAACTACCGTCGGGCAATTAGGGATGGGCAATAAATGCTGGCCAGCCAATGACAACCGTGACCCGCAAATGAATATATGACAACCCACATGATCTGCATGGGAAATCACTAACTGACCTCCCAGTTGGGCTCGTTGAGTATCAGCTCCCTGAGGATTGGTAATTAGTCAACCAGGTGGAGCTTTTTTAACGATATCTGTACAAAGCAAGACCCTGAGAGGGTCCATTAATCTTTCAGTCCCAATTGGGACCTGTTGTGTTCACCACAGGCTTGTGGTTATTGGTTCTTCTCATTCTGTGCAATAAAAGCACGGTTCCTTCATAGCCGACTCTTGGAGTTATCATATTCGGATCCCATCCTTGTCGCCATTATAAATGGCTCATATTCAACAAGGCTGACCAGGAGGTCAGTTTGTGATTCCCAGTATAGATCATGGGGGTTTAATCACAAAATAATAAGAAAGATAGAATAAAACAAGATTATTATTTCATAGCATGGAACAAGAGACACTACATGATATAATGAAAGAAAGACCTGCATATGTGTAGTTAGTGCTCTTCATCATAACCAGATGTCTCAAAGTGTACTACAGCCAATGAAATATGTTTTTAGGTCTAGTCACTGTTGTAATGTAGAGAAGACACAGCAGCATGGTAGCACAGTGATTAGCCCTGCTGCCTCACAGTGCCAAGCACCCAGGTTCAATTCCAGCTTCAGGCCACTGTCCGTGTGGAGTTTGCAAATTCTCCCCGTGCCTGTGTGGGTTTCCTCCGGGTGCTCCGGTTTCCCCCCACAGCCCAAAGATGTGCGGGTTAGGTTGATTGGCCGAGCTAAGTTGTCACTTAGTGTCAGGGGGACTAGCTGGGGTAAATGTATGGGGATAGGGCTTGGATGGGATTGTGGTCAGTATAGACTCAATGGGCTGAATGGCCTCCTTCTGCACTTAGGAATCGATGAAAGCACACAAGCAGCGATGTGCGAAAGGCAATACTGTATGAAAAGTTTTTGTGGTGTTGATCGAGGGTGAAATATGGGCAGGAAGCCACCCCAACAATCCCTTGCTCTTTGAAATAGTGCCATTTGTGCCATCATTCACAGTCACCCAAGCGGGCCTTAGCTCAATGTTGCAATGAAAAGATGATATCCTGACACTGCAGCACTCCCTCGGTACTGCACTAGTGCGTCACCCTTGACTTTTTATACTCAGGGCCAACACTGGGATTTGAACTCAGAACCTTGTGACTCAGCGGGGAGCGCGACCAACTGAGCCACAGCTTTAGAATGTGCATCAGGATAACATCTGTACCCAGTTTGGCATAATCCTTCAAGCAAGAAATAAAACCATCTAGTTCGCTAATGGAGGAATTACTGTATGCAAGAGATGGGCTTCTAAAGAGCCAAATAGTTATTCCTATGTTGTTATGAACCCTCCCTCAGGCTAGTGTTCATCATTATATGGACTGCCAAACCTACATTTGTTGGGTCCAATCATGATTATGAGAACTCTCATGTTCCATTCTGATCCAAGTGAGAAATGTATTTTTGTTTCATCCATATGTTCCATTCAGAACAACCAAAACTGGTAAGACAAAATTTAATTTCATACAATCATAGAATCCTACAGTGCAGCAGGAGGCCATTCAGCCCATTGAGTCTGCACCAACCACAATCCCATCCAAGCCCTATCGCCATGCATTTACCCTGACTAGTCCCCTTGACAGTAGGATCAATTTAGCATAGCCAATCCATCTAACCCGCACATCATCTTAGACTGTGGGAGGAAACCGGAGCACCCAAAGAAAACCCACACGGACACGGGGAGAACGTACAAACTCCACAGAGACAGAGATCCAATCCAGGAATTGAACCTGGGTCCCTGGCACTGTGAGGCCGCAGTGCTAACCACTGTGCCACCATGCCGCTCTGTTAACGTACATAAATATATAAATATGTTTCCCCTGCGGGTTCGTCTCCTAGTCACCACCATTCTGACTTGGAAGTATTTCGCTGTTCTTCCACAGGGACAGCACGCTGGCACAGTGGGAGCAGACACCACTCTAGATCTTAAACCAACTGGTCGGAATTCTCCCGCCTGCCACTGGAATTTTAGCGGGCAGGTTGCCGAGAATGACAATCGGGAGAGAATTTCCGGCTTTTAGACCAGTGCAGTCGGAGAATTCCACCCACTGTGTGTGTGTGTGTGTGTGTGTGTGTGTGTGTGTGTGTGTGTGTGTGTGTGTGTGTGTGTGTGTGTGTGTGTGTGCGTACACACAACTGTATTCAGTCCCACATTAACCCATTATATATCAGACCCTACCACAACAATACGTTCCAACTCTTCCAATTCTATCAAATTTTCCTGCCCTCCCCACCACAGAATCAGAGCGGGCAAGGGGTGGACCATGCAAAGGTGTATTGACCTTGGGCAAGATTTTCTGGTTTCCCACCCATAGATCCTAGTTTCTGTACCATATTTTATCAAAAGGGCATTACAGATTAACATGAAGCCAGGGAAACTTGCTCCCATCGATAGAAAATGTGCTAAAATTAAACTTATCTTTTATGGGCAGCACGGTGGTTAGCACTGCTGCCTCCCAGCACCAAGGGCCTGGGTTCAATTCCCCAACTTGGGTCACTGTCTATGTGGAGGTTGCACATTCTCCCCATGTCTGCATGGGTTTCCTCCGGGTGCCCTGATTTCCTCCCATAGTTTGAAAGACGTGCTGGTTAGGTGGATTGACCCGAACAGGCGCTGGAGTGTGGCGACTAGTGGGATTTCACAGTAATTCATTGCAGTGTTAACGTAAACTTTACTTGTGACGAGTAAATAAACTTCAACTTTTACTTTTTAAGACAATGTTACTGTGTTTTAATAGCAAGTTACTGCGGATGCTGGAATCTGAAACCAAAAGAGGAAATGCTGGAAAATCTCAGCAGGTCTGGCAGCAACTGTAAGGAGAGAAAAGAGGTGACCCAAAGGGTCATCAGGGCTCGAAGGGTCCTATTTGACCATTTTAATTCCAAGTGCTGGGTAGACTTGAAACTAGGAGTCTTTCAGATCTGACTGTTAGACCCATTCTCAGGCACCCCCATACTCACTCTGTCTGGAAAAATCTGCCATCTGACCTGCCTCTCCCCCCGCCCACCACCAATCTGAAGCAGAGTGTTGCCGGCAGCTAGGAATTTACCTCCTCAGAATCTGGCGCGCCCAAATTGAACCTTTGTGGACCAGGTCTGTTTTTGTGCCGAATCTGGACGAGCGAATGTGGTGGTAAAGGGGGAGGTGCCGGTAAGTTTGGGCATCCAGCTCATTAAATCCATTTAATGTGCCAAAACGGGCGAGATCCCGATGCCAGCTATTTTCGGCCATTGGTAAAGGGGGAAACCGGCACAGAGATGGGCGTGGATCGCGCTACTGGCCTCACGCCCAACTTTACCAAGTTTTCACGCCTGAAAACAAGTGCAACATGACGATAAAATCATCTGAAACGTTAACTCTTTTCTCTCCAGACCTGCCGAGATTTTCCAGCATTTTCTCTTTCGATCACTGTGTTTTAAGATTTGTGGGGTTTTTAAAACCTCGTTGGCAGGTCTTTCGAAACATCAGGTCTCATTCACACATTTAGAGCCCAATAATTTGTATCTGTTCTCCTGGACAAAGGGTTGGTCTGTACTCAGTGATATTCAGCGCATTTTGCACCTTATCAAATGCTCCCTTCAGACTATTAAATACAGATTCCTACAGGTTAAAGCATTTATGTACTAATCAATAGAACTCTGAAGCAGGAAAATATTCCGTGCGCGGTATTAAGTCGAAATATCGAACCTGAATGTAATAGATTATTAAGCATCAAGTGTAATGGATAAATTGCATTTGATGATATCCCCTTTACAAAATACAATCATAGTTAAGTTGCACGACTGCTTATCTTCAAACATTCAGTCATTTCTCATTGCAGATTGAATTTGAATTATGTTATACACAATAAATGCTTCAGGTTAAGAAATCCATTGACCTATTTTAATTGGGTGCAGGGCAATTACTGAAGCCCCACGGTGCGTAACACCTGGGAGATTGGAACTCCTGGGTGTCACTCTCTTATCACTTACATTGTCATGGTCCAATGGCAATCATTTTGTTAAATGGCGATTACATTCATAGAATCGTACTGTGCAGAAGCAGCCCTTCGGCCCATCAAGTCTACATCTGACCTCCCACCTAATCCCATTTACCAGCCTTTGGCCTATAGCCTTGAATCATAGAGGTTTACATCTTGGAAACAGGCCCTTTGGCCCAACTTGTCCATGCCGCCCTTTTTTTTAAAACCCCCAAGCTAATCCCAATTGCCCACACTTGGCCCATATCCCTCTATACCCACCTTACCCATGTAACTATCTAAATGTTTTTTAAAAGACAAAATTGTACCCACCTCTACTACTACCTCTGGCAGCTTGTTCCAGACACTCACCACCCTTTGCATGAAAAAATTGCCCCTCTGGACACTTTTGTATCTCTCAATTTGAACCTATGTCCTCTAGTTTTAGACTCCCCTATCTTTGCGTAAAGATATTGACCATCTAGCTGATCTATGCCTCTCTTTATTTATAGACCTCTATAAGATCACCTCTAAGCCTCCAACACTCCAGAGAAAAAAGTCCCAGTCTATCCAGCCTCTCCTTATAACTCAATCCATCAATTCCCTGTAGCATGCTAGTAAATCTTTTCTGCACTCTTTCTAGTTCAATAATATCCTTTCTATAATAGGGTGACCAGAATTGCACACAGCATTCCAAATGTGGCCTTACCAATGTCTTATACAACTTCACATGCCCCAATTCTTGTATTCAATATTCTGAGCGATGAAACCAAGCATTCTGAATGCTTTCTTCACCACTCTAACCACCTATGACTCCACTTTCAAGGAGCTCTGAACATGTACCCCAAAATCTCTTTGTTCTGTTATAAGAACATGAGAATTAGAAGCAGGAGTAGGCATCTGGCCCTTCGAGCCTGCTCTGCCATTCAGTAAGATCATGGCTGAACTTTTTGTGGACTCAGCTCCACTTACCCACCTGCTCACCATAACATTTAATTCCTTTACTGTTCAAAAATTTATCTATCCTTGCCTTAAAAACATTCAATGAGGTAGCCTCAACTGCTTCACTGGGCAGGGAATTCCACAGATTCACAACCCTTTGGGTGAAGAAGTTCCTCCTCAACTCAGTCCTAAATCTGCTCCCCCTTATTTTGAGGCTATGCCCCCTAGTTCTAGTTTCACCCACCAGTGGAAACAACCTCCCTGCTTCTATCTTATCTATTCCCTTCATAACCTGAGATGTTTCTATGAAAGCTCCCCTCATTCTCCTGAATTCCAATGAGTGTAGTCCCAGTCTACTCAGTCTCCCCTCATGATGTGCCAAGAGCTCATCCAGGTACGTTTTAAAGGATATGAGGTAACCTGCCTCCACCACCCTTCCAGGCAGTGCATTCCAGACTGTCACCACCCTCTGGATTAAAAGGTTTTCCTCACATCAACCTCCCCGAACCTCCTGCCTCTCACCTTGAACCTCCGTCCTCTCGTGACTGACCCTTCAACTAGGGGGAGCAGCTGCTCCCTATCCACTCTGTCCATGCCCCTCATAATCTTGGGACACCTCAATCAGATCGCCCCTCTGTCTCCAACGAAAACAACCCAAGCCCACCCAACCTCTCTTCAGAACTTAAATGTTCCACCCCAGGCAGCATCCTGGTGAATCTCCTCTGCACCCCCTCCAGTGCAATCACATCCTTGCTTTAACGCAGCAACCAGAACTGCGCACAGTGCTCCAGCTGTGGCCTCACCAAGGTTCTATACGACTCCAACATGACTTCCCTGCTTTTGTAATCTATGTCTCAATTGATAAAGGCGAGCGTCCTGTATGCCTTTTTCACCCGCCCTATTAACACGCCCTTCCACCTTCAGAGATCTGTAGACAAACACATCGAGGTCCCTTTGTTCCACAGAACTTCCTAGTGTCACGCCTGAATATTGTTCAGGCAATTGCATTGTTAAGCAGGGTAATGTGAACTTCCATGCCCGCTGGGCACGACAGGCATTTTATCACCCCCGTTAATCAACTTTTGATTTCACCTTTTAAGTTTCCTTTTTGTTTGATGGCAGTATTCACCTTAAGGGACCGCTCTTAAGATTTATCACTCAGTTCATTTAACTTAGTTTAACTGGTTATACTCAAAAGATCACCAACAACCTGTCCCGGTGCGTCCATGCTGACACTATAGTTAAGAAAGCTCACCAACGCCTCTACTTTCTCAGAAGACTAAGGAAATTTGGCATGAATCTCTGGAATTCTCTGCCCGTTGAAGTGGTGGAGGCTGCCTCGCTAAATATTTTTAAGACGCGGGTTGATGGGTTTTTGATAAGAGAGGGGATTAAGGGTTATGGGGAGAGGGCGGGAAGGTAGAACTGAGCCGCGACAGATCAGCCATGATCTCATTGAATGGCGGGGCAGGCTCGAAGGGCTAGATGGCCTACTCCTGCTCCTATTTCTTATGTTCTTATGACTCGCACCAACTTTTAAGATGCACCATATAAAGCATCCTTTCTGGTTGTATCACAGCTTGGTATGGCTCCTGTTCTGCCCAAGACCACAAGTATCTATAAAAGGTCGTGAATGTAGCCCAATCCATCACGCAAACCAACCTCCCATCCATTGACTCTGTCCACGCTTCCTGCTGCCTCGGGAAAAGCAGCCAGCATAATTAAGGACCCCACGCACCCCGGACGTTCTCTCTTCCACCTTCTTCCTTCGGGAAAAAGATACAAAAGTCTGAGGTCAAGCACCAACCAACTCAAGAGCAGCTTCTTCCCTGCTGCTGTCAGACTTTTGAATGGACCTACCTCGCATTAAGTTGATCTTTCTCTACACCCCAGCTATGACTGTAACACTACATTCTGCACTCTCTCCTTTCCTTCTCTATGAACCATATGCTTTGTCTGTATAGTGCACAAGAAAAAATACTTCCCACTGTGTGGTAATACATGTGGCAATAATAAATCAAATCAAATCAAATCGAAGAGTACGGCTGATATTCTCCAATGTCCCCTGCAGCCAGCGAGAATGGAGAATTTGGTGCTCCATTCACAGGACCGGAGAATCCTGGCCACAGGCAAGGTCGGAGAATCCAGCCCCACAGATGGGGACAGCTGGAACGCAGAGATGAGGAGGAACTTGGAAAGCCCCAGACTTTGCAGTATTGCCTTGGAAATAAAACTTGTTGAAGGTACAGGCTAGCTTTGGAATCATCCTTCCCCAGTGCATAATTATTGGAATTAGCACTGGTCCACTGGCACGGCGATAGCACAGCGGGTTGACGGCATGGTGGCACAGCGGTTAGCACTGCTGCTTCACAGCGCCAGGGACCCGGGTTCGATTCCCGTCTTGGGTCACTGTTTGTGTGGAGTTTGCATGTTCTCGCTGTGTCTGCGTGGGTTTCTCCTGGGTGCACCAGTTTCCTCCCACAGTCCAAAGATGTGGTATTGTAGATTGGCTATGCTAAATTGTCCCATAGTATCAGAGGGATTAGCAGGGTAAATATGCAGGGTTATGGGGATAGTTCCTGGGTGGGATTGTTGTTGGTGCTGTCTCGATGGGCTGAATGGCCTCCTTCTGCACTATGATTAGTGACAATGCCTCCTACTACCTGACAGCTAGACAGGCAGCCAGTAGGAGTGACGTGTGAATGCAGAGCTGGGGTAGATGCCTCCGTTTCGTGGCCGCACCCAGCCTCCTCTCTGAGCATGCTGGGTTTGACATCGGAGCGGATGCGTTCAGCCGCATCTCAGAATTTGAGGATCAGTTGCTCAATCACAAACCTTTAGACATATTTCGACCAATCGAGCTGGAAAACTTCCAACGCCTCCGTTCTCGCCCTGAGCAAATTATGAGTTGTACGATCCAGTTAGCACATGAGGTTGCTTTTAGATGAGTTAAATGAGTACCCAGACAATAGGGTGCATTACTGAAGTTACACTTCCAAAATACCATCAATCTTACAAGGTTCAATTAAACACAACACGCTCCAGAAAGCAAGACCCAGGTTTGTCTCCATCATCATTTTGTTTGCAAAATATCAGACAAAAGGATGAACTTTTATCTCACTAAGACTTTGTGAAAGTATCGGAACTGTTTGAATCGTTCTTTGATGTGAAATTGACGTCAGTACTAATGTTATTGCTTTCCCCATCCCTTCCTTAGGCCACCAGTAGAAGCAATTTCCCATTAGCTGAAGGAAGGTGGTGGTGTAGTGATATTGTCGCTCGGCTGGATTTCCCTTGGGGGACCCGGGTTCGAATCCCAACATCATAGATAGTGAAATTTTGAGTTGGATTTTAATAATCTGGATGAATGATGATTGTGAATCCATTGCCAATTTGTAAAAAAAAAAACCCATCTGGTTCACTAATGCCCTTTAGGGAAGGAAATCTGCCGTCCTTACCCAGTCTGGCCTACATGTGACTCCAGAGTCACAGCAATGTCATAAAGTCATAGAAGTTTATGCATGGAAACAGGCCCTTCGGCCCAAGTTGTCCAAGCTGCCCTTTTTTTTAAAACACCGAAGCTAGTCCCAATTGCCCACATTTGGCCCGTATCCCTCTATAGCTGTCTAACCCATTTAACTGTCTAAATGCTTTTTAAAAGACAAAATCGTACCTGCCTCTACTACTGCCTCTGGCAACTTGTTCCAGACACCAGATTCTATGTGAAAAAATCGCCCCTTTTGTATCTCTCTCCCCTCACCTTAAACCTATCCTCTCTAGTTTTAGACTCCCCTACCTTTGGGAAAAGATATTGACTATCTAGTTGATCTATGCCCCTCATTATTTTAGAGACCCAAAAAAGGTCATTCCTAAGCTTTCTACACCCTAGAGAAAAAATCGCAGTCTATCCAGCCTCTCCTTATAATTCAAACCATCAAGTCCCAGTAAATCTTTCCTACACTCCTTCTAGTTTAATAATATCTTTTATATAATGGGATGACCAGAACTGTACACAGTATTCCAAGCGTGGCCTTACTAATGTCTTGTGGTTGACTCTCAAGTGTCACAACATCTTTGGCCCCATCCCCAATAAGCCATTTCAGTCAGGAACATGCCAGGAGCATTGTAACATAGCCAACCAACCTAACCTGCACATCTTTGGACTGTAAGGGACAATATTGCATGGCCAATCCACTTAAAAAAGCATACCTTTGGACTGTGGGAGGAAACTGGAGCACCCGGAGGAAACCCACGCAGACATGGGGAGAATGTGCAAACTCCACACAGTCACCCAAGGCCGCAATCGAACCTGGGTTCTGGTACTGTGAGGCAGCAGTGCTAACCACTGCACCACCAAATGCTGGCAGGTGGTCCCCCTGCAGTGACTCAAGGACAGAGTCAAACCTGTCCTCACCCCTTGGCTGCGATTACGGGCAGATAATGAGCCATTGGCGGTACGGATCTCTTCTCCTCCCTCGTGCAGGCTAATTTCAATGACCAACTGAGTAAGCTGTGTACATGCAGTGATAGAAATCTAGGATCTGTCGTTTTTTTTACAATGGAATCACGTAAGATGGAACATGTTTAGTGTAATAAGTCTTCGGAGGCAGCAGTCCCTTCACCAAAATCCCTTTATTTATAAACTCTAACAGCAGTACACAAAGCGCTCGCAGTCAGCAGTCTACCTTCAGGGGTGTCAGAGGAACCGACAGTCCCAGTTAAAGACTGCGTGGTTGGCCCACCCATTGGATCCTCAATCAGGGAGCTCATACTCCAATGGGCCAACCTGATTGAAGTCACCACATTTAGCCACCCGGCCACGTGGGGCCATCTTCCCTCACGCAATCCTGAGTCCAGAAAGCCAGAGGAAGGGCTGAGCGTAAAGGCATCCATCACTTAAGGCTGCTGTGTTGGATGAGGTTGTCCATAAAAGTCATTCGTTATCGTGAGTGTTGGAAAGCAGAGCGCGTCTTGTTAAATTATAACGATGCGCACTACCTCCAAAGGACATGCTGAGACACTGGCTGACATTCATACTAGGAATTGCAATGCCTTTTGTTTAACAAAAAAATAGCAGGGCCATGCACAGAAATAACAACCGGCTTTGTGTTTGCTGTTTATCTCCGGAGGGGAAATGAAGCATTGAATGGGTCCTGTCGCTGCTGCAAAGGATGTTTTTTCTCCCTCCTTCAAGAGCTCATTAATCTGTGCCTCGATCTTTAATGACATTTCTCATTAACCAAACCCCTTTCTGCTAACGTGCTGCTGGATGCGACACAGGCACGCCAGCCAGGCTCACCGCGCGCAGACATCCACTGCAGATTTCACCCCATTTAAAAACAGATCATGTTTAGTGCCTAGTTGCTAGGGAGCTGACTGGCCAAGTGTTGTTTCCAAGCTCGCAATTCATGCTTTGCGCATTTAAATGTAACCCCTGTGAAGTGTTACATTGATTTTGCCCAAGCAAGCGCCAACACTTCTTTTGCATGTTTCCATTTTTAGTAGCCAAAGATGTTAATGACCCTTTGCCTGTGCAACATGGCTTGAAGTATAGGCTTCCTGCCACGCCTGGGGGAGGTACAACCATAAACACTGAAGGTATGGAAGGTGATTAATAAGCAACCAACTTCTTGGTCGATTGTACACGGAAGCATATATTTCATCCACTAAAAGGTGTTTTTGTTACAAGATGAAACCTCCCTTCTCGACTGTCCAAGTTAGCACTGATGTTCAGAGAATCATAAAACCCTACACTGCAGAACGAGGCCATTCGGCCCATTGAGTCTGCACCGACCACAATCCCACCTCCCCTATCCCCACAACCCCATGCATTTACCCTACCTCGTACCCCTAAGGGGGAATTTAGCATGGCCAATCCACCCAACCCGCACATCTTTCGGACTGTGGGAGGAAACCGGAACACCCGGAGGAAACCCATGCAGACACGGAGAGAACATGCAAAATCCACATAGACGGTGACCCAAGCTGGGGATCGAACCCGGGTCCTTGGCACTGTGAGGCAGCAGTGCCAACCACTGTGCTGCCCCACAGTTGAAAACTGAAGTTTTTAAGTTTATTTATTACTGTTACAAGTGGACTTGCAATAACACTGCAATGAAGTTGCTGTGAACATCACCACAATCCGACGCCTGATTAGGCACACCGAGGGAGAACTTAATACCTAACCACCACATCTTTTGGAAGGAAACCCACGCAGACATAGGGAGAACATACAGATTCCACATAAGCAGTGACCCAAGCCAGGGATCGAACCCGGGTCCCTGGTGCTGTGAGAAAGTAGGACGTTGCGCTGAATCCCATTAACCTGCCCCAGTCAGCCCCAGTACAGTGTCTGAAACAGGAGCTGATGGAAGCAGAGTGCACCAGTTATTTTACAAAAAGCTCCTTTGGAAAGAAAAGTCTCTTAATGCTTGATTTTCGCTTGGGAATTGAAAAGTTGCAGTTTAATCTACCGAGGTTATAAAATGGAAATAGTGAATAGTTTGATTGTGTGCTTTTCCTTTGTGAATTATCAATAATAAGAACTTGCAGTATGGAAGGGGCAAGTCACTTTTCTCTTTAAAGACATTCTGTTGTTGCTGTGAAGAGTTTTGTATGAGGCTTTGTTGTATTTATTGTTGTTTGGAAGATGACATCAGTGAGCTTTCAGTAAAACCCATTGAGTATGAGAAAAGATTGTACAGGTGCACAGATTGCAATCAACCTTGAAAGAGGTCCATTAGTTAGGTGATTCTGCACAATAGTTATGAAGAGTTCACCTTACAACAATCCATTAAATGTCCTTTGAGTCATCATTTGTTAGAATATAACTGGTGATACTTTTGTTTTGGATGTAATGTGACCAATGGTAACAAGCTGTAAGGGTCAGCTGACCCTGTAAACCATGGAACCAATTACAGCATGATGCAATGGTCAGCTGACTCACGATAAATAAGAACCTGTTCGGAATTGTGGGAAGCTTGGATTGGCCCAGGGTGAGGCCCCAAGTTTGGAACAATAAAGTTTCGTCATTCAACATTTTCTTTGATTTTTTTTAAGTTGGAATAAGTTTTATTAGATGT
The DNA here is from genome assembly GCF_965287045.1 of Carcharhinus amblyrhynchos. NCBI lineage: Eukaryota > Metazoa > Chordata > Chondrichthyes > Carcharhiniformes > Carcharhinidae > Carcharhinus > Carcharhinus amblyrhynchos. The sequence goes on along the minus strand of NC_137335.1, from coordinate 8,409,037 downwards.
TTATTGTCTGCATTTGAAGAGTTCCTTCTGAAGAAACATCACACGCAGACAAAGAGGATGAGAAACGTTTGGGAACTGGGAGGGTTTGCAGGGAGAGATCTAGTGCATTGAAAATAGAACCGCTTCTTGCTTACTTTCTTCTACCACAATCCCTCTGTCCAAAATCCACATGGGCGTGAAGTCGGGATCCGATTCCAACAGGGCTCGGGGAAAAGGACATTGTTGCAGTTTTGCCACGGAGAATAAGACGGGTTGAAAGATCGGGAATTGCACTTTGCCTGATGGATGTTGTGTGGAAGCAGAGGTTGAAAAGTACACTCCACTTCCACCAGCTCCTGTTTCAAACATTGAACCCACGCGCACTGGAGCCGATTAGGGTGGGTTAATGTGACTCAGCACAACAACCCCCTTTCTGTTCCCCGGAGCAACGCCGGGGAAAGGAGCAACAGTCTCCCTGACTTCACGCAGACTTGATTTAATTTGGTCGTTCCTTCACACCAGGCTAGCAACCAGCTGTGGATGAGTAAAGGGCAGAAGGGAAGAAAATAATTTCACAAATAAAACCTGCAGGCTTTGAACTAATGTGTTGTAGGTGCAACACTCTCTGAAATCCCTTTCTCTGCTCTTCTCATCAGAGTCCAGAGAACCATAGAATCCCTACAGTGCAGAAGGAGGCCATTTGGCCCATCGAGTTTCCACCCACCTGCACTCTAAAAGAGCATCTTATTCAGACCCATCCTCCCGCTCTATCCTTGTAACCCTATGCATTTATTATGGCTAATCCATCTAACCGACACATCTTTGGACAATAAGGGGCAATTTAGCACAGCCAGTCTAGCTAACCTGCACATCTTTGGACACTATGGGACAATTTAACATAGCCAATCCACCTAACCTGCACATCATTGAACACTGAGCGGCAATTTAGCATGGCCAATCCATCTAACCTGTAGATCTTTGGACATAAGGGGCAATTTAGCATGGCCAATCCACCTAACCTGTAGATCTTTGGACATAAGGGGCAATTTAACATAGCCAATCTACCTAACCTACACATCTTTCGTACTAAGGACCAATTTAACATGGTCAATCCACCTAACCTATACAACTTTGGAAACTAAGGGGCAATTTAGCATGGCCAAAGAACCTAACCTGCACATCTTTGGTACTAAGGGACAATTTAACATGACCAATCCACCTAACTTACATATCTTTGGAAACTAAGGAGCAATTTAGATGATCAATCAACCTAACTTGAATATCTTTGAACACTGACGGGCAATTTATTACAGCCAATCCTCCTCACCTGCACATCTTTGAACAGTAAGGGGCAATTTAACATGGCCAATCCGCCGAATACAGATATTGTTGGAAACTAATGGACAATATAGCATGGCAATCCACTTAACCTATAGATCTTTGGACTGTGGGAGAAAACCAGAGCACCCGGAAGAAACCCACTCAAGCATAGGGAGAACGTGCAAACTCCATACAGACAGTGACCCGAGACTAGATTCGAAATTTGGGTATCTGACCCTGTGCTGATCACCCACTTGGACAACTTTTTTGTTGAAGTAGATTAATATTTCTGCTAAAATAGTGGAATGCAGAAAGCAGCAAGCTTTCACATTGGTTATCCCACTGCACAGCATGAATAACCATCAATCTCTCCGATCCAAAGTGCCATCCGCAGTATGAGTGAGCTCCATAGTGAGAGGCCATGAGAATGTCACATTTCCAGACACTGTGCATTGCTGATTTACACACAGCAAACCTCACGCTATCGCAGAATGTAGGTTTGGAACATTTATCATCGGGACATGAATTGGGGCAGTCACCTCAGTTGATTTACAGCGCCATTCCTGCTTCTGCCGCTTCTTCAAGATCAACTCTCTGGTGCGTGACGAGCAAGATTGCTTTTGAAGTGAGTGATAGCTACTTCAGTTGTTTTAATGTGATTTCCCTCCATTACAGTTTGCTGGCTTATCAGTCAACGAGTGGGTTGCAGAATAAACGCGCTTTCTACCAGATGAACAGGTCAGCGTTCAGAGTTAGGCCCTCGCACCTAAATAATGCTGCAGTGAAGAGTGGAAATAATGTGGAGATGCCTGTGTTGGACGGGGGTGGGCACAGTAAGAAGTCTCACAACACCAGGTTAAAGTCCAACAGGTTGGACTTTAGACTTTAACCTGGTGTTGTGAGACTTCTTACTGAAGAGCAGACATTTTCCCTCATTCATAGAATGGAAACCCTACAGTGCAAAAGGAGGCCATTTGGCCCATTGAGTCTGCACCGACCACAATCCCACCCAGGCCCTATCCCATTTATTCTAGCTAGCTCCCCCCCCCCCCCACCGACACTAAGGGACAATTTAGCCTGGCCAATCCACCTAACCTGCACATCTTTGGAATGTGGGAGGAAACTACAGCACTTGGAGGAAACCCACAGAGACATGGGGAGAATGTGCAAACTCCACACATACACTGACCCAAGCCGGGAATTGAACCGGGGTCCCTGATGGTGTGGGGCAGCAGTGCTAACCACTGTGCTGCTGTGCCACTCATTGATGGTGAAGGGCCAAATAATGAGTGAGCGCAAAGTCACTCATTCATTCTGGCCAGTAATATGCGTGGTGAAGTGAGATGTGTGAATGGACACTATTTTTGGGACAAAAGACTGATCTAGCAGCTCTCCCATTTGGTCAAGTGGATAAGTTCAGCACCCTGGCATGCACTGACCTGTACAGGCCTAAAAGACCCCACAGACCGGGCAGAATTTGCAACTCTTTGCAAGTAAGTTAAGAGGAAGAATTTGAGGCAGAGTCTTATGCTCTGCACCATGGCGGTTTAGTTAGACATTCCCCGTGTCTGCGTGGGTTTCCTCTGGGTGCTCCAGCTTCTTCCCACAGTCCAACGATGTGCTGGTTATGTGCATTGGCCATGCTAAATTGCTCTTTTATTGTCCCAAGATGGGCGGCACAGTGGCGCAGTGATTAGCAATCGCTGCCTCACCATTGCTAGGGACCCGGGTTCGATTCCCGGCTTGGGTGACTGTCTGTGTGGAGTCTGCACGTTCTCCCCATGTCTGCGTGAGTTTCTTCCGGTGCTCTGATTTCCCCCCACGATCCAACAGATGTGCTGGATAGGGTGCATCAGCCATGCTAAATTCTCCCTCAGTGTACCTAAAGAGGCGTCGGAGTGTGGGGACTTTCACAGTAACTTCATTGCAGTGTTAATGTAAGTCTACTCGTGGCACTAATAATCAAACTTAAAGCTTCAACTTAAAGAAGGGAACTTAATTAGGAGCGAGGGTGGTGGGTGCGCACTCCTCTACCTCCCTGCCTACAGCCCATTCAATCCATAGTAAAAAGACCCGCGGACTGTCTTCCTGCCATCTGAGGTTCCCAAATGAACAACCAATGCCCATTTAAGGGCATCATCTTGGGACTAACCCAATGGCAGGCATGGGAGGGTCACCCCACTTGAGGCACGTCAAGGCAATCTGTGCCGAGTTGCCTGCAGGTTTCTGGGGCAGGATCACCTGTTCAAAGGTACTTGGTGCCTGATTAAGGGGCCCGGATAGGTGGCCCACTGAGAGCCAACTCTGTATTTGCTGCCTGCCCCCTCCTCACCCTTCCCCTGAAGCTCCCACCTCCCACTATCGCTCAGCTGTAGCCTCTCATCCTGAGCCTTGGGTAGTTGCAGTACCGGCAGCAGCCACTACCTCCCTGGAGGAGCTGTCTTTCAATGGAAGCTTTTGGTTTCTGCTCATTGTGGGGTGGGGCAGGGTGAGGTTTTTGCCCTTCATGTGCTTGGTCCCAGTGAAGATACAACACTGATTTGTCAAGATTTCCCAAACGGTGGTAATGCCGGACCCACTCCTGGCCAATATTCATCCCTCACTCAGCATCGGAAAGTCAGAGTATCTGGTCATTTTCACACTGTACCAAAGTGTATCACTTCACATTTCCCCACATTGAATTTCACCTGCTGAGATTCTGCTCATTTCGTAGAATTACAGAAGATGCATCGCATAGAAATCAACCCACAGCCCAACGTGTCCATGTTTACTCTCCACTCAAGCCTCCTCCCATTTTTCCTCATCTCAATCTATCAACCTAACCCGTGGTGCGTCACAGTGGTTAGCACCGGTGCCTCACAGCGCCAGGGACCCAGGTTTGATTCCCGGCTTGGGTGGCTTGGCTCTGTGCAGAACCTGCATGTTCTTCCCGTGTCTGCACGGGTTTCCTCTCACACTCCAAAGCTATGCGGGCTAAGTGGATTGAACATGCTAAATTGCCCCTTAGTGTTAAGGGGACTAGATAGGGTGAAATGCATGGGGTTATGGGGATAGCGCCTGGGTTGGATTGTGTTAGGTGCAGACTCGATGGGCTGAATGGCCTCCTTCTGCACTGTAGGGATTCTATGATAATTAATGATAACCCTTTACGTCCTTCTATCTCATGTACTTATCTAGCTTCCTCTCAAGTGTGTTTGTACTATTCACTCCAGCTGTTTCTTGTGGTGGTAAGCTCCACGCTCTCACTACTCTTTGAGTGAAGAAGCAGAATAACGAAACAGCAGATGGCCTCTGATTCCTCTCCCGGCTTTCCAGGGCAAGGATCGGCTGATTAAGCCACCAGTTAAATGGAGCACCTTCATTGCGATACCTTGGCCCCTTGCTGTGGGAGTCACAGCAACAACACTGTTGGTGTAAGACCCCTCGCTGTGCGCCTCTCATCGAGCTTGTTGACTTCTCCAGAATGTGTTGGATGTCTTCCCAGTGTCTCGAACCGATAACTGCTTTGTCTGGTGTTCTCTCTGATGGTCCTAATCAACATCCTGTAAAACCAATGTGTTACAGGGAGTTAACCACTCATGAACTAACTGTAACTGCAAAACAACAACATTGATTTGATTTGATTTATTGCGATGTATTGGGATACAGTGAAAAGTATTGTTTCTAGCGCGCTATACAGACAAAGCATTACCATTCATAGAGTATATTGGGGAGAAGGGAAGGAGAGGGTGCAGAATGTGGTGTTACAGTCATAGCCAAGGTGCAGAGAAAGATCAACTTAATGCGAGATAGGACCATTCAGCAGTGGTTAGCACTGCTGCCTCAGCATCAGGGACCCGGGTTCGATTCCCGGCTTGGGTCATTGTCTGTACAGAGACTGCACATTCTCCTCGTGTCTGCGTGGGTTTCCTCCAGGCGCTCTGGTTTCCTCCCACTGTCCAAAGATGCATAGGTTTGGTTGATTGGCTGTGCTAAATTGCCCGTTTGTGTCAGGGGGATTGGTAGGGTAAATAGGTGGGGTTACAGGGATAGGGCCTGGGTGGGATTGCAGTCGGTGCTGACTCAATGGGCTGAATGGCCTCCTTCTGCATTGTGGGATCCTATTATTCTACGGTCACGCACCAAGAATGGTCACTTGAGCAAGATACAAAGAAAAAGGTGCAAAGGATCATCCATTTGCTCAGGATCCCACTACACCAACCGTCAACATTCACTCCCACCACAACTACTGAAAGTGGTAGCATTGTGTGGTATCTACAAGATGCACTTCAGCAACTCGACAAGGCTCCACTGACTGCACCTTCTAAACCCACGACCTTTACCACCTGGAAGGACAAGGGCTGCAGGCACCGGGGTACACCACCACTTGGGCCTGGGTGGGATTGTGGTCAGTGCAGGTTCGATGGGCAGAATGGCCCTCCTTCTGCACCGTAGCAACTCTATGATAAAAAGAGGTCACTATTGCGGATGCGCTGAATGCAATTTTCACCATTGTGCATCAGTGGGGGAAAGTCACAATCTCAACGCATTACAGCGCACGTGCATTCTTACGCATGAGAAGCTGCCTGTCACTTGTTCCTGGTGCCCAACAGCTCCGCCAAATGCAAAGTAAGCGAGTTATGTTTGGCAGACGTGTGTGCTTCAACTGGACTATTAATCCAGAGGCCCAGCACCCTGGGTTCCAATCCCAGATGGTGGAATTTAAATTCAGCACAGAAAAGGTTGAGCAGGGATGTTTCCTGATAAGGAGGACATTAGTTACAAGGAGAGGTTGGAGAAACTTGGTTTGTTCTCACTGGAATGACGGAGGGGAGACCTGATGGAAGTCTACAAGATTATGAGAGGCATGGACGGAGTGGATAATCAGAAGCTTTTTCCCAGGGTGGAAGAGTCAATTACTAGGGGACATAGGTTTAAGGTGCAAGGGGCAAGGTGATGTATGAGGCAAGTTTTTTTTACACAGGGGGTGCTGGGTGCCTCGAACTCGGAGGAGGATGCAAATATGATGGTGACTTTTAAGGGGTGCCTGGTCAAATAAATGAATAGGATAGGCATAGAGGGATATGGTCCCTGGAAGGGTAGGAGGTTTTAGTTCAGACGGGCAGAGTGGTTAGTGCAGGCTTGGAGGGCTGAAGGGCCTGTTCCTGTGCTGTAATTTTCTTTGTTCTTTGCTCTAACAAATCTGGCAATTATGAATTTAGTCTCAGCAGTGGTGACTTTGAGAAGTGTCATTGCTTTGTTGCAAAAACCCATCGGGGTGTGCTTGTGAACTTAGTTTGACCTCAAAAAGCCAGAAGACACTCGTTGTCTACACTCACACATGAGGTATCTCCAAGCTGTAAGAGCACATGGAACCATATCCTCCGGGATTCAGTCCACCAGAAAGGCTCAAGGCCAAACAAGAACAATTGCATTGTTTTTTAAAGTTTTATTTATTAGTGTCACAAGTAGGCTTACGTTAACACTGCAAGGACGTTACTGTGAAAATCCCCTAGTCGCCACACTCCAGCATCTGTTCGGGTACACTGAGGGGGAACTTAACACAGCCAAAACAGCATATGTTTTGGACTATGGGAGGAAACCCACGCAGACACAGGGAGAATGTGCGGAATCTGCACAGACAGTGATCCAAGCCGGGAATTGAACCCCAGTCCCTCACACTGTGAGGCAGCAGTGCTAACCGCTGTGTGAAAAGTAGAAGGTGTGTTCTAATTATCCAAGCTATGCGTTGGCACAACTCTGCTTCTGAGATCTCTCCAAAAAGGATAAACAGAGCTCTTTGAGTTCACCAAGGAGTGGGTCACCTGGTAACACTTAAAACCGACTGCTGGAGCTTCAGCCAATGGGATTTTTTTTTGGCATTCTTTCTTGGGATGTAGGCATCGCTGGCTGGGTCAGTATTTGTTGCCCATCCCTAATTGCCCCCTGAATTGAGTAGCTTACTTGGCCATCTGAGAAGATAGTTAAGAGTCAACCACATTGCTGTGTCCCTGGGGTCACATGTAGGCCAGACCAGGTAAGGATGATTGGAAAACGGCTAATGTTACGCCGTTGTTTAAGAAGGGTGCCAGGCAAAAGGCGGGGAATTATAGGCCGGTTAGTTTAACGTCTGTGGTAGGTAAAATGTTAGAATCTGTCATTAAGGAGGAAGTTGCGAGGCATCTTGAAGGGAATTGCTTGATAGAGCAGACGCAGCACGGTTTCATTAAAGGGGAGCCGCGTCTGACAAATTTACTGGAGTTCTATGAGGATGTGTCTAGGGCGGTGGATAGAGGATAGAGAGGGCGGGAAAGTGGAACTGAGCAGCGACAGATCAGCCATGATCTTATTGAATGGCGGGGCAGGCTCGAAGGGCTGGATGGCCTACTCCTGCTCCTATTTCCTATGTTCTTATGTTCTTATTTCCTTCCCTAAAGGGCATTAGTGAATCAGGTGCTTTTTTACAACAATCGATAATCGTTCTCACGGATACCGTCAGGGAGACTAGCATCATAATTTCCAGATTTGTTAATTGAATTTAAATTTCACCAACTTCCGTGATGGGATTGGAATCCAGAGACCTGAGCCCTTGGATTAATAGTGAAATGATATTGAAACTGCACCACCACCATAGGATGGACGGTGGCACAGTGATTAATATTACTGCCTCACCTGATGAAGGAACAGTGCTCCAAAAGCTTGTACTACCAAATAAACCTGTTGGATTTTAATCTGGTGTTATGAGACTTCTTACTGTGCCTCACAGCAGCAGGGACCCGAGTTTGATTCCAACCTCGGGTCACTGGCTGTGTGGAGTATGCACATTCTCCCTGTGTCTGCGTGGGTTTTTTCCATGTGCTCCAGTTTCCTCCCACACTCCAAAGATGTGCGGGTTAGATTGGTCGGCCATGCTAAATTGCCTCCTAATGTCCGGAGGGGCTGGTAGGGTGAATATATGGTGTTACGGGGAAGGGTGGGATTGTTCTCAGTGCCAGATTGATGGGCCAAATGGCCTCCTTCTGCATTATAGGGATTCTATGATTCTATTTCCACCACTAACCAATACCCATCATACCCCCTCCCAATCCCCACCCCCCCCCAAGTAAAAATGACCCTCTGCACAATAAAGTAACTCCTGATCACATGAGGTTGCCGAATCCTAGCATGTTGCAAATTCTGTAATATGTATAAATAACATACATTACTCCACTGAGTACTTTAAAAATGATGACCGATGATATGGCCTAGAGTTCATTCTGATATTACAAAGTGTGACGTGGAGATGCCGGTGTTGGACTGGGGTGGGCTCAGTAAAAGGTCTCACAACACCAGGTTAAAGTCCAACAGGTTTATTTGGAATCATGAGCTTTCAGAGCGCTGCTCCTTCATCAGGTGAATGGAGAGGTAGGTTTCACAAACACGGGATATGTAGACACAGACACAAGATGATTACTGGTTGGAATGTGAAGAATGGTTGGAATGTGAGTCTTTACAGGTAATCAAGTCTTTCCAGGTATGAACAGTGTGGGCGGAGAGAGGGATATTCACAGGTTAAAGAGGTGTGAATTATCTCAAGCCAGGACAGTTAGTAGGATTTTGCAAATCCAGGCAGTAAGGTGAGGTTACGAGTAGTATGACATGAACCCAAGATCCCGGTTGAGGCCGTCCCCATAGGTGGAGAACTTGGCTATCAGTCTCTGCTCGGCAACTCTGCATTGTTCACAAAGTATGAACAGTTTTTGGAGAGATTAGCCTGATGCTTAAAGTGACGGCCTGGATAAGGGTGGCTCGATGGCACCGTGGTGAGCATTCCTGCCTCTCAGCACCAGGGACCCGGGTTCAATTCCTGAATCGGGTCACTGTCTGTGTGGAGATTGCACATTCTCCCCGTGTCTGCGTGGGTTTCCTCTGGGTGCCCCAATTTCCTACCACACTCCAAAGATGCGCGGGTTAGGTGGATTGGCCATGTTAAATTGCCCCGTAGTGTCAGGCGTTCTAGCTAGGGTAAATGCATGGGGATAGGGCCTGGGTGGGATTGTGGTTGGTGCTGACTTGTTGGGCCGAATGGCCTCCTTCTGCACTGCAGGGATTCTATGAATACTTTGGAGTTGAGATGAATATTGTCGTTGGGTTGTGATTCCCAATGGAGACTGGACAACAGTTTGGACTCAGTAACTTTGACACAGTGCAAATGAAGTATTTTATGTTCAGTAGAGGGGTCTGTTTGCCTAATTGTTTTTCCCAAGGCTTGAAGGTGCCCCCAAACTGGACATTTACCAGCATTTCTGGCCTGATTTTTATTTGCCGATTTGGCAGACAGCCCGACATCAGCGGGAATCTTGACTTAACTCTCGGCCTCAGAACTTTATGGGTTTCGATGATGAAGCAGGTGGGGGCATGCTGCCCTCTTGGGGATGGCAGCCAGCTCCCAGATTGGACAGCCTGATCAGAGAGCAGTCAGCCCAGCAGCACTGCCAATGGGTCCAGCTGAGACCAGCAGAGGGTCTGCAGCCTGCACAACATGCTTCGGAAGAATCCCTGGGTCAAGTGCTTCAGGAAAATCCCGCCGGGAATATCGTTGGAACCGGGGCTGCTCCTTTTCCTGCCTGCAGCCATTTGGCCCATTGATTCAGTGCCAGCTGGGGAAAAAAGGGCTATCCAACCCAATCCCGCTGTCCAGCACTTGGTCCACAAGCCCTGGAGGCCATAGTACTCCCCATGCCTTTGGAAACGCAACGAGAGTTTTCCAATCGCTCCAACTCTGAAGTCAAAGTGCTGGGTTAGAAAAGTGACGGGCCAAATGGTCTCCCAACTCGCTCTGAGTTCCCACAGTCATAGAATCCCTACTGTACAGAATAAGGCCATTTGGCCCATCAAGTCTACACTGACCACAATCCCACCCAGGCCCTATCCCCTCAACGCCACCTACTTCCCCTGCTAGTCCCCCTGACACTAAGGGACAATTTAGCATGGCCAATCCACCTCACCAGCATGTCATTCAGACTGTGGGAGGAAACCGGAGCTCCCGGAGGAGACCCATGCAGACACGGGGAGAACATGCAAACGCCACACAGATGGTGAGCCAAAGCCGGGAATTGAACCCAGGTCCCTGGCACTGTGAGGCAGCAGTGCTAACCACTGTGCCACCATGTCAGCTCTTTGTTGGTTAGTCTCTTCCTCAGGCTGCTGCCAAATGGAGAGATCTACACTGAATGGAATTGTAGGTTAAAGTTTATTTATTAGTCACCAGTGGGCTTACATTCATGATGCAATGAAGTTACTGTCAAAATCCCCTAGTCACCACACTCCAGCGCCTGTTCGGGTACACTGAGGGAGAATTTAGCATGGCCAATGCACCCTAACCAGCACGTCTTTTAAGAAGCATCTGGATAAATACATGAATGGGATGGGAATAAAATAGAGGGATATGGTACCTGGAAGGGTAGGGGGTTTTAGATCAGTGGGCAGCATGGCTAACGCAGGCCTGAAGAGCCCGTTCCTGCGCTGTAATGTTCTTCGTCTTTTGGACTGTGGGAGGAAACCGGAGCACCCGGACAAAACCCACACAGACACCGGGAGAATGTGCAGACTCCACACAGATGGTGACCCGAGCCAGGAATCGAGCTCAGGTCCCTGGCACTGTGAGGCAGCATTGCCAACCACTGTGCCATTGTGCCACCTCTGGAAAGTGCTATAGAATACAGGTCACAGAACGCAGAGTTTAAAGGAGTTATTCAGACTCGAGGATGCTGTAACTTCGCTGCTGCGACCCATGACATTACCAGAACTGCCCAGTTAGATTAGTGCCTTGCTAGTCACTGTCAGCAATCTATTATCCCACAGCTATTTTGGTTAAATTACAGTTCCTGGGCACCGAACACAAATGACAAGTGTGGCTCAATTTGATACAAACTACTCCTGCCTGGTAGAAGGTAATTGGACTTTAAGTAATTGAATGTATAGATGGGAGCTATCAGTCCCAATGCACTTCCTGTCAAAGAGTTGTTACTTTGCAATTCTTAGGCATTCGGGATAGGCTTGTTTACTTTAATGAACTACACAATTCCTTTCTGATTTCTACATGAAAAGCTGGTGGGCATGATGGTGATAGATGGTTGCACAGTGCCGATGAACACATAATCATTCCGCACTGTTTAAATATAGCCGTACTGGAAGTGCGTCAAAACTTGCGTGGGTTATTTAGCAAGTTATGCCCCGCAACAGGGCATTAGTGCACTGATTTATTTCCATTAATATCTCCCGCCGCACTGTACCTCTGGTGCCTACAGAAGTGAGTAATCTTCGAGTTCAGAGAAGATGGAAGCTAGTTTCCATCATATCTGAATCATAGAATCCCTGCAGTACAGATGGAGGCCATTCAGCCCATTGAGTCTGCACCGACTCTCTGACAGAGTATCTTACCCAGGATCTCTGCCATCGCCCTATTCCCATAGCCCACACTTTTAGATGGCTAATCCATCTAACCGACACATGTTTGGACACTGAGGGGTAATTTAGCATGGCCAATCCACCTAACCTGCCCATCTTTGGAGACTAAAAGGCAATGTAGCATGGCCAATCTGTCTAACCTGCATATTTCAGGACAGTAAGGGGTAATTTAGCATGGCTAATCCACCTAACCTGCACATCTTTGGACACTGAGGGGCAATTTAGCATGGCCAATCCATCTAACCTGCCCATCTTTGAACACTAAGGGATAATTTAGCATGGCCAATCTGTCTAACCTGCATATTTCAGGACAGTAAGGGGTAATTTAGCGTGGCTAATCCACCTAACCTACACATCTTTTGATACTAAAGGGCAATATAGCATGGTCAATCCGTCAAACCAGCGCATCTCTGGACACAAATGGGTAATTTAGCACGGCCAATCTGTCTATCCTACACATCTTTGGATACTAAGGGGCAAGTTAGCATAGCCAATCCACCTAACCTACACAACTGCAGGAGGAAACCGGAGCACCCGGAGGAAACCCACGCACAAAAAAGGGGAAACGTGCAGACTCCACACAGTCACCTGAGACCGGAATTGAACCCAGAACCCTAGTGTTGTGAGGCCGCAGTGCTAACCACTGTGCCACCCATATTTGTGTTCCTGAAAGATGAGTGGGAATTAAACCTTCCGGAAGTTTTTTTTTCTCCCTCGGTACATTCTGTAAAGTTCTGATAGCCCTCGTAACGTGATGAATCTCTTTTCAGAGTCAAGGTAGCTGCCCGTTTACAGTTGTTGGCCATGTCTGTCCCCGGGTCCAAAAAATACCATCGTTAGCATCAAAGCTGTCTTCATACTGTAAGCACCAGGGAACGTTGTCTGTATGGAGTTAACAATGTCATTATTGCTCATTTCTGGTGACCCATGCAAGCTGGTTAAACCAGATAGGTTGACTGAAGTTGATAATGTTAAGGTACAGATCAGAAACCCCTGGGGAGACAATGGTCCAATAGTATTATCATTAGGCTATTAATCCAGAAACTCAGCTAATGTCCTGGGGACCTGGGTTCGAATCCCACCTTGGCAGATGGTGGAATTTGAATTCAATAAAAGATATCTGAAATTAAGAAACTACTGATGACCTTGAAGCCATTGTTATTGTATAGGGTGTTGGTGAGACCAGTTTTGGCCTCCTTATTTGAGGAAGGATGGGGTGGGCATTGGAGTTAGTTCAGGGGAGGTTCACCAGATTGATTCCAGGGTTGAAAGAGTTGACGTATGAGGAGAGATTAAACAGTTTGGGTTTATACTCGCTGGAGTTTAGACGGATGAGAGGGGAGCTGATGGAGGTACATAAAATACTAATAAGGGATTGATAAAGTAAATGTAGACCAAATGTTTCGCCTTGTGGGGCAATCTAGAACAAGGGGTCATAGGTGTAGATTGAGAGGCAGTAGATGTAAAACTGAAATGAGGAGGAACTGCTTCTCGCAGAGGGTGGTGAATTTGTGGAACTCACTGCCCCGTAGTGTGGTGGAGTCCAAATCATTGAATGATTGTAAGGGGGAGATAAATATATTTCTAATAAAAAAAAATGAGTTAAAGGGATATGGAGAACAGGCGGGGAGGTGGATTTGAGACCAGGGAGAGGTCAGCCATGATCTGATTGAATGACGGAGCAGGCTCGAAGGGCTACCTTGCCTACTTCTGCTCCTAATTCTTATGTTCCTATGTCAATTGTCAGAAAAAACCCATCTGGTTCATTAATGTCCTTTTGGGAAGGAAATCTGCCGTCATTACTGGGTCTGACCAACATGTGACTCCACAGCAATGTGGTTGACTCTCAACTGCCCTCGGGCAACTAGGGATGGGCAATAAATGCTGGCCCAGCCAGTGATTCCCATGTCCCACAAATTAATAAAACATGTTAGGAAGCCTGACAAGGCCCATTAAAAATAGCTTCTATTCCAATTCCACAAAGACTCCAGACATCCCAAGTTCTCTCCAAGCCTGCATGTTAGCCAATACTATTAACTGTTCCTTCTCTTCGAGTGTTGCCTCTCTCTCTCCTTCATATCCACAGTCCTCGCCCTTCTTCTCAAAAGAACAAACTCATGACTCCCTCCACCATCTTTGAACACTATTCCAAGTCCAACCTCTCTCTCCCTTCCAGCTATGTGATTTAGCCAGAGGGAAGAGTGGATGGCTCCAGTCTCTCAAGAGACTGAGACTCTTGGACTTAAGAAAGTTGGTATGAGGGCCATACTGGGGAAACGGCCAATGTGAGAGGAGCGTAATGGTTTTTATGTGAATCAAATTTCGAGATTTGCATTTGAGCAAATCGCTGAGGATTTATTTTTATTCGTTCATGGGACATGGGTGTTGCTGGCTGGGCCAACAATTATCGCCTATTCTTCACTGCCCTGCATTTCAGAGGGCAGTTAAGAGTCAACCACATTGGTGCGGATCTGGAGTCACATGTAGGTCAGACCAAGTAGAGACGATGGATTTCCTTCCCTTAAGGAAATTAGTGAACCAGATGGGTTTTTCCAACAATCAAGAATGGTTTCATGGTCATCAGTGGACATTTAATTCCAGATATCATGTTGAATTCAAATTTCGCCATCTGCCATAGTGGGGTTTGAACCCGGGTGGATCATGCCCTGGGTCTCTGGATTATGAGTCCAGTGACAATATCACTATACCAGCACCAACCGTTGTGAGTAGACAGCTAACTAGAGAGCTGGCTTTAATGGCTAATATTCTAACACTATTACCATACCACACTGATCCTTCCAGTGGCATTGTGGTTCATGCTTAGATTTGATGGCTGGAATTGTCCAGCTGTTTACGCAACTGGGATTCCCTGATCCCACCCTTTGTCGCATGTTTCCTGATGGTGTGGGGTGGTTTCAATGGGAATTCCTGTTGACAGTCCGGTCATCATCGAACGGTTCACCTCCACCAAGAAAAATGCTGAGGGAAGGTCAGAGAATCTCACCCAATGTGATTGGATGCCTTTGATTTTGATTTGATTTATTATTGTCACATATATGAGTATACAATGAAAAGTATTGCCCCTTGCGCACTATATAGACAAAGCATGCCGTTCATAACGTAGGAAAGGAGAGAGTGCAGAATGTAGTGTTACAATTATAGTTAGGGTGTAGGGAAAGATCAACTTAACGCAAGGTAGGTCCATTCAAAAGTCTGACGGTAGCAGGGAAGAAGCTGCTCTTGAGTTGGTTGGTACGTGACCTCAGACTTTGGTATCCTTTTCCCGACGGAAGAAGGCGGAAGAGTGAATGCCCGGGGTGCATGCGGTCCTTGATTACGCTGACTGCTTTTCCAAGGCAACAAGAAGTCTAGACAGAGTCAGTGGATGGGAGGCTGGTTTGTGTGATGGACTGGGCTACATTCTTGACCCATTGTAGTGTCTTGTAGTCTTGGGCAGAGCAGGACCCATACCAAGTTGTGATACAACCAGAAAGTGTGCTTTCTATGATGCATCAGTGAAAGTTGGTGAGATTCATAGCTGATATGCCAAATTTCCTTATTCTTCTGAGAAAGTAGAGGCATTGGTGGGCTTTCTTAACTATATTGGCATGGCGGGGGGCCAAATGATCTGGACACCTAAAAACATGAAGCTCTCAACCATTTCTACTTTATCACCATTGATATAGACAGGGCATGTTCTCCACTACACTTGCTGAAGTCAATGACTATCTCATTCATTTTGTTGACGTTGAGGGAGAGATTATTGTTGCCTCACCGGTTCATCAGAATCTCTATCTCATTCCTGTACCCCGTCTCGTCGTTGTTTGAGATCCAGCCCACTACGGTGGTGTGTATACTGCAGTATTGACTCATCATTTTAAAAAAGTATAAATACCATTATTGTGACAACAGTTTGTTGTGAACTTTACGTTAAAAATTGTCTTCTAAATGAAGGCTGGAATTTTTTAGCTGTGCTATGGCGGGACCCTTCCCCGTGGCAGATGTGGTGAGACGCGCAAACCTCCATTGACTTTTTCAGGACTGGAAGATTCACCCTGGGAAAATTCCAGGCAAAGTCTTAAAAATACACAGAAGGAGCGATTGAACCTTCATCCCTTTTTGGAACAGCATCTGCTGTGCTCTCACTTTCTTAAGCCTGTTTCCATAGCTGCTTACAGTGCCTTGACAGAAATATCCATTCCAAGTCAGAAATAATTGGAAAATGGAAACATTCATTTAAATGGAAAATGCTTCTGATATTATCTCCTGAGCTGAAAAGAAATACAGTCAGGGTCAGTCCCTCTTCATCATAAAATGATAGGAAATTTTACAGAGATAATGTCACTTGATTGATAATGCTCAGGCTCATATTGGTGCCTTGGGGACATGGGTTCAAATCCCACTATCGCAGCGGATGGAATTTAAATTCACTCTATTAATCCAGAATTAGCCTCAGTAAAGACGACATCATCATAGTCCCAGCTGACCATAGGCCAACTGGTGATTTACCCTGGGGATTGCCACACTTCAGGCAGGGGGCAAGGTTGAGTAGGCAGGATCTTCATGAAGTAATGGTGACCATGACAACAAGCGTTAATTGTTGTGAAATCCCCATTGGATTTACTCATTCCTCTTTGGAGAAGGAAATTTGCCATCCTGACCCCAGTCTGGTCTCCATGTAACTCCAGACCCCGCAGATATGTGACTGACTCTTAACTGCCCTCTGAACTGACCCATTCAATTATCGTAGAAAAACGTGCTGGTTAGGGTGCATTGGCCATGCTAAATTCTCCCTCAGTGTACCCGAACAGGTGCCAGAGTGTGGTGACTAGGGGGTTTTCACAATAAATTCATTGCAGTGTTAATGTAAGCCTACTTGTGACTAATAAATAAACTTTATTAATAAAATCCCTACAGTGCAGAAGAAGGCCATTCAGCCCATCAAGTTTGCATCAACCACAATTCCACCTAGGCCCTATCCCCATCACCACACACATTCACCCTGCTATTCCCCCTGAAACTTGGGTCAATTTAGCCTGGCCAATCAACCTAACTCACACATCTTTGGACTGGTGGGAGGAAATCAGAGCACCCGGAGGAAACCCATGCAGACACGGGGAGAATGTGCAGACTCTGCAAAGACAGTCATCCCTAGGCCAGTGTTAAACCCGGGCGCTGTGAGGCAGCAGTGCTAACCACTGTGCCACTGTGCTGCCAATTAGAGATGGCAATAAATGATGCCCACAGCCCATGAAGGAATAAACAAAATACAATGCTGTACGGCGCCGAAGAAGGCCATTCATCCCAGTGTTTCTGTGCTAGCCCTTTGTAAGAGGTACTGAATTGTCCTCACATGCCTGCTCTTTCCCCATCACTTTGTAAATGTTAAATAGTTACTCAATTCCCTTTTCAGTAACGAGGGTCATAGATCAGCTAGAGAGTCAACATCTTTTCCCAAAGGTAGGGGAGTCTAAAACTAAAGAGCATAGGTTGAAGTTGAGAGAGGAGAGATACAAAAGGGTCCAGAGGAGCATTTTGTTCACACAGAGGGTGGTGAGTGTCAGGAACAAGCTGCCAGAGGTAGTAGTAGAGGCGGGTACAAATTTGCCTTTCAAAAAGCATTTAGAAAGTTTCAAGGTTTTTTTTTCATATGTGAGACGTGGGTGTCTCTGACTGGACAGCATTTATTGCCCATCTCTAGTCGCCCTTGAACTGAGTGGATTGCTAAGCCAACTCAGGGGGCAATGGAGAGTTCATCACATTGCTGGGGCTCTGGAGTCACATATAGGCCAGACTCAGGTAAGGATGGCAGATTTCCTTCCCTGAAGGAACCAGATGGGTTTTTCCAACAATGGTTCCGTGATCATCAGTAGACTCTTAATTCCAGATATTTTTATTGAATTCAAATTCCACCATCTGCCGTGACGGGATTCGAACTCGGGTCCCCAGAACATTAGCTCAGTTTCTGAATTAACAGTCTAGTGATAACACCACTAAGTCTTCACCTCCCCATAAGATAGGTATAGGGAGATATGGGCCCAACGCGGGCAACTGGGACTAGATTAGTGGTTATCAAAAAGAGCAGCATAGACAAGTTGGGCCGAAAGGCCTATTTCCATGTTGTAAACCTCTATGACCCTAATTTAGTACCAAATTTGCTTCCACTGCCCTTTCAGGCAGTGCATTCCAGATCGCCCCAGTGATCACGTGTCTACCTTTCACCTCATGGCATCCGGTTTCATCTCATACTTTTGGATTCCCAGTTTCCTTCTTGCTCCTCCTCTCACACAGCCTCTAAGTGATGTACTGTAGTGTGTGCCTTTGTCTATAAAGATTTCCAAGAACCTTGGACATCTTCATTAGAGTGGAAACCAGATTAGTCTGGATAAGATCGTCAAATTTAATGATGTCCATGGTGCTTTGCAAACAAAACTTCCAGGAAATGCATTGCCTTATTGGTTAAAGATAATGCACTCAAGTGCATTGAAAAACTGAACATCCTTATTTATTTACTTTCCCTAAATAATAATCCTGTCCGAATTTGATTGATCTTTCTAAACAACGTATCGCTCTTCACTCCAATCTATTTGTTTTTCCCCTGCCTTCTGTTACTCTTTAGCATTTCTTTGCAATGCTGAACATTTATCAGTGAACCTGCAGCACATCCTTCAGTCAGTATTAGAATCCCTACAGAGCAGAAGGAGGCCTCTTGGCTCATCAGATCTGTACCAGTTCTCCAACTCAACATCTTATCCAATCCCACCCCCTGCCCTACGCTCGTAACCCCACGTATTTGCCCCCCTAATCCCCCTAACCTACATATCTTGAGACCTTAAGGGGCAATTTACGATGAACTGAAAAGGCAGCATTAGTGGTGCCATGGTTGGCACCGCTGTCTTACAATGCCAGGGACCCGGGTTCAATTCCAGCCTCGGGACACTGTTTGTGTGGAATTCTCCCCGTGTCTGCGGGAGTTCCCTCCATGTTCTTCCCACAGTCCGAAAGACATGCTGGTTAGGTGCATTGGCCATGCTAAATTGCCCCTTTGTGTTAGGAGATTAGCAGTGTAAATAGCTGGGGTTATGGGGATAAAGCCTGGGTGGGAGTGTTGGTGCAGGCTCGATGGGCTGAATGGCCTCCTTCTGCACTGTAGGGATTCTATAATTGGCAATGCTAAATTGCCCCGAGATGTGTAGGCTAGAGGGATTAGCGGGGTAAATATGTGGGGTTACAGGGAAGGGGCCGAGGTGGGATTGTTGTTGGTGCAGACTCGATGGGCTGAATGGGCCTCCTTCTGTACTGTAGAGTTTCCATGATTGTATCCTCACATATTTACCCTCCACCCCCCTCCCCTGATATTTCCCTGACATTAAGGATCATTTTAGCATGGCCAATCAACCTAACCCGCACATTTTGGGAGGAAACCGGAGCATCCGAAGGAAACCCCACACAGACACAAGGAGAATGTGCAAACTCCACACAGACAGTGATCATTTGGGAATCGAACCCGTGTCCCTGGTGCCGTGAGGCAGCAGTGCTAACCACTGTGCCACCGTACTCTGGAACAGTTACCACACAGGCATTTTATGCTACAAGCAAACTATGACTCATATTATCTTAATAATCTTGGGCGACGTTTTGCAATGGACCGATGTTCCTGTCCAACTAAACCTGAGTAACATGTCCAGATTATCTGTAGAGAATACTGATGACATGTTATGAAAAATCTGTTGACTGAAGGAATGGTATAAATGACTTTGGTTATCATGGAATTGTAGAATCACAGACTCCCTACAGCACAGACAGCCCATCGTATCTGAACCAGCAACAATCCTACCCAGGTCCAACTTCTGTATTTACCCTGCTGATCTCCCTGATACCAATGGACAATCACTATCATGGCCAATGCAACTAACTTGCACATCTTTGGACTATGGCAGGAAACCGTAGCACCCGGAGGAAACCCATGCAGGTACAGAGGAGAACGTGCAAACTCCGCACAGACAGTGACCCGGGGCCGGAAGCTAATTCGGATTTAGAGGGAAGAGGATGGAAAAGAAGAAACAAATAGCAGAATCACAGAACCTTACAGTGCAGAATGAGGCCCTTCGGCCCATCGAGCCTGCACCGACCACCATTTAGCCAATTCCCTATCCCCACATCCCTATATATTTTACCCGCTAATCCCTCTAACCTAAGCATCTTAGGACACTAAGGGGCAATTTTAGCATGGCCAATCAACCTAACCCGCACATCTTTGGATTGTGGGAGGAAACCCACGCAGACACAGGGAGAATGTGCAAACTCCACACAGACAGTGACCCAAGCCAGGAATCGAACCCAGGTCCCTGGAGCTGTGAAGCAGCAGTGCTAACCACTGTGCTACCGTGCCGCCATAGCCAAAGGAGTTTTTTGGATGGGCAGTTGCGAAAGCAACTTTCTGCCTTCTTTTCACTTCTCCTGCAATCTGGACACAAAACCACAAGGTCTGTACAGGTCACAAGATATGTAGGTTAGGTGGATTAATGTGTGGGGTAAATGGTAAATGCGTGGGGTTACAGGGATAGGATGGGAGGAGAAGATGGGTGGGATGGTCTGTCAGAGTTGATGCAGACATGATGGGCTGAATGGCCTCTTCTGTACTGTAGGGATTCTACAATTCTATTCTATGATTCTATCAACAGCCAAAGCCTTGCACAGAACTTATAGCATTGAAACAGGCCATTCTATCTATCTGATTGGTGTTTACGTTTTGCCTACTTCATCTCATTTGGTTCGTGCTGCCGAGACAGGGCCAACAGCGTGGGTTCATTTCCCATGCCGGCTGAGGTCTTCTCAGCCATGCCTCTTGTTTTAGGTGTGCTAGTCCTGAAGTTAAATTCACCACCAGTCACTGTCTACGCAGAGTCTGCACGTTCTCCCCATGTCTGCGTGGGTTTCCTCCCACACTCCAAAGATGTGCGGGTTTGGTGGATTAGTCATGCTAAATTGACCCTTAGTGCTCTGTGATGCGTAGCTTAAAGGGATTGGTGGGATAAGTATGTAGGGTTACAGGGATAAAGCTTGGGTGGGAATGTCATTGGTGCCGACTCGATGGGCCAAATGGCCTCCTTCTGTACTGTGGGGATTCTATGATGCTTGACGTAGCCAAGTGCTTTCTGTAAATTCGCACAGTACACACAGGAATAAAGTCATGGCCCTGGATTGTACAGTGGCTCAGGGCTTTTCCATTCCGTTAACCAATTATGCTTAGAAGCATTAATCCAACTCAACACCAACTCAACAAAATTAAGAGAAGTGCTGTGTGATTTCCAGCAATTAAGTAATTTGGCAAATGTAAATTGTAAGGTTGCATAAGGAGCTTGGATTCTCTCAATGTTGTTTGCGCACACATACCCACAGATAGCACAAATCTAACATTGATGTACTGAGTGCTTAAGTATTTAAGGATATGATTGTAGCCATTAACTGAAGCATCATTGAATTATTTAAGGAATTTGTGAACAATACTCTACTAGATTGAGCGCAGCACTTCTTTTTCCGCGTGTGGGATTTCCACCCCCATCTTGTTTTCAAGAATATTGACATTGTGGGGGTTAGCACTGAACAGGAACTGTACCAGACTGTTGGATAAATACTGTAGCTACAGAAGCAAGTCAGAGAGTAGGAACCCTGCGTAGAGTAACTCACCTCCTGATTCTCCAAAGCCTGTCCACCATCTGTAAGGTGGGATGGAATACTCTCCATGTGCCTGGGTGAGTTCAACTCCAACAACACTTAAGAAGCTCGACACTTCATTGCTAGAGGGATGGAGCTTAAAAACAGGGAGGTTATGTTGCAGCTGTATAAGGTGCTGCTGGGGCCACATAAACAAAGAACAAAACAGCACAGGAAACAGGCCCTTCTGCCCTACGAGCCCGTGCCGCCCATTTTAACACACCCAGCGAGTACCTTATTCGAGTCTTGCGTCGCTCGTTGACATTTTTGTCTAGGGAATTGTATGTGCTCCAGTTTAAGGGAGATCCAATTAAGGGACAATTTATTGATGCCAATCAGCCTAAAATACCTGGAATATTGTGTCCAGTTTGGGTCTCCTTACTTGAGAAAGGATATACTGACACCGGAGGGGGTGGAGAGGAGGTTCACTAGGTTGATTCCGGAGTTGAGAGGGTTGGCTTATGAGGAGAGACTGAGTAGACTGGGACTATACTCATCGGAATTCAGAAGAATTAAGGGGAGATCTTATAGGAACATGTAAGATTATGAAGGGAATAGATAAGATAAAAGCAGGGAGGTTGTTTCCACTGGTGGGTGAAACTAGAACTAGGGGGCATGGCCTCAAAATAAGGGAGAATGATTCAGGACTGAGTTGAGGAGGGACTTCTTCACCCAAAGGGTTGTGAATCTGTGGAATTCCCTGCCCAGTGAAGCAGTTGAGGCCACCTCATTGAATGTTTTTAAGGCAAGGGTAGATAGATTTTTGAACAGTAAAGGAATTAAGGGTTATGGTGAGCGGGTGGGTAAGTGGAGCTGAGTCCACGAAAAGATCAGCCATTGAATGGCGGAGCAGGCTCGAGGGGCCAGATGGCCTACTCCTGCTCCTAATCCTTATGTTCACCATCCAGGACGAAGCAGCCCACTTGATTTGCTCCCCTCCCACAAATATTCACTTCCTCCACCATTGACGCAATGTGTAGCGTCCACAAATTGCACTGCAAGAACTCATCAAATCTCCTTAGGCAACACTCTTCAAACTCATGACTTTCCCATCTAGAAGGATAAGGGCAGCAGAAACATGGGAACACCACCACCCAGAAGCTTCCTTACAAGTCACTCACCATCTTGACTTGCAAATATATCACCATTCCTTCACTGTCGCTGCATCAAATCCTGAAACTCCCTCCTTAACAGCACTGTGTGTGTACCTACCTATACTTGTTCAGGGCCAAATCAGAAACTCCAAGGCATATTGTGGAGTTAGCCTAGACCCTAACTTTTCTTGATTTTGCCATTCGTGTGAGCATAAGATGTTTCACTCAGGTGTGATTCTGTTGATCAACAAGTAAACCTTTATTAAAACAAAGTTTATTTAACTACACAATTAACATAAAACAAAAAGAATCAGCATAACTTTTACCAGTTGAAATACTTGAACATGGCAAGGTATAATTCTTAATTGCTAGCTGTATTAGTTCCAATGTAAGCAATATTCCCATCGGCATAACCTCCTCTTTACAATCAGTTAGCAAGTTACACAGGCTGACATGGGTTGCTTGTCCTCCAGTCTTTTAACCCCTCTGGACAGAGGTAGAGAGACACTTGTCTTCTCAAACAGCAGAACTCCAAAGAGGGAGAGAAAAAAAATCTCTTGCCTTTTGCAGACCCCTCAAGAGATATCTATTTTCTAGCAGGCCCTGGACTTCAATTTTCAGAAAGACAGGGAGAGAATAAAAGAGCTACTGCTGTTTTTAAATTCAAACTGCAACTGCCTGCTTTTTCTCTTTCTGTAAACCTAGCTCTACCCATTTTTGACTCTCTTCTTGTCAATCATCCTTATCAAACCCTACTCTGAAACCCCAGGGAACAACTCTAAAAATAACAATAATGCATTAGCCCAGATTAAAACAAACAATCCAATAGTTCAGAGCAATCAACCTTCTGCATGCTCAGCATGTGATCTGGCTGTACCATGATCAGAGTTGAAGTATCAACACAACCCTCACCGTAATGTAAAATACATTTCTTAAAAGGCACAATATCGTCACTATCACAGGGTCTGCAGTGGTTCAGGAAGATATCTCACCACTATCTTCTCAAGGGCAATTAGGGACGGACAATAAATGCTGGCCTAGCCAGTAATGCCCACATCCTGTAAATGAATTTTAAAAACGTAAAGAAAGTTAGCAAGCAACGTTAGGGGTCTTCTGTTTCTGGTTCTGTCTCAAATCCGTACAAAGAAATGCCAAAAATAGAGCTGAAATTATCAAATCTGCCATGCTTTTTGAAAGTGACACCATGAGTAAAGAAGATGATAAGGAAGCGGGGCACAGTGGCACAATAGGTAGCACTGCCTCCTCACAGGGCCAGGGACCCGAGTTCGATTCCCAGCTTGGATCGCTGTCTGTGCGGAGTCTGCACATTCTCCCCATGTCTGCATGGGTTTCCTCCCACAGTCCGAAAGAGGTGCTGGCTAGGTAATGTTCAATTTTCCCTCAGTGTACCCGAACAGGCACCAGAGTGCGGCAACTAGAGGATTTTCACAGTAACTTCATTGCAGTGTTAATGTAAGCCTACTTGTGACACGAATAAATAAACGTTAAAAAAAGTTAAACCACTTAAACTGTGGGTAAATTGAAAGGTTATTATGATTACCTTTGGTTTGTATCTGGCAGAGCAAAACTGTTATTTGCTAAATGTTGCACGTAGCTTGTCTGGATTATTTAGAGGTTAGGTTGAAGCCGTGATAATTTACATTTTGCTCCCTTATATGACTTGTGAATCACTCTATAATGATCGCATTTATTCACATAGTCATTTTGACATGTTTTTTCAGAAGTGAGTTCTGAGGAAAAGGGTTCCAGGGCTGGGAAAGTGAAGCATTTACTTTGACTTTATTTTTCACATACAGCCTTGGGTCATTCCCAAGTCAGAATAGATTAAATTTATTTATTAGTGTCACAAATAGCACGGTTGGTTTTTGCAATCTCAGTGGGTCTCCCTGAGTGTAGTGAGTGGTGATGCCATTGGAGGCACCTTCACAAAAGTGGGCAGGATTCTCTGAGGGGGAAGGAGCTTCAACCTTTGAATGCGTGCTCCAGATCTGTGCCGCTACATTATCAATAGGACATGACTATGCATGCGTGGTCACTGGGTGAAATGGGCAAGGCAGGAGTTCAGACTAGTCCGGTGACAAGGTGAAGAGATGTCACAACAAGAAGCAGACCTCTACAGAAAAGGACTCCCATTTAGACCGAGCCTTTCACAACCTCAGGATGTTTCCTTTCTCTCCGTCAAGAGGTGAAACTGAAGGTCCATGGGCTAAAACTCCCCCTATTTTTGTACGCACCCTGTTGGACACAAGTGGAGGTGTGCAAGGCCACCCTCTCAGTAATACAACCCCAAAACACAAGTATGTCTGCAACTTGCCTTCACTTACACCACAGCTGGTGCTAGTAGTCTTCTTTACCATCACCTAAAGTGTCACAACTGGGCAGTATGGTGGCACAGTGGTTAGCACTGTTGCCTCACGGCGCCAGGGACCTGGGTTCGATTCCCGGCTTGGGTCTGTGCAGAGTCTGCACGTTCTCCCTGTGCGTGCGTGGGTTTCATCCCACCATCCGAAAGATGTGCTGGTTAGTTGCATTGGCCATTCTAAATTCTCCCTCAGTGTACCCGAACAGATGCCTGAGTGTAACGATTAGGGGATTTTTACAGTAACTTCATTGCAGTATTAATGGAAGCCTACTTGTGATATGAATACATAAATAAAAAATAAAATTGACTCAAAATGCTAGCTGCCTCAGTGGGTGCCAACTGGAATGATGAAAATGTGGCCCTAATTTTGAGTTGGCTTCTAGCTTCTGCCAGGCACCTTGTATCAACAAACCACTCTTCACCCCCAAAAAAAGTCATTATCAATTTCCAAGCCTGAACTGTACACACTTTGATTTGAGGCATGCTTCTGTGTGTGCGCAAGTGTGCATGAGTGTAGGAGTGTCCAACATCAGAACCTTGGGGTGGCACAGTGGTTAGCACTGCTGGCTCACAGCTCCAGAGACCTGGGTTCGATTCCCGGCTTGGGCCACTCCGTGTGAAGTTTGCACATTCTCCCCGTTTCTGGGTGGCTTTCCTCCGGGTGCTCTGGTTTCCTCCCACATCCCCTGAAAGAAGTGCTGGTTAGGTGCACTGACCCAAAATGTGGCGACAAGGGGAATTTCACAGTAACTTCATTGCAGTGTTAATGGAAGCCTTATATGTGACTAATAAATAAACTATACTTTGACTGTAAAATGAGATAAAGAGTGGGTTACGAAAGCTCATTGCCAACCTCATTGTTCTCTCCAACCTCAGTGCACCATTCTGCCTTGAAAAGCTCCTTAAAACTCTGGGAACCAAGCTAACTTTGTCTTCAATAGAATCTTTAGCCTTGCTTATGATTAAGGTCACCCACGTACAATTCCTTTCCTTAACCCAGGATTAATTCATTTTCTTTTCTCTGAGTCCGCTTCCCCTCCAATTTGGCAGATCGGATGGCGTAATAAATGTTATCTTCCAGAGTTGTCGAAGAAGTGTATCCTGCTTATTCAGTCGTGATACTTGATAGATAATTAATTTAGGATGCATCTTTCCCCATTGTCTATTAGTTCTGAATGTCTCTGAATCTATAAGCAGTCAGTGACTCATACGTTCCATTACTCAGGAATAAATTGCAGGAGGAGGAACTTGGAAAGCCTGTATTCCCTTTGTGACACATGCGAATTGATTTATTTTAATTCCATAGGTTTATCGAGCCTCAAATGACCTCTTAGGCCTGAAAGTAAAAGTGTAGTATTTGCCACTTGGTGAACAATCCCAGAGCTCCATTTTGAAAGCCATGTTAAGAGTCTTTGTGTCCATTTCAAAACCTAAAGTTCTTTTATTGGTTCACAAGTAGACTTGCATTAACACTGCAATGAAGTTACTGTGAAAATCCCCTAGTCGCCACACTCTAGTGTCTGTTTGGGTGTACTGACGGAGAATTTAGCCTGGCCAATGCACCTAACCAGCGCATCTTTCAGACTGTGGGAGGAAACCCACGAAGACACGGGGAGAACGTGCAAACTCCACACAGACAGTGACCCAAGGCTGGAATTAAATCCCTGGTGCTGTGAGGCAGCTGTGTAAGCACTGTGCCACCCTGCCACTGCAATCTTGCTATGTCAGGGTTGGAATGCTAATGAAATGTCCCAATAGAAAAAAAATCAGTAGATAGCTAATGCAAAAATGAAAGTTCCTAATAACTTCATTAATAACATCTAAACATCCTGCAATTGTCCTGTCTTTAATGGTTTTTCTAAGTGAGTCAATAGTCGCAATTTGATTTGGTTTTACGTCTGAGAGAAAGAAAGACTTGCATTTATACAGCAGTTTTCACAACCGTTGAAATGTCTGATAACCAATGAAATGTTCTGAGACGAGTCAGTTACTGTTGTGTATGTGGTGTCTCTTTAAGACAGTACAGCAATAGAGGGTCACCTGACTTGAGGGACCAATGATTTGATTTGATTTATTGTTATCAAATGTATCAGTATACAGTAAAAAGTATTGTTTCTTGCACGCTACACAGACAAAGCATACCGTTCATAGAGTACATAGTGGAGTAGGAAAGGAGTGGGTGCAGAATATCATATTGCAGTCACAGATAAGGTGTAGGCAAAGATATGATAGGACCACTCAAAAGTCTGATTGCAGCAGGGAAGAAGCTGTCCTTGAGTAAGTTGGTCCCTGTTCTCAGACTAATATATCATTTTCCAATGGAAGCAGGTGGAAGTCTGGGGTGCGTGGGGTCCTTTATTATGCTGGCTGCTTTGTCAATTTCGATTTGATCTGATTTATTGTTGTCACGTGTATTAACAGAAGTGAAAAGTATTGTTTCTTAAGCACTATACAGACAAAGCATACTGTTCATAGAGAAGGAAAGGAGAGAGTGCAGAATGCAGTGTCACAGTCATAGCTGGGCTGTAGAGAAAGATTAACTTAATGCGAGGTAAGTCCATTCAAAAGATTCTCAGCAGCAGGGAAGAAGCTGTCTGGAGTCTGTTGAAACATGACCTCAGGCTTATGTATCTTTTTCCCGATGGAAGAGAGAATGTCTGGGGTGTGTGGGGTCCTTGATCACGCTGGCTACTTTGCCGATTTTGATTTGATTTGATTTATTATTGTCACATGCATTAACAGAAATGAAAAGTATTGCTTTTTGCACGCTACACAGACAAAGCGTAGTGTTCATAAAGAAGGAAAGGAGAGAGTGTAGAATGTAGTGTCACTGTCACAGCTAAGGTGTAGAGAAAGATCAACTTAATGCAAGGTAAGTCCATTCAAACGTCTGGCAGCAGCAGGGAAGAAGCTGTCCTTGAGTCGGTTGGAACGTGACCTCAGACTTTTGTATCTTTTTCCTGATGGAACAGGGTGGAAGAGAAAAGGTCTGGTGTGTGTGAGGTCTTTAATTATGCTGGCTGCTTTTCTGAGGCAGCGGGAAATGTAGACGGAATAAATAAATGGGAGGCTGGTTCGCGTGATGGATTGGGCTACATTCACGATCTTTTGTAATTCCTTGCGTTCTCGGGCAGAGCAGGAGCCATACCCAGCTGTGGTGCAACCAGCAAGAATGTTTTTTATGGTGCATCTGTAAAAATGGGTGAGAGTCTTTGCTGACATGCTAGGCAGTGTAGACTTGATAAACGATGCTGTGTTGCCAAATTGATATGCGCTCAACTGTGTATAGCTCAGTGTAAGAATCCAGCCAGCTACATTCCTTGTGTTAACAATGAGGAGTTGGTTTTATTACTGAAACGCACTCAGATAAAAATAAAGAGATTCTTAACAAAAAGTACAAATTCTCACTAAAGGAAAACACTTTGCGCACTATTTCATCAGGCGAGCACAAATAGGAATCAGACTTTAGAGTATTTATCAGATATCAAAACTAGACCAAGGTAACAAAAAAAGGTGAAGTCAGAAATATCATTCAGCGGTTGTCTGAATTCTTGTTCACAGCAAGAAAGGCACGTTCCACAGTAGTTGCTGGTACTTTGGTTCCTCAGCTGTCACTCTACATTTGCAATTGATTGATTCCCTTTTCTCTGGAAGACAGCAGTGTTGAATTGGAACCCTCCTTTAAGAGCTCTGAGTTTGCAGCAATGAGGTTTTCTGGTGGGTTTTCAAACTGCAAATAGTATTCAGCTTTGTTGAGAGCGGTTTCAGTAAGAAAGAGAGGCCAAAGTTGTAGCCCCTACTGTTTCTTTATCTGGTATTTCAAATCCAGTATATTCTACCCCAGAGGGATGGGTCACCTGACCTCTATCTGGGTTCAATCTGGGTCTTATTTTAGCCATTTGTCACCGAGAGCTGGCGAAAGTCTATCACCTTGCCCACAGCGGGAATCATAGCAGGCGAGGCATAAAATTCAGAAGACCATTTAAAGGTCCATTGAGCGCGAGCGGAAACTTCCGGTCTTGGTACATGTGCGGCCTCTGTGAGTCCATGTAGTGGCTTGCGGCCTTCATAAATGTAACTTACTAGCTGCTGTAAGTCAATGTACTTTGTTTAGCACAAAATCTTCTCAAAAAAGTTCAGTTTTTTTATTGATGTCACATTAACACGGCAATGAAGTCACTGTAGTAATTTCCCAGTCGCCATGTTCCGGCACCTGTTTGGGTACACTGAGGGAGAATTCAGCATGGCCAATGCAGCTAACCAGCACGTCTTTTGGACTGTGGGATTAAACCTGGAGGAAAGCTGCGTAGACACAGGGAGATCATGTAGACTCTGCACAGATAGTGACCCCAAGGGCAGCACAGTAGCACAGTGGTTAGCACTGCTGCTTCACAGCTCCAGGGTCCCGGGTTCAATTCCCGGCTCAGGTCACTGTCTGTGTGGAGTTTGCACGTTCTCCTCGTGTCTGTGTGGGTTTCCTCCCACAGCCCAAAGATGTCAATCGTAGACATGTAGGGTGATGCGGCGGCACGGGCTCGTTGGGCCGAAGGGCCTGTTTCCCATGCTGCGTTGTTCTTTGTTCTTTGTATGTGTGGGTTAGGTTGATTGGCCATGCTAAAAATTGCCCCTTCGTGTCCAGGGATGTGTAGGCTAGAGGGGATTAGTGGGTATAATATGTAGGGATATCGGGGTAGGGCCTGGGTGGGATTGTGTTCGGTGCAGACACATAAGAACATAAGAAATAGGAGCAGGAGTAGGCCATCTGGCCCCTCGAGCCTGCCCCGCCATTCAATAAGATCATGGCTGATCTGTTGTGGCTCAGTTCCACATTCCCGCCCTCTCCCCATAACCCTTAATCCCCTCTCTTATCAAAAACCCATCAACCCGCTTCTTAAAAATATTTAGCGAGGCAGCCTCCACCACTTCAACGGGCAGAGAATTCCAGAGATTCACCACCCTTTCAGTGAAGAAGTTCCTCCTCAACTCCGATGGGCCAAAGGGCCTCTTTCTGCACTGTAGGTTAACATAGAACATAGAACATAGAACACTACAGCACAAACAGGCCCTTCGGCCCACAAGTTGCGCCGACCACATCACCTACCAACCTACAGACCTATCTATAACCCTCAATCTCATTAAACCCCATATACTCATCCAGAAGTCTTTTAAAAGACCCCAGCGAGTTCGCCTCCACCACCACTGACGGCAGCCGATTCCATTCACTCACCACCCTCTGAGTGAAAAACTTACCCCTAACATCACTTCTGAACCTCCCTCCCCGCACCTTAAATCTGTGTCCTCTCGTAGCGACCATTTCAAACCGGGGAAATAGCCTCTGAGAGTCCACCCTATCTATCCCTCTCAACATCTTGTAAACTTCTATCAGGTCGCCTCTCAACCTTCGTCTCTCCAGGGAAAAGAGTCCCAGCTCCCTCAACCTAACTTCATAAGGCATGCCTCCCAGTCCAGGCAACATCCTTGTAAATCTCCTCTGCACCCTTTCAATAGCTTCTACATCTTTCCTATAGTGAGGCGACCAGAACTGCGCACAATACTCCAAATGAGGCCTGACAAGGGTCTTATAAAGTTCCAGCATTACCTCCCGACTCCTAAACTCAATCCCTCGATTAATGAAGGCCAGTACACCATACGCCTTCTTGACCACCTCCTCCACCTGCGAGGCCGATTTAAGAGTCCTGTGGACCCATAGGTTCCTATGATCCTAAGCCAGCAATCGAACCCAGGTCCCTGGCGCACTGAGGCAGCAGTTCAATGCATACATCCCATGATATGGCCCTACAAGTTTATATTCTACATCGCATAACATAAGAGTTGGTACAGAAGGAGCCACAAGCAAGCCTTTCAAGTGGACCATAGCAGGTTAATTTCACGGAATCATTTTCCTTTCCGGTTCAGTGCCAGTCCATTTGAACTGGTTCCATTAATTAAGGACCAGGGTAAATCACCCATATTACAAGAAACAAAACTCATTAAGACGGCAAGGACTTTTTGACACTCGCGAACAAGTCACATTCACTTTCTGTTCAGTAATTCTCCAGGGATTGGTCTGGATGTGCTGCGTTCTCGCACATTGCAATATAATCTTGCTTCTGGCCATGTGTCACTTCAGTCTGTTATCTTTAGCACCTCACGGGCATGTATTACTCCAGAGCAACAGATCACGAAATGACAACTTTTAAGGTTTGTTTAGTTTCCCTCCATTCCCTCTTCACAATTTTAATGGTTTAGTTTGACAGCATTTATTTTAAATGTATTTGCTCATCCTATTGCTCTCCTGGGAGCAATAAGTACAATCTGTGTTGTTTACCATCTTAGTCAGTCAGGCGTTAAACTGCCACTTGCCTGTTTAATGACGAAGGAGCTGTATTATTGAAGAGCGTTTGAGTCATAGAGGTTTACAGCATGGAAACAGACCCTTCGGCCCAACTTGTCCATGTTGTCCTTATTTTCTTTTAAACCCCTAAACTAATCCCAATTGCTTGCATTTGGCCATATCCCTCTATACCCATCGTACCCATGTAACTATCTAAATGCTTTTTAAAAGACAACATTGTACCCACCTCTACTACTACCTCTGGCAGCTTGTTCCAGACACTCGCCCCCCCTCTGTGTGAAAAAATTGCCCCTCTGGACACTTTTGTGTCTCTCCTCTCTCACCTTAAACCTGTGCCCTCTAGTTTTAGACTCCCCTACCTTTAGGAAAAGATATTGACTATCTCCCTTCTCTATTGCCCTCATTATTTTATAGACCTCTATAAGGTCACCCCTCAGCCTGCTACACTCCAAGAGGAGAAGATCCCAGTCTATTCAGCCTCTCCTCATAACCCAATCCATCAAGTCCCAGTAGCATCCTAATAAATCTTCTCTGCACTCTTTCTAGTTTAATAATACCCTTTCTATAATGAGGTGACCAGAATTGCGTGCAGTATTCAAGTGTGGCTTTATCAATGTCTTGTACAACTTTAACAAGACGTCCCGAGTTGAGGAAACATAAGCAGCATGCGCTATATATATTGTTATTAATACTCAAACTTGTCACTTTGCAAACATTGCTTTACTAACCCCATGGGATGCTCCTCATGGGGAGTCTGATATATAGTAAAGTTTATTCATTAGTTCACAAGTAAGGCTTACATTAACACTTCAATGAAGTTACTGTGAAATTCCTCTAGTCGCCACACTCCGGCACCTGCTCAGGTAACATCGAGGGAGAATTTAGAATGGCCAATCCATCTAACCAGCACATTGAATTTTATTTATTAGTCACAAGTAAGGCTTACATTAACACTGCAATGAAGTTATTCTGAAAACCCCATAGTCACCACACTCCAGCGCCTGCTCGGGTAATACTGAGGGAGAATTTAGCATGGCCAATCCATCTAACCAGCGCATTGAATTTTATTTATTAGTCACAAGTAAGGCTTACATTAACACTGCAATGAAGTTATTCTGAAAACCCCATAGTCACCACACTCCAGCTCCTGTTCAGGTACACTGAGGGAGAATTTAGCACGGTCAGTGCACCTAACCAACATGTCTTTCAGATTGTGAGAGGAAGCCGGAGCACCCGGAGAAAGCCCACACAGACACGAGGGAGAACGTACAGACACGAGGGAGAACGTGCAGACTCCCCACAGACAGAGGCCCAAGCCGGGAATTGAACCAGGGACCCTGGCGTTGTGAGGCAGCAGTGCTGACCACTGTGCTGCCGCGCCCGCCCAATATCTGATCGAAGATCACTACTCCGATCTAGTTAAAGCCAAGAAGAGTTCCCTTCTTGCCCCTGACAAAAAGGATGTACAAATCACTTAAGAAGAAGCACCTGGTATTTAAACCTTACTAACACTTACAGTTTTATGTTACATGAGATGGCATGGTGGTACAGTGGTTAGCACTGCTGCCTCGCAATGCTAGGGACCCGTGTTCAGTTCTCCGAGTGGGTCACTGTCTGTGCGGAGTCCGCACATTCTCCTTGTGTTTGCGTGGGTTTCCTCCAGGTGCTCTGATTTCCTCCCACAAACGTGTTGGTTAGCTGCATTGACCCGAACAGGTGCCGGAATGTGACAACTAGGGGGATTTCACAGTAACTTCATTGCTGTGTTAATGTAAGCCTACTTGCGGCAAATAAATAAATTTTAAACTTTAATGTGCTGGTTAGGTGGATTGGCCGTGCTAAATCCTCCCTCAGTGTACCCGAACTGGTGCTGGAGTGTAGCAACTAGGTGATTTTCACAGTAACTTCATTGCAGTGTTAATGTAAGCCTATTTGTGGCAAATAAATAAACTTAATCTATTCTGACTTGGAAATGACCCAAGGCTATATGTGAAAAATAAAGTCGAAGAAAATACTTCATTTTCCCAGCCCTGGAACCCTTTTCCTCAGAACTCACTTCTGAAAAAACATGTCAAAATGACTATATGAATAAATGTGATCATTACAGAGTGATTCACAAGTCATGTAAGGGAACAAAATGTAAATTATCACGGCTTCAACCTAATCGCTAAATAATCCAGACAAGCTACGTGCAACTGCAGTGTTAATCTAAGCCTCTTTATGACTCATAAATAAATAAACTTGATAAACTTCATGTGAGTCCAGAAGTACATCAATGTGGTTGATTCTTAAATGCCCTCAGGGATGGGCAATAAATGCTGGCCCAACCAGCAACGCCCACATCCCATGAATGAAAAAAAAGCATCTGATTGAACAAGAAGAAAAGAATCCTTGCAAACAGTAATGTTAGGGTTGACTCCATTCCCTCTCCTCAGCAGCAGAGATTAAGGCAGTCTATTGCACCTTGGCTATCGAGAGGAGCTTCTTACATAGTTCAGGCAATCCATTTCCACCTCCATGACAGGGCCCAACTTTGTCCGTGGGTGGGATTTTTCAGCTGTGCGCACACCAAAACCGGAAAATTCCGCTAGCTCAAATGGTAGAGTGCTTGTTTAGCAAGCCGGAAGTAGTGGGACCAATGTCTACGTTCTTCACATTGATTTTCAGGGTGGCACAGTGGTCAGCACTGCTGCCTCATAGTGCCAGGGACCCGGCTTCAATTCCCAGCTTGGGTCACTGTCTGTGTGGAGATTCTTCCCATGTCTGTTGCCTCCGGGCGCTCCGGTTTCCGCCCACAGTCCAAAGATGTCCGGGTTAAGTAGATTGGCCGTGCTAAATTGCCCCTTAGTATCAGGGGGACTAGCTAGGGTAAACATATGGCGTTATGGGGATAAGGCCTGAACCGGATTGCGGTCAGTGCAGACTCGATGGGCCAAATGGCCTCCTTCTGCACTGTAGGGTTCTATGATTCTAGGTCGATGGACCTTTCCATGGTCTACCCCTCCCCCATGGTGGATGGAACGGGAACAGAGAAAAAAAGACAGAAAACAAAAGTTAAAAAAAATCTTCAACATCTTTTAAAAACAAAATCAATATCAGAGATTGCAACCCACATCTGTAGTTTTCAGTGCCAGAGGGGTTGATTGTGGGTAATTAACACTTCTGACATTGTTAAAGCAGTGTTTACACTTCTAACGATGCAACTCATCATTTTGTGTCAGATTTAATGGGAATTAATGAATAAGTGCGGCAAGCTCCTAAAAAATAATGGGGAGGTGGAGGGTGTCATGCCCTTTTCATGAAGTTAAGGAGAAAAGTATGCATAATGCGAAAGCAAGTGACAGCGGACGCTGGAATCTGAAACAAAAACAGAAAAATCTCAGCAGGTCTGACAGCCTCTGTGGAGAGAGAGAATAAACCCTGAACGGCTGGAACTTTCACTGTCCCGTCTGCAACGTGAATCGGAGCGGGCGAGGGGCGGACACTGGAAAGACCTGTTGACCTCGGACGGGGTTTTACGGTTTCGGGGACAAGCGAAGCCGTAAAATCCCGCCCGACGTTTCGAGTCCGGGTGACTCGTTGTTGTGACGGAATGAGGCAACTCGGAGAGACGTTGCTTTTTTTTATCCATTTGGTTGGTGGGCGTCACTGGCGAGGTCAGCATTTATTGCCCATCCTTAAATTGCCCCTTGTGAAAGTGGTGATGAGCCGCCATCGTGAACCGCTTGAGGCGTTGGCACACCCACAGTGCCATCAGGGAGGCAGTTCGAGGAATTTACGTTGGTTTATGTTCCGGGACGCATTGGCATAGTAGTATTGTCACTGGAGTAGCAATTCAGAGACCCGGGGGATTGCTCTGGGGACCCAAGTTCCAATCCCATTCGTGGCAGATGGTAAAATTTGAATAAAAATTTGGAATTTAAAGTGGAACCATGACCATGAAACTATTGTTGTAAAAACCTGCCTGGTTCACTAATGTCCTTTAGGGAAGGAAATCTGCCATCCTTATCTGGTCTGGCCTACATTTGACTCCAGATCCACAATAATGTGGTTGGCGCTCAAACATTCTCTGAAATAGCCTAGCCATTAAAGGTTTTTCTTTAATTTATTGGTGTCACAAGTAGGCTTACATTCACACTGCAATGAAATTACTGTGAAAATCCCCTAGTCGCCACACTCCGGTGCCTGTTCGGGTACACTGAGGGAGAATTTAGCTTGGCCAATACACCTAACTAGTACGTCTTTCGGACTGTGGGAGGAAACCGGAGCACCCGAAGGAAACCCACGCAGGCGCAGGGAGGACATGCAGACTCCGCACAGACAGTGACCCAAGCTGGGGATTGAACCCAGGTCCCTGGCACTGTGAGGCAGCAGTGCTAACCACTGTGCCACCGTGCTGCCCAGGACAATTAGAGATGGGCAATAAATGCCTACAATCCCACAAATGAATTTTAAAAAATAGTCTCGTCTGCAGATCACTTACCTGTACAAAACAGTGAGTGCCAATAGCCTTGTTGGCGCTTTGACTGCCAATTCAGGCTAGATATATTCAGAACATTTAGTTAATTAATTCAGAGGAAAATGTTACATGAAAATAGCTTAGTTCGGTACCTTTTAATCCAAGCACTGACAGATACATTGCAGATGCTGGTCAAATTAGTTTTTGAATGTGATTGCTGAGGCATTAGCCAGGATTGCTGCCCTGTTAGCAATGCTTTACAATTCTCGGACTCTGTCTCAATGGCTCCCCCTGCCTCACAGCGCCAGGGATCCAGGTTCGATTCCCAGCTTGGGTCACTGTCCGTGTAGAGTTTGCACGTTCTCCCCGTGCTTGCGTTGGGTTTCCTCCGGGTGCTCCGGTTTCCTCCCACAGTCCGAAAAGTGTGCTGGTTAGGGTGCATTGACCTGAACAGGTGCCGGAGCGTGGCGACTCGGGGAATTTCACCGTAACTTCATTGCGGTGTTAATGTCAGCCTTACTTGTGACTAAAATATAAACTTTAAGATATACCTGAAATCCGATCATTTTGTAAATGTGTATATACTTACTATCATGCGGTGAATATAAATATAGTCGTTACATTGTAGGTGGCTGGATGATTGAAAAAACCATCCAGTTATATAATGCCAGAATGTGTGAGCTTTCTGAAGCGTGTGGTAAATTACAATACGCTTGGTGTTTTTCATCATTATGTCTGGTATTCTACTGCCTATTGCTTGCATTCTTGTATGTATTTGAGGTGTCAATCTCTACCAGCTAAGAGAGGTAAGGCAGCAGAAATGTGGGAATGCCACCATTGGCATGTTATCCTCCAACTAACAGACCATCCTGCTTTGGAAGTGCTGTACATATATCATCGTTACTTCATCCTCAATGGGCTAAAATCCTCAAACTCCTTCCCTAACAGCACCATGGGTATGCCTGCACCATGTCAACCTTACAGTAGAGATGGAGGCCATTCGGCCCATCGAATCAACACCGACTCTCCCAAAGAGCATTTTACCCAGTCCAATCCGGCCTATCCCAATAACCCCACTCATTTACATTGGCTAATCCATACATCTTTGGACACTAAGGGGCAATTTAGCATAGCCAATCCACCAAACTTACACATCTTGGGACACTAAGGGACAATTTAGCATGCCAATCCATCTAACCTGCACATTTCGGACACTCAGAGGCAATTTAGCGTGGCCAATCCACCTAACCTACACATCTTTGGGCACTAAGGGGCAATGTAGCACAGCCAATCCACCTAACCTACACATCTTTGGACACTCAGGGGCACTTTAGTATGGCCAATCCACCTAACCTACACACCTTTGGGCACTAAGGGGCAATGTAGCATAGCCAACCCACCTAACCTACACATCTTTGGACACTCAGGGGCAATTTAGCATAGCCAATCCAACTAACCGGCACATTTTGGACCCTCAGGGGCAATTTAGCATGGCCGATCCACCTAACCTACACATTGGATACTAAGGGGCAATTTAGCATGGTCAATCCACCTAACCTGCACATTTTGGACCCTCAGGGGCAATTTAGCATGGCCGATCCACCTAACCTACACATTGGATACTAAGGGGGCAATTTAGCATGGTCAGTCCACCTAACCTGCACGTTTTGGACCCTCAGGGGCAATTTAGCATGGCCGATCCACCTAACCTACACATTGGATACTAAGGGGCAATTTAGCATGGTCAATCCACCTAACCTGCACATCTTTAGGCTGTGGGAGGGACACGTGGAGGGAACCCATACAGACATGGGGAGAATGTGCAAGCTCCATGCAGGCAGGCGCCCAAAGCTGGAATTGAACCTGATTCTGTAAGACAGGAGTGTTAACCACTTGTGGCTTCACCCTCAGTTGGCCAAGTAGGTGACTCAGCACCGCCTTCTCAAGGGCAATTAGGGAAGGGCAAGAAATAGAGTCATGGAATCATACAGTGCAGAAGAGGCCCTTTGACCCATCGAGTTTGCACTATCAAAGCTACGGTTATGCCAGAAACCTCTGACCTTGCCCATGGCTGGGGTTCTCCGGACCTGTTGGCAAAGGTGGGATGTACAGCAGCAGTGAACCCCACCCTTACTCTTGAATGGAAAAAGCTCTTGGAATAAGTGAAGTGATGATGTGTCCCTGTCATGTTCAGAGAGGGCGGCAGGGGGACGGGGGAGGTTGTGGGGACAGGGGGTAGGGCGGTGATTCTCCACACATTGAGATGTCTACAATACAATCAGTTTGTTGTTTTGAGCCACACTTACGCATTTCCCACTCCTCTCACTATTCTGATGCGGGGAAACGAGGTTTATTCACCTTACAGATAGTAACAGTGCAACACTTGCACCATGTGGTAGTTGACTGTAAATCTGGCATGCAGCCAGGAATGCCTAGCTGTTCACATCAGCAACACCTCCCAAAAAAGAATATGTCTGCTGCCTTTCACCCTGCGCAGGCCCCACTGCCCCTGTTATCCTGCAAGAGAACCTTCATCAGGGGCGGCACGGTAGCACAGTGGTTAGCACTGCTGCCTCACAGCGCCAGGGACCCGGGTTCGATTCCCAGTTTGGGTCACTGTCTGTGTGGAGTTTGCACATTCTCCTCATGTCTGCGTGGGTTTCCTCCAGGTGCTCTGGTTTCCTCCCACGCTCCAAAGATGTGCGGCTTAGGTGGATTGGCCGTGCCTAATTGATCCTTAGTGTCAGGGGGACTAACTGGGGTAAATGTATTGAGTTAAGGGGATAGGGCCTGGGTGGGATGATGGTCATTAAAGACTCACTGGGCCGAATGGCCTTCTTCTGCGCTGTAGGATTTTACGGATCCAGATTCAGTTCCTGGCTTGGGTGGCCATCTGGTGCAGTCTCCACGTTCTCCCTCCATCTGCATGGGTTTCCTCTGGGTGTTCGCCGGAGGAAATCGGAGCACCCGAAGGAAACCCACACAGACACAAGGAGAATGTGCAAACTCCACACCGACAGTGACCCGAGGCCAGGAATTGAACCCGGGCCCCTGGCGCTGTGAGGCAGCAGTGCTAAGTACTCTGCCACAGTGCCACTTCATCAGGAACATTCTTTCTGAACCTGTCCTATCTAACTTTGTTAGAATTTTAGAGGTTTCTATCAGATCCCCTCTTCCAAACTCCAGTGAATACAATCCTAACCGATACTCTTTCCTGGTAGCAGCGTGGTGGCACAGTGGTTAGCACTACTGCCTCACAGCGTCAGGGGCCTGGGTTCGATTCCTGGCTTGGGTTGCTGTTTGTATGGAGTTTGCATATTTTCCCGGTGTCTGCTTGGGTTTCTTCTGGATGCTCTGGTTTGCCCCCACAGCCCAAAGATATGACATTAGGTGAATTGGTCATGATAAACCCTCCTTCAGTAAATAGGTGCTGGAGCGCGGCGACTTCATCAAAAGAGTGAATGTGAGCCTATTTGCGACTAATAAATAAAAAAACTTTTTAAAAAATCCTCATATGACAGACCTGCCATCCCAGGAATCGGCCTGGTAAAACTTATCTCTGCTCTCTCTATAGCAAGGCCATCCCTCTTCAGATAAGGTCACCAAAACTGCACACAGTACCCCAGGAGATGAGGGGCTGCCAGTGCATTGTCGGATTGGAGGCATTTAGGTGCTTTGGAGTGACAAGGAATGGAAGGTGATGCTTTGCAGAGAATCGATATGTCCTGACAAGGAGGGAGTGCCTGCCTTCAAAACACCAATTATCTGGCTTCCTGTCAGATAATTACTAAGCAGGCGGGGTAGGTTGCCTGCCAGACTACTTCAAGTAGTTCGGAAATTAGAGGGGCGTAAAGAACATACAATGAAAGAATAAATGAAAGTGTGAAAGAAAAACAACGTGGAGAACGATATCACTTAGCAACCAGCGCAGTCATCCCAGAAAGAATTTAAACTGTAGCATTTGTGTTTCCAATGTTAGTGGACAGTGGCTTTTGGATATTCTCTGTGTGTAAGTGACCCATTATAGCCCTATGCGCCACATCCAAACTCCTGCTATGTTGAATATGTTTCGCACCCTGCTTATTGCACTTTGAAAAGACCTACTGGATTGAAAGGGAAGAGACAGAGTTACAGGGCAATAGTTTACAGGAGTTTGTAAGTGCGTTAGATCCTTCATGTTCAGAATCATAGAATTTTTGCAGTGCAGAAGGAGGACATTCAGTCCTGCACTGACAACATCCCCACCCAGGCCCTATCATCATTAACCCCACAAAATTACCCTGCCAATCTACCTGACACAAAGGGGCAATTTAGCACAGCCTATCAACCTAATCCACACATCTTTGGGGCGGCACAGTGGTCAGCACTGCTGCCTCACAGCGCCAGGGACCAGGGTTCGAATCCCGGCTTGGGTCACTGTCTGTGTCGAGTTTGCACATTCTCCACATGCCTGCGTGGGTTTCCTCCGGATGATCCAGTTTCCTGATGCAGTCCAACGATGTGTGGGTTAGGTGGATTGGCCATGCTGAATTGCCCCTTAGTGTCAGGGGAATTAGCAGGATAAATAAATGGGGTTGCGGGGATAGGGATTTGGGTCGGATTGTTGCCAGTGCAGGCTCAATGGGCCAAGTGGCCTCCTCCTGCGCTGTAAGGATTCTATGATTCTGTGATCTTTGGAGTGTGGGAGGAAACTGGAGCGTCCGGAAGAAGTCATAGTTGCCACTGGTGTCGCAATTAAAATTGGAG
Source organism: Carcharhinus amblyrhynchos (assembly GCF_965287045.1). Lineage (NCBI taxonomy): Eukaryota > Metazoa > Chordata > Chondrichthyes > Carcharhiniformes > Carcharhinidae > Carcharhinus > Carcharhinus amblyrhynchos. The sequence continues at coordinate 8,368,556 of NC_137335.1, read as the reverse complement.
ATGCTGAAGTAGCCAGAATTAGAGGAGTGCAGATATTTTGGAGGGCTTTAGGGCTGAAGGAGATGGATGAGATAGGGAGGAGTGAGCTTATGGAGGAAACAAGGATGAGAAATTCAAAGTCAAGATGTTGCTTTTCTGGGAGCCAATGTAGGTCAACAGGCAGAGGGGCAAAAGGGGAATGGGGCTGACTATGAATTAAGAGAGGGGCAGCAGAATTTTGGATGGCTTCAAGTTTGCAGAAAGTGGAAGGTGCAATGATTGAACATGAGTTGACTCTGAACCAACCAATCAGCAACCTTTTCTCCTGCATTATTAATGGTGATTGTTTGAAATTTGACCTGATGAATACATGATGAAAAACTTCAACAAAACATCTCTCTTTTCAGCAAGTTCTGTGCTGCCAAGCAGAATGTTGTCTAAAATTCTTCCTTCCTCCAATAAAACTATTTTACTCCATGAACAGCATCTTCAACAGTACATGAAACTTTTATAGGTTCCAAACCATACTCAAGGAACCAATGTTGACTAATTTAACCTGGTGTTGTGAGATTTCTTACTGTGTTTACCCCAGTCCAATGCCGGCTTCTCCACATCATGACTAACTTCAGATTGAGATTTTATAACTTTCTCACTCCAGCTCTTCCTTTGTATCCTTATAGAAAAGAATCCCTGGAGTGCAGAAGCTGGCCATTCAGTCCATCAAATCTGCAACTACTCCCCAACAGAGCAGTTTATCCAGGGCACATCCCTCTGCCCTAGCCCTGTAACCCCCCCCAAAACATTTAGCCAGCTATTTCCCCTAACCTACACATCTTGGAATATTAAGGGGCAATTTAGCATTGTCAACCCACCTAACCTGCACATCTTTGGATACTAAGGGGCAATTTAACATGGACAATCCACCTAACCTGCAAATTTTTGAACTCTAAGGGGCAATTTAGCATGGCCAATCCACCTAACCTACACATCTTTGAACACTAAGGGGCAATTTAGCGTGGCCAATCCACATAACGTGCACATATTTGGACACTAAGTGGCAATTTAGCATAGCCAATCCACCTAACCTACACATCTTTGAACACTAAGGGGCAATTTAGCGTGGCCAATCCACATAACGTGCACATATTTGGACACTAAGTGGCAATTTAGCATGGCCAATCTACCTTACTCTACATCTTTGGATACTAATGGGCAATTTAATGTGGCCAAACCATCAAACCTACACATCTTTGGACACCAAGGGGCAATTTAGCACGGCCAATCCACCTAACCTGCACATCTTTGGAGTGTGGGAGGTAACTGAAGCACCCAGAGGAAACCCACACAGACATGGGGAGAATGTGCAGACTCCACACAGAAAGTGACCTGAACCGGGAATCGAACCTGGGTCCCTGGCGCTGTGAGGCAGCAGTGCTAACCACTGTGCCACCCCAAAATACACATGAAGATTCAAAGCTCGGGATTAGATCCGTTCAGCCCGTGTCCCATTTTTTGGGTCTGACGGGATAGGGAAGCAGTGCCCCGGGAATTTGCTGCCCTTTCCCTTTTTGCCATGATCCCTTCTTTGGCATTTCCTTCCGAAGCAGAAGCTCCTTTTGTCTGCAAATATTCCACACTTGTCACCCTCTAGCACACTCACTGTTTTCGCAATCATCTCGGTTGCCAATGCTCCTTCTTCCAGCGCACGTCATTCTATTTTTTTTTGGTTCCTTAGTGGTCCTTATTTTCCATTTCCAGAGAAGCGAAAAGTAATAAAAGCAATATTGTGTGAAGCAAGTCTTAAAATGGAAGCATTTTACAGCTCCATGTTTTACAGCCTTATAATTAAGCTTTATAATTAAGTAAAAACTACTCATCCCTTCTTAGAGGAATAGGACGTTAACAGACAACATAAATGGTGCTTGCAAGCTAAATATGGTATTGGAAACAGAATCTGTCTTCATTCAGCTCAAAGAGAAATGGCATTCTAACACTTTATTTTCCCTATTCGTTCACGGAACGTGGGCATCGCTGGCTAGGCCAACACTTTATTGCTCATTCCCAATCACCCTTGAACTTTGGGGAGGCAATGGTCTCATAGTATTATCCAGATTATCAATCCAGAAACTCAGCTCCATGGTCCGGGGAACCCAGGTTCGAATCCCGCCACAGCAGGTGATGGAATTTGAATTCGATAACAGGAATCTGGAATTGAGAACTTACTAATGACTATTGTGCTGATTGTCGGAAAAACATTTCTAGGTCACTACTGTCCTTTAGGGAAGGAAATCTGCCGTCCTTACCCGGCCCAGCCTCCATGTGACTCCAGAGCCACAGCAATGTGGTTGACTCTTAACTGCCCTCTGAAATGGCCTAGCAAGCCACTGCGTTCAAAGGATGTTTGGGATGGTTAATAAATGCTGGCCCAGCCAGTGATGGCATAATCTGGGGAGGGCAGGGGGAAGAGAGGTTGTGAGTGTCATGACGGAAGCAATGGTGAGAAAAAGAAAAGATCTTTTCGCAATGAAGAAGTCTATCTGAAGCACAGAAGAAGGCCATTCAGTCCATCTCCTTGTATTTGTACTCTTGATTAATTCCATAAGTTCACCTACCAGCCTTGGTCCCATTACCATTAATACCTAATACCTAAGAAACTTTTGAATGGACTTACCTTGTATTAAGTTGATCTTTCTCTACACTCTAGTTATAACTGTAACACTACATTCTGCACTCTCTCCTTTCCTTCTCTTTGAACAGTATGCTTTGTCCGTATAGAGAGCAAGAAACAATACTTTTCACTGTGTGTTAATACATGTGACAATAATAAATCAAATCAAATCAAATAAAAAAACTATCAATCACTTAACCGATTTGCTTACACTATATTATTCAGAATTTTGCATTTTCATTTCTGACATTGTTCTCAGGTTAACCCTTTCCTCCTGTTAGAATTGGAATCACTTCCAACTTTCTCACTAATTACATTTCCATGTTGTTTGGTATCTCATTAAGTATTTGCTCAGTGGGAAATCTGTCAGCAGACTGTTCTACCTGAGTGTGTGCCGGTAGACATCATATTCTGCCTCCTTCAATATATCCTGACAATTCGGAGGAAGGAAATTGCTTTTATATAATTTTTTTTTCATTTGTGGGACAAGGGCTCGCTGGCCAACATTTGTCGCCCATTCCCAGTTGCCCTTGGAGAGCAGTTGAGAGTCAACCACATTCCCAGCTTGGGTCACTGTCTGTGCGGAGTCTGCACATTCTCTCCGTGGCTGCGTGGGTTTCCTTCGGGTGCTCCAGTTTCTTTCCACAGGCCAAAGATGTGCAGGTTAGCTGGATTGGCCAGCCTAAATTCTCTCTTAGTGTCAGGGGAACTGGTTAGGATAAGTACATGGCGTTATGAGGATAAGACGTGGATGGGATTGTGGTCGGTGCAGGCTTGATGGACTGAATGGCCTCCTTCTGCACTGTAGGATTATAGTCTGATGGCAGCAGGGAAGAAGCAGTTCTTGACTTGGCTGGTGCATCTCCCTGTTTGCCTCTTTTGATGCGTCGATGTGTCGGCTCCTATTCTGCAACCACTTTTCTTCCTACTTGTCTTCCAAAATCTCAGTGTGTTTGTGTTTTGGCTCTTCTGGACTGTGAAAGAATTCCGATTGCAATTCAAAGATGTCACTGATCTGATATTGCAGGAGGTTAGTCCTGTTGATGCAGTCGTCGTTTTGGATGTAGATTAGCCATCCGTGAAGACATCGACGCAGAAGTGTTGAAATTATGACTTCTTTATCAGATTATCACTGAACGGGTTTCTTTAAAACAACTGGATTAGATCTGTGTGGACAATGCATCACCGTGACACCTCACATTAATCACTCACAAACCTCTCGACATCTTGCAATTCAACAGCAGCTTTACAAAATCAAGGCATAGAATTGTGTAACCCTGAAACGTTGTCCTTTATAATTCCCAGGTGTATAAACCAATCCAAAGTTTATTTACTAGTGTCACAAGTAGGCTTACGTTAACACTGCAATGGAGTTACTGTGAAAATCCCCTCAGCTGCCTACTCGGGTACACTGAGGGAGAATTTAGCACGGCCACTGCACCAAAAGGCGTTGCCTCCTTTTGGTCTGTGGGAGGAAACCGGAGCACTCGGAAGAAACCCACGTAGACATGGGGAGAACGTGCAAACTCCACACAGAAAGTGACCCAAGCCGGGAATCGAACCCAGGTCCCTGGCGCTGTGAGGCAGCAGTGCTAACCACTGTGCCACCCACACCACCCACGCCGCAATCATGATAAATGGGAGCAGTTTCCATTCTGTGGGCATTGGAGAGCTGTGAACAGGCTGTTGTTGCTTACGTCTGCTGGTCGCATAGTTGTGACCAAGACCATTGTTCATCTGGAGCCGGGAGTTCAAGGACAGAAAGATTGCACTTGCATTTCTAAAGCACATTCAGGCTATCCGAAAGAACCTTTGAAGTATAGCCTTCATCGTGACGTAGGAAATGCGCCAGTCAAATTGCGCACAGCAAGCTGCAGTTTGATAACAACCAGATAATCACTTTTTTTAATGATGTTTGTTCAGGGAACCGGTTTTGGCCAGCTCAGCGGGAGGAACTCCCAACTCCTCTTCAAATAATGCACCATTCGGCAACTGTCTACCAGAATGGGGCATTGGTTTAAGGGGTGGCACAATGGCGCAGTGATTAGCACTACTGCCTCACGGCGCCAGGGACCCAGGTTCAATTCCAGCCTTGGGTGACTGTAACACTCCACATAGACAATCATAACTGAGGTATAGAGAAAGATCAACTTAACGCGAGGTAGGTCCATTCAAAAGTCTGATGGCAGCAGCAGGGAAGAAACTGTTCTTGAGTCGGTTGGTACATGACATCAGACTTTTGTCCCAAAGGTAGAAGGTGGAAGAGAGAATGTCCGGGGTACGTGGGGTCCTTAATTATGCTGGCTGCTTTTCCAAGGAAGCGGGAAGTGTAGACAGAGTCAATGGATGAGAGGTTGGTTTGCGTGATGGATTGGGCTACATTCACGACCCTTTGTAGTTTTTTTTGTGGTCTTGGGCAGAGCAGGAGACATACCAAGCTGTGATACAACCAGAAAGGATGCTTTCTATGGTGCATCTGTAAAAGTTGGTGAGAGTTATAGCTGACATGCCAAATTTCCTGAGTCTTTTGAGAAAGCAGCGGAAGAGAGAATGCCCGGGATGAGTGGGGTCCTTAATTATGTTTGCTGCTTTGCCGAGGCAACAGGAAGTGTAGACAGAGTCGATGGATGGGAGGCTGGGTGAGTTAGGAAGTTCAGGATCCAGCCACAGAGGGAGGAGCCGAGGCCCAGTTTGGGGATGAGTTTGGTACGAATAATGATGTTGAAGGCTGAAAATGATGTTTGCTCAAGCACTAACTGTCACGAAATGTACATTAATATGTTTTACTTTATTAACTTGAAGCCACTTCAACATTGAGATTGCTATAATTTGCTTTCTTCAAAAGAAATTACTACGTGTAAGGTTTGGTTTGTGCTTTAAATCTCGAGTCCTTAACCTTGCTTTTAGTTATTCTCTCTCAAGACATGGGCACCGCTGGCTAGGCCAGCATTTGTTGTCCATCCCCTGACCACCCTTGTGAAGGCAGCACGGTGGCACAGTGGTTAGCACTGCTGCCCCACAGCCCCAGAGACCTGGGTTCAATTTGGCCTCGGGTCATTGTCTGTGTAGAGTCTGCATGTTCTCCCCATGTCTCCCCCGGGTTTCCTCCTGATGCTCCTGTTTCCTCCTACAATCCAAAGATGTGCGGGTTAGTGGATTGGCCATGTTTAATTGACCCTACTGTCAGGGGGTTAGCAGGGTAAATATGTGGAGTTACGGGAATGGGGCATGCGTGGGATTGTGGTCAGCACAGACCCGATAGGCCAAATGGCCTCCTTCTGTGCTGTAGGGATTCTATGATTCCTCTGAATCTAAAGATATGCAGGTTAGGTGGATTGGCCATGTTAAATTGCCCCTTACTTTCTCAAGATGTGTCAGTGAGGGGGGAGGAGCAGGGTAAATACACTGGATCACAGGAACAGAGCCTGGGTATGACTTTTGTTGTGGACTTGGTGCAGACTTGATGGGCTGAATGGCCTCTTCTGCGCTGTAGGGACACTATGAGGGTGGAGGTAAGCTGCCTTCTGTGTGGTGTAGGCACACCCAGAGTGCTGTTCAATAGGAAATTCCAGATGTTGACCCAGCAACAGTGAAGGAACAAGGCTATATTTCCAAGTCAGGATGGTGAGTGGTTTGGTGGGGAGCTCCCAACTGGAGGTGTCCCCATCCCTCTTGTCCTTCCAGGTGGCAGGTGACACAGCACTGGAAGGTACCCCTATTTGCACCCTCCCCACCTTCAACTCTGAGTCTTCCTTGCTCTGTCTATATGACTATCAGAGGCCGAGCTTTAACACAGCTCAGCCCCACAATCTCAAACTGTACCCCTAAACTCCATTGTTTGCGATATCCCACCCCACCTACCTGTGCCTCTGAGCCCCAGTGTTTGTGATGTCCCACCCCACCTTCCTGGATCTCTGAGCCCCAGTGTTTGCGGTATCCTACCCACCTTCCTGTATTTCTGAGCCCCAGTGTTTGCAATATCCTACCCCACCTTCCTGTGCCTCTGAACCCCAGTGTTTGCGATATCCCACCCCACCTTCCTATACCTCCGAACCCCAGTGTTTGTGATATCCCAACCCACCTTCTTTAAACAAATCACTTTGATCCTGCCTTCATCCATCTCCCCTCATCCCCCTTGTCTTGCTGTTCAGTTTTCGAAGCTGACACTTCAGTGCAGCACTGAGGAAGTGCAGCACTGTCAGAGGTACTGTCTTTTCAATCTTTCCAAGGGGTCATAGAATCCCTGCAATACAGAAAGAGGCCATTCAGCCCATCAAGCCTGCACTGACAACAATCCCACCTAGGCCTGATCCCCGTAATCCCATGTATTTATCCTGCTAACCCCCTGTCAATTCACCTAATCCGCTCATCTTTAGAGTGTGGGAGGAAACCTGAGCACCTGAAGGAAACCCACGCAGGCATGTGGAGCACAGCAGTGAGCCCTGCTTCCTCACAGCACCAGGGACCCAGATTCGATTCCAGCCCTGGTTGCTGTCTGTGTGGAGTTTGCACGTTCTCCCCGTGTCTGTGTGGGTTTCCTCCGCGTGCTCCGATTTCCTCCCGCAATCCAAAGATGTGCAAGTTAGGTGGATTGGCTGTGCTAAAATTGACCCGAGGGTCAGGGGGATTAGCAGGATAAACGTGTAGGGTTACAGGAATGGGTGGGATTGTGGTCAGTACAGATTCAATGGGCTGAGTGGTTTCCTTCTGTACTGTCGGGATTCGACAATTCTATGAACAGGGACAGTCAAGGCCGGTATCCTGCTAACCCCCCCGACGCTCAGGGACAATTTAGTATGGCCAATGAACCTTGCCAGCTCATCTTTTGGACTGTGGGAGGAAAACGGAGCACTGGGAGGAAACCCACTCAGACACGGGGAGAATGTGCAGACTCTGCACAGACAGTGACCCTAGGCCCGGAATCAAACCAGGTCCCTGGTGCTGTGAGGCAGCAGCGCCAACCACTGCGGCACCATGCCATCTTCCCCGAAGGATATTTGAAAGTGAAGTGTGCTGCGCCTTATTTGGAAGGAATAAAATATTAGTTGAAACCCTGACGTCTGAACTTTGCGAGGCAAGAGGTTCACTAATGCAGGCTGACACGGAGGAAGCACTGAAGTGAAATCAATTATTATCCAAACTATAATTGTACATTATTATTGTTATGCTTCCCTGTATTTCTTACGGCAGTGAAGGGTTCTGATCTGTGTCCAATTTGGAACACTTAACATATCAGTGTTTGAAAAATTGCCTAAAAGAATTAGTAAGGCAGTGCTCGTAAGTCTGAATATATCATCACAAATTGGTTCATGGCTACAAGTATTGGAAAGTGTCTTCATCTCTGTATGGAAAAAGCTGCAGACTACACATATATTATGATGACTCGTACAGTATCCCTTTACAATTGTTGATTCCTTGAGATTAATACATCCGCTGTAATAACTCCCATCTGTTGAACCTTTCTTTCTTGAGAAGTAAATTAGCAAGGACTTAAAATCAACTCTGAAAAACCATTGGACTTAGAATCACTACAGCGCAGAATGAGGCCATTTGACCTATCGAGTCTGCACCGACCATAACCTCACCCAGGCCCTATCCCCGTAACCCCATGTATTTACCTTGCTAATCCCCCTGATACCAGTGTCAATTTAGTATGGCCAGTCAACCTAACACACACATCTTTGGACTGTGGGAGGAAATCGGAGCACCCGGAGGAAACCCATGCAGATACAGGGAGAATGTGCAAACTCGGCACAGACAGACTTAACAGCGCGGGGATGTTGTTTAAAAACATACGGTATTGAAAGCTCATTAAAATTACTTAAAGGTTCCTGAATGATTAAATTCTGCACAGGGTGTGTTAGTGAACCATGAATTCAGGCCCTGTCCCGCCTTCATTTCAGGACACTTATTATCCCTGAAATGCAGAAGAACTGTTTTTTTTATTCATTCATGGGACATGGGTGTCGTTGGTAGCCAGCATTTATTGCCCATTATTAGTTGCGGCACAGTGGTTGGCACTGCTGCCTCACAGCACAAGGGACCGGGTTCAATTCTCGGCTTGGGTCTGTGTGGAGTCTGCATGTTCTCCCTGTGCCTGCGTGGGTTTCCTCCGGGTGCTCCGCTTTCCTCTCTCAGCCTAAAAGACATGCTGGTTAGGTGCATTGGTCGTGCTAAATTCTCCCTCAGTGTACCCGAACAGGCACTGCAATTTGGCGACTAGGGGATTTTCACAGTAACTTCATTGCAGTGTTAATATAAGCCTACTTATGACTAATAAATAAATTTTGCCCTTGGAGGGCAGTTGAGAGTCAACCACATTGCAGTAACTCTGGAGTCATGTGTAGGCCAGACCAGGTAAAGACAGCAGATTTCCTTCCCTAAAGGACATTAGTGAACCAGATGGGTTTGTCCTGACAATGGTTTCACAGTCATCAGTAGATTCTTAATTCCAGATTTTTTTATTCAATTCAACTTCCAACATCTGCTATGGTGGGATTCGAACCCGGGTCCCCAGAACATGAGCTGAGTTCCTGGATTAATAGCCTAGCGATAATACCACTAGACCATCACCTCTCAATCATTGCTCAGTATCATCCATTGGAGAGTGAATGAGGAGTTGGGTATGATGTGGAGATGCTGGTGGTGGACTGGGGTGGGCACAGCAAGTAGCCTCACAACACCAGGTTAAAGTCCAACAGGTTTATTTGGAATCATGAGCTTTCGGAGCGCTACTCCTTCATCACCTGATGGCAATGGACCAGTGGTATTACCACTAGGCTATTAATCCAGAAACTCAGCTAATGTTCTAGGGACCTGGATTCGAATCCCATTGTAGCAGATGGTGGAATTTGAATTCAACAAAAAAAAATTGGAATTAGGAATCTACTGATGACCATGAAATGATTGTCAGAGAAACCCATCTGGTTCACTAATGTCCTTCAGGAAAGGGAATCTGCCATCCTTACCCGGCCTGGCCTACATCAGACCCTGGAGCCACAGCGATGTAGTTGACCCTCAACTGCCCTCCAAAAGCACCTAGAGATGGGCAACAAATGCTGACCAGCCAACAGCACCCTTGCCCCATGAATGAATAAAAAAAGGTTCTGGCTGAAGAATTTGTGAAGTGTTACTCTGTCCCATGGTGCAAGTTGGTAAATTGCCATTATGTGTGTGGTTTGTAAGATATTTTGGTTTTCCTGGTTTGCACTGAGAATATGTGTGTGTGTGTCTCTGTGGGTACTTGTGTGTCCATGCATGTCCATGTGTGTGTGTGTGCGTGCGTGCATGCGTGTGCGTGCATGCTTGTGTGGGAGTGTGTATGCGTGCATGTGTGTACATGTGTATGTGTATGCACGTGTGTGTGTGTGTTGTGCGCATGTGTGTGTATGTGTGTGCGTGCACTCGTGTGTGTGTGCGCGCGCGTGTGCATGTGTTGCGCGCATGTGTGTGTGTGCAAGTGTGTGTATACGTGTGTGTGCGTGACTTGTCCTGTATTATAACAAATCATGCAGCCTTCACAGGTTCCAGTGAGCAAAGTGTTAACTAGTAGAGCCTCGCATTTGACAATCAAACATGAAGAAGCATGCTTATTCTTAAATACTTTATATGTGTAAAGTACTTTGGCATGTGTTGAGATTGTGAAAAGCCCCGTATAAATTGAGATCTCTATTATTGTCCCACATGCACCATTCTGACTTCACAATGTAAGGGAGACATTTCCTTGAAGCACGTACAGAAGGAGAATATTTGGCCCATTATGCCTGTGCTAGCACTCCGAGAGAGCCAACTGTATCCAATTCATCCACATTTCCCTTTTCACATAGCCCTGCAGAATTTTCCGTTTCAACCCAGTTCTTTTAGGAAGTTATTTTAAACCATTTCAGTCTGTGTATGTGTGTAAAAAAAATCTCTTCATCTCACCTTGAGTTCTTTCCCCAGTTTCCTTCAATTGGTGTTTTCCAGTTACTGGCCCTTATGCAATTGGAAACAATTCCTCCTTATTTTCTTATTTCATTTATTTTCTTATTTTCCTATAGAATTGAGGGTTATAGGTAAGCCTAGTAGGTATGGATATCATCGGCGCAACTTGTGGGCTGAAGGGCCTGTTTGTGCTGTAGTTTTTCTACGTTCATGCTCTATGTTCTCTGTCAAAACCCACCAAGAATTTATACTCCTCTCTCAGATCAGTCATAAACCTTCTCTGCTTAAAGTTTATGCTAACCACTGTACCACCATTTCATTTCTAACTACAATCACGTCACACTGGTGCTGGAAATCAGAACCGATCTCATTAGATTCTGCAGCTCTGATTACATTAGGCAGAACTTTGCACTTTCTTCTGGGAAGGGGTTGTGTATCACTGATGTACAGTCTATTAATCTTGCAGTAACGCAGAAGCGGTTTAGCAGTCCTGCCAGTTTTGAGTCCGTTTGTCAGCACTATTGGATCCAGAGTGTTGGAGACACCCACTCTCATTCATTGATGGTTTTTTTTTTGCAGGAGCGAATGTAATTAAGTCCTGCACACAGGCAGGGAATAATGTGTGATCCCTTCCATTCGGATGTTGGTGCTGTCATTTCTGAGTAACGAAGTTTTGAGATAAGCAGCAGTTTTACTGGCATCAGAGATGTCGACAAAGCAAAGATTAGAGAAAAAAAACCGTTAAATCACTGGCCTGTTCTCAGCTATTTCTCAGGGAGAGCGACTAATTGATAAAACGCAATTTTTTTGCATTTAACTGGTTATTTACCCCAGCACAAAGAGTGGCCGTCACGGTGGCACTGTGGTTAGCACTGCTGCCACACAGCCCCAAGGACCTGGGTTTGGTTCCTGGCTTGCCTCACTGTCAGTGCGGAGTCTGCACATTATCCCCATATCTGCGTGGGTTTCCTCTGAAAGCCATGCTAGTTAGGTGCATTGGCCGTGCTAAAATTCCCCCTCAGTGTATCCGAACTGGCGCCGGAGTGTGGCGACTAGGGGATTTTCACAGTAACTTCATTGCAGTGTTAATGTAAGCCTACTTGTGACTTATATATTAAGTTATAACTGGTCCCTGAGAACATCTCTCTCTTTAGCTTAGATTCTTCTTAAATTTGGTGCTGACTGGGGACAAGGGAAATGCTTTAAGGACATTTTCAATGCCTCCCTAAGGGGTCAAATATCCCCCAGTGCCTCATGGGAGATTCTGGCTTGCGACCAACCAAAATGGAGAAGGCAAACTGCAGAACAGTAATGGGTGGGGCATTGGGGTGAAACTGAAAGAAATTGAAATGCTTCTGGAACTTTGAAAAGGTCTTCGAAAGTTTGGAAAAGTTTGTGAATCAGTTGCTTAGATCTGGAAGAGTGTGTGTGGGTGCTGAGTGAAAACCGAGGGGGCTTGCAGACAAGTGACTCTGACAGGAATGGACGGCACAGTGGTTAGCACTGCTGCTTCATAGTGCCAGGGATCTGGGTTCGATTCCAGCCTTGGGGCACTGTCTGTCTGTCTTTGTGAAGTTTGCGCGTTCTCCCGACACTTTGGTTTCCTCCCACAGTCCAAAGATAGGTGGATTGGCCATGCTAAATTGTTTCTTAGTGCATGTTAGATGGATTGGCTATTATAAATTGTCCCTTAGTGTCCAAAAGTGTGCAGATTAGGTGAATTGAACATGGTTCAATTCATGGTTAAGTGGGCAGAGTTACAGGGATAGGGCAGGAAGAGGTGGGTTTGGGTAAGAGAGTGTTTGTGGGCACTACCTGTGGGCACAGTGGTTAGCATTGCTGCCTTACAGTGCCAGGGATCCAAGATCAATTCAAGCCTTAGATAACTGTGCGGAGTTTGCACGTTCTCCCTGTATCTGCGTGGGTTTCCTCAGGATGCTCCGGTTTCCTCCCATAGTCCAAAGATGTGCAGGTTAGGTGGATTGGCCATGATAAATTGTCCCTCAGTATCAGGGTAAATACGTGAGGTTATGGGGACAGGGTCTGGGTGGAATTATTGTTGGTGTAGGTTCAGTGGGCCGAATGGCCTGCACTGTCGGGATTCTACGATCCGAAGATGTTCATTCGAAGAGTTGGTGCAAATGTAATGGGCCGAATGGCCTCCTTCTGCACTATAGGGATTCTGTGAAATGTGCAGCGGCAAAGTCAAGGCCTCGGACTGAGCGCACAAACCTCCAAACGAGACAGCCCCCACAAGCACCAGCTGCCCTATCTGAGGCCGAGTTTGCGAATGACGTATTGGGCTTATGGGGCACTCATCGCAAAGGAGTAACGAGTCAACCTCGAACCCGATGGACTGCCTAATGAAGAAGGAGAAGATGTGCTGAATTCAGTCGCCATGGAAACTGGCCTGTGCCTCTATAATTAACACTCAGTTACGGGAACTCAAACTGCAATACGAGAAAGTAGGCAGGACAAATACTCGGCAGGGATGCCAAATGTTGTGAGAAGAAACATTCTTGAAGACAAAAAGCTTTGCCAATGTGTCTCTCTCTCTCCAGCAGCTCTGTAATACCTGGAGACAATTAAACATTCATTCACATAGCAACAGATAGTGAACTTGGGGGTGAGATCTGGGCTGCTTTTCCAGCCATGTTCACAGGGAAGTGTGTTTAGTCTGCAGTGTGTCGCTCCACAGAACTCAGACAGAGGCAAGCCGCAGGAACCGAGAGGGGCTTATCAATGAACTGTTCTCCTCGCAGTCTACCCCTTCTCTGCCTGTCAGGGTGGATTCCCCAGGCAGGTCACCCCTTACCCCAGGTCACCTGACCCATCCTCTTAAAGGGGCCGCACCCTGCGTACGTAACAAAGTATGACTCCAAGGATCAAGGCCCATCCTGAATTTTTGCCCCAGCTTGAGCCAAAGTAACCAGAGTGACCATGAGATTATGGGAGTGTCCCTGTAATGAACTAGTGATCAGTTAATGGTAGGGCGTTGGGGAGAGTTGTAGAACAAAGGAATCTAGAGGTACAGGTTCATAGCTCCTTGAAAGTGGAGTCACAGGTGGACAGAGTGGTGAAGAAGGCATTCGGCATGCTTGGTTTCATTGGTCAGAACATTGAATACAGAACTTAAAAAGGTCGTGAATGTAGCCCAATCCTTCACACAAACCAGCCTCCCGTCCATTGACTCTGCCACACTTCCCACTGCCTTGGCAAAGCAGCCAGCATAATAAAAGACCCCACGCACCCCAGAATTCTCTCTTCCACCTTCTTCCGTCAGAAAAAAGATACAAAAGTCTTAGGTCACGTACCAACTGACTCAAGAATAGCTTATTTCCTGCTGCTGTCAGACATTTAAATGGACTTACCTTGCATTAAGTTAATCTTTCTTTACATCTTAGCCGTAACTGTACATTCTGCACTCTCTCGTTTCCTTCACTGAACGGTATGCTTTGTCTGTATAGCACATAAGAAATACTTTTCACTGTATGCTAATACACATGACAATAATAAATCAAATCAAATCAAATCAAAAGGAATTGGGGCATCTTGTTGAAGTTCTACAAGACATTGGTAAGGCCATACTTGGAATGCTGTGGACAGTTCTGGCCACCCTATTATAGAAAGGATATTATTAAACTAGAAAGATACGGAAAAGATTTACTGGGATGCTACCAGGACTTGATGGTTTGAGTTGTAAGAAGAGGCTGAAAAGGCTGGGACTTTTCTTTCCCTGGAGCACAGGATGTCTCGGAGTGATCCTGCAGAGGTTTGTAAAATAATGAGGGCCACAGATCAGCTAGATGGTCATTTTCTTTTCCCCAAAGGTAGAGGAGTCTAAAACTAGAGGACATAGGTTTAAGGTAAGAAGAGAGAGATACGAAAGTGTCTAGAGGGACAGTATTTTGACTCGGAGGGTGGTGAGTGGCTGGAACGAGCTGCCAGAGGCAGTTGTAGAAGTGAGTACCATTTTGTCTTTTAGAAAGCATTTGGACTGTTACATGGGTAAGATGGATATGGAGTGATGTGGGCCAACTGCAGACAATTGGGACTAATTTAGAAGTAAAAGAACAGGGCAGCATGGACAAGTTGGGCTGATGGGTCTGTTTCCGGGCGACACAGTGGTTAACACTGCTGCCTCACGGCACCAGGGATCCAGGTTCGATTCCCGGCTTGGGTCACTGTCTTTGAGAAGTTTGCACATTCTGCCCGTGTCTGAGTGGGTTTCCTCCAGGTCCTCTCACAGTCCAAAGATGTGCAGGTTAGGATGACTGCCATGCTAAATTGCTACTGAGTGTCAGGGGGATTAGTAGGGTAAATATGTGGGGCTACAGGGAATCGACCTGGGTCAGTGCAGACTCAATGGGCTGAGTGGCCTCCTTTGGCACAGTAGGGATTCTATGATCTTTGATTCCATGCTTAAATCTCAACGACTATCCCATGTGAAATATAAATGTGTCTGACATTTTGTACACGGTACATTCATTATCAGACATTAAGACCTAGATGTTGCCTCAGGCTTCTTAATGTCCATCTGAATTACCAGAACAAGCTGGTGCGTTCTTGATTTAACATCTCACCCAGAAGAAGGAGCCTGTGACAATGCAGCATTCCTGTAATGTTGCAATGGAATGACAGCATTCCGTTCTGAAATGGGCAGCACGGTGACACAGTGATTAGCACTGCCGCCTTGCAGTGCCAGGGACTCAGATTCGATTCCCAACTTGGGTCACTGTCTGTGTGGATCCTCACATTCTCCTTGTGTCTGTGTGGACTTCCTCTGGGTGTTCCTGTTTCCTCCCACAGTCTAAAAGTCCTGAGAGGTGCACTGGCCGTGCTAAATTCTCCCTCAGTGTACCCGAACAGGCGCCGGAATGTGGCAACTAGGGGATTTTCACAGTAACTTCATTGCAGTGTTAATGTAAGGTTACCTATAACACTAATCAATAAACTTTAAATGGGCCTAAGGCCTTGTAGCTTCAGACTTCCGAACATGGTGATTTCTACCTGTATGTGTTAAGAAGATAAGAAATAGGAGCAGGAGTAGGCCATCTAGCCCTTTGAGCCTGCCCCGCCATTCAATAAGATCATGGCTGATCTGACGTGGATCAGTTCCACTTACCCGCCTGCTCCCCATAACCCTTAATTCCCTTATTGATCAGAAATCTATCTACCCGTGACTTAAACATATTCAACGAGGTAGTCTCCACCACTTCAATGGGCAGAGAATTCCAGAGATTCACCACCCTTTGAGTGAAGAAGTTCCTCCTCAACTCTGTTCTAAACTGTCCCCCCCCACCTTATTTTGAGGCTGTGCCTTCTAGTTCTGGTTTCCTTTCTAAGTGGAAAGAATCTCTCTACCTCTACCCTATCTAGCCCCTTCATTATCTTGTAAGTCTCTATAAGATCCACCCTCAGCCTTCGAAACTCCAACGAGTACAGACCCTGTCTATTCAATCTCTCCTCATAAGCTAACCCCCTCATCTCCAGTATCAGCCTGGTGAACCTTCTCGGTACTCCCTCCAAGGCCAATATATCCTTTCGTTAAGATAAGTTTATCATTCAGGAAGCAGGCTATTGCACAATCCCAACATCAAATTGCTCTGGACAGCTAACTTGATACAGTGTCATGTTCAGGTTGGCTGTGGCATCTGCAAATTACTGGAGTTTCTTGACTGATTTGCCCTTAAAGATTTCTGCTCAATCAGTAAATTTGTTTTGTATCGATTTTGTGACGGCGATTGTAAGCTATCACGCTTGCAACTTAATAGTACCTTGACCTCGTCTCTTTGATTGAGTGTATAATCTGGATGCAGCTCAGCACATTATAGTTGCGAAAAACAAAGCATAAATGTACCGACCTCATCTCTACTCAACACTGGTCTTGTTAGCAATATGAGGCTCCTTTATGCGACTGCGGATCTTCTCCAGTGTCAATAAGTCACTGCGCTAGACAACCTCTGTTCACTGTTACCAGTCTTCGGACAAAGGACAGTACAGCACACAAACAGGCCCTTCAGCCCTCCGAGCCTGCACCAAAGATTATGCAGTAGTTGCTTGTTACTTAACTGGAAAAGGTTTGGGGGCAGCACAGTGGTTAGCACTGCTGCCCCACAGTGCCAGGGACCCAGGTTCGATTCCAGGTCTGTGCAGAGTCTGTACGTTCTACCCGTGTCTGGTTTCCTCCCACAATCCAAAGGTGTATGTTAGCCATGCTGAATTGCCCCTTAGTGTCCCAAGATGTGTACGTGAGATGGATTAGCCACGGTAACTGTTTGGGATTATGGGGATTGGGTGGGGGAAGAGGGTCTGGGTAAGATACACTGTCACTGAGTCGGTGCAGACTGGATGGGCCAAATGGCCTCCTTCTGCACTGTAGGGATTCTGTGATCTTTTGTGATTTCTAGATAAAAGACAAAACTGACTTCAATAATTACCATCGAGACATTCGCCACAACCCAGTGGGATTAAACCACAAAGTTACAAGCAAACTACATTTTCAAAATTCACAGAATCTCTATAGTACAGAAGGAGGCCATATGGCCCATCAAGTTTGTACTGACCACAATCCCACCCAGGTCCTTTTCCCATAACTCCATGCATTTACCCGGCTAAACCCCCTGACACTAGGGTCAATTTAGCGAAGACAATCAACCTAACCTGCACGTCTTCAGACTGAGGGAGGAATCTGGAGCACCCGGAAGAAACCCACGCAGACATGGGGAGAATGTGCAGACTCCACAAAGACAGTGACCCGAGGCCAGAATTGAACCTGGGACCCTGGCACTGTGAGGCAGCAGTGTTAACAATATCCAACTTTAATCCTTTTCTTTTCTGTCCAAATGATTCCAGTCTATACCAACCCTATTTCTGTCCTCTGATGGATTTGGGGCTGTGCGTGTTAAGCTTATTGGAAATCAAAGCCTTTGGTGCTGGTTAAAATAAGTCACAGCATGTTGACATTACATTGTCAGATTCTCTCTGACTAAGTACCAGTGCTTCAGACAATGCAACAGGCCAGTTTATCAGCAATACTCTTGGCCATCTCCTTCCATTCCCAGTATCTCTGATTGCGTGGGAAATGTAAATCAGCATCTCCTTTTCCAGTCATTAAAATGCTCAGCAAATTCCTCCTTCCTGCTGTAAACAGATGCACCAAATAGCAGTGAGGTTGCTGGGAGGACTTGACAAGAAAAGGCATTTTGAATGAGATGCTTACTTTGTTTAACTATGTTCCAGCAAAAAAAGGCAAGAAAAGCTTTGATTTCCAACAAGATTTCCAGCAAGAAAAGCCCAATCCATCACACAAACCAGCCTCGCATCCATCGGCTCTGTCTACACTTCCCGTTGTCTCAGCAAAGCAGTCAGCATAATTAAAGACTCCACGCACTCTGGGCATTCCCTCTCCTACCTTCTTCTGTCGGGAAAAAGATGTATAAGCCTGAGGTCACGTACCAACCGACTCAAGAACAGCTTCTTCCCTGCTGCCATCAGACTTTTGAATGGATTTATCTTGCATTAAGTTGATCTTTCTCTACACCCTAGCTATAACTGTAACTCTATATTCTGCACTCTCTCATTTCCTTCTCTATGAACAGTTTGTCTTGTCTGTATACTGCGCAAGAAACAATACTTTTCACTGTATGTTAATACATGTGACAATAATAAATCAAATCAAATCAAATAAGTGAGCATCGAAAACAAGACTTCGCCTCAGGCAGTGGGACAATTTCTTTCATCCCGTACGTTCCCATATCCTTCATAAAGTATCCATACAATATTGTCCCACATGGGACATGATTGAGGTGAATTAAATTATAAGGGATATAGAATCATAGAATCTTGCATTGCAGATGGAGGACATTCAGCCCAACTAGCCTGCACTGAACACAATCCCACCCAGACCTTATCCCCATAGCCCCATGCATTTACCCTAGCTAGTCCCCCTGACACTAAGGGGCAATTTAGCAAGGCCTATGCACATAACCCACACATCTACAAGATTACCAGGGGCATGGATAGGGTGGATAGTCAGAAGCTTTTTCCCAGGATGAAAGAGTCAATTTCTAAGGGGGCATAATCAACCCGCTTGCGAGGGGGTGCGAGGGGCGAGGTTTAAAGGGGACGTATGAGGCAAGTTTTTTACACAGAGAGTGGTGGGTCCCTGGAACTCGCTGCTGGGGGAGGTAGTGGAAGCAGATACATTGGTGACTTTTAAGGAGCATCTTGACAAATACATGAATAGGATGGGAATAGAGGGATATGGTCCCCGGAAGGCTAGGGGGTTTTAGTTCAGACAGTCAGTGCAGGCTTGGAAGGCTGAAGGGCCTGTTCCTGTGCTGTAATTTTTTTTTGTTCTTTGTATCTTTGGACTGTGGGAGGTAACTGGAGCACCCGGAGGAAACCCACGCAGACAATGGGAGAACGTGCAAACTCCACACAAACAGTGACCCAAGCCGGGAATGGAACCCAGGTGTCTACGCTGTGAGGCGGCGGTGCTAACCACTGTGCCACCGTGCTGCCCACAGAGGGGGCAAATAGGAAGCAGCCGGTCCCCTTGACTGAAGGGTTAATCACAAGGGGGCACAGGATTCGAGTAAAAGGATAGGAGATTGAGAGGGGATTTGAGAAAAAACTTTTTCATTCAGACGGTGTGGAAATCTGGGATGCACCACCTGGGAAGGGAGTGGAGGCCAGGTACCTTACAACCTTACAAAAATATTGAGATAAGCACATGAAATATCATAACATTCAAGAGTATGAAACAAGTGCTGGGAAATGGGATTAGTGGGCCTTTAGTGGTAGGTGTTGTCGGTGCAGAGTTAATGGACTAAAGGGCCTTTTCTGTGCTGTCCGACTGTGTGTCTCTGTGTGGTTCAATGCCTAGTCATGTCCCATGACATGCAGATGGTATTCCAATGAAAAACGTTCGGGTACTATGAGGGCAATATCCCTGAGCGTGGGCTGGTATCAAGGCAATAGCCATCTCTTACATTTACAGCAGAATTGCTGAAACACCCCTGTGTGCAATCATCCCATATTAGGACGGTGTTAATACAACATGCCTGCCTGTGTGTAACCATGTCCTAATCTGGTAATGTATCCATCTTCGAAAGAGGAACTATCTCTGTTTATCCTGTGTTATCTACTGCAGTAACTCTTACCAAGGTAGTTGACCTTATGTGATGTGACTTACTGTCATAAACCTTCTTTCTGTCTGTGCGTCTCTGACTAATAAAGTGAAGGTGGTTAGGTGTAGATTTGCAGTGATGTTATTTAAGATGAATGCTGGGATGGCAGCGGGAGAGTGGGGAAGATAAAGTGCATCTTCCTTCTGCTGCATAAGACCATAAGACGTAGGAGAATTAGGCCACTCAGCCCATCGAATCTGCTCTGCCATTCGATCATTTTTCTCATCCCCATTCCTTTTTCCCATAACCTCTGATCCCTTTATTAATCAAGAACCTATCTATCTCTGTCTTAAAGACACTCAATGACCTGGCCTCCACAGTCTTCTGCGGCAAAGAGTTCCACAGATTCACCACTCTCTGGCTGAAGAAATTCCTCCTCACCTCTGTTATAAAGGATCGTCCCCTTGGCCTGAAGTTGTGCGCTCTGGTTCTAGTTTTCCCTACTAATGGAGATATGGACCACGTAGAGACAAAATGTCTTATGATTTATAAGGGGATTATAAGGGGTTATGGGGGAAAGGCAGGAGACTGGGGGTGAGAAAAACATCAGCCGTGACTGAATGGCGGAGCAGACTCGATGGGCTGAGTGGCCTAATTCTGCTCCTGTGTCTGACGGCCTTTAGTTGAGAAAGACGTCTGTGTCGGCGCAGGCTGATTGATCTTTAGGCTGGTTCCTATGGGCTCGGGAAGTGTTGAAACATGAGGCAGTGCAATGTGCCTGTGTTGAATAGTCTATTGTAATACATTTGTATGTCATGTTAGAGGGTTGCAGCCTCTCACGGGAGTGTACTTGAGTGTGATAAAGCATCTTCAGAGGAGGAGGAGGAGGAGAAAATCAAATTGAATAATTTATTATTTTTACTTTGGTTAAGAGCCCACGTTTGGCCAGATCCGTTTGAGGTTCTGTTTCTCTGCGTGGACTAAAGTTGACGCTGTTTTTCCATCCAAAGCCCTTTCCAAGTACGGACATTAATACAGCAGCAAAATTCCGACGATGCTGGAGCTCGGAAATGAAAACAGAAAACGCTGGAAATACTTTCCAAATCAGGCAGCCTCTGTGGATAGAGAAATAGAGTTACTGGCTGGAATTTTGCTGCACCCTCCCAACACCGTCCGCTGATCACCCTGCGGTGTGGTTGGTGAACCACTGAGATATCCATTCACCTCACCAGGATCTGAAGATTGTGAAGGGCTGGAAAATTCCGGCTAGTGTTCCAACTTGAGGACCCATGCATTGCATTAGGATCCAATCTCTGCAACTCCCTCCCAAAACATCTCCACCTCTTCCTTTAAGGTGCTTCGTCTTTGATCAAGTGTTTTGGTCACCCATCCTCATATCTCCTCAAGTGGCTTGGTACCAAATCTTGTTTGATTACACTCCATTACTGCATTATGGGATGCAGGGCACAGTGCTTAGCATTGCTGCCTCACAGTGCCAGGGAACCAGGTTCAGTTTTGGCCTTGGGTGGAGTTTGCATGTTCTCCCCGTGTCTGTGTGGGTTTCCTCCGGGTGCTCCGGTTTCCTCCCACAGTTCAAAGATGTGCAGGTTAGGTAGATTGGCCATGCCAAATTGCCCCTTGTTGTTCCAGGATGTGTGGGTTAGGTGGATTGGCCATGCTAAACTGTCCCTTACTGTCCAAAGATGTGCAGGTTAGCTTGATTAGCCATGCTAAATTGCCCCATAGTGTCCAAAGATGTGTAGGTTAGGTGGATTGGCCATGCTAAATTGCTCCATAGTGTCCAAAGATGTGCAGGTTAGGTGGATTCGCCATGCTAAATTGTCCCTTAGTGTCTAAAGATGTGCAGGTTAGGTGGATTGGCTGTGCTAAATTTCTCCTTAGTGTCCCAAGATGTGCAGGTTAGGTAGATTGGCCATGCCAAATTGCCCATTGTTGTTCCAGGATGTGTGGGTTAGGTGGATTGGCCATGCTAAATTGTCCCTTACTGTCCGAAGATGTGCAGGTTAGCTTGATTAGCCATGTTAAATTGCCCCATAGTGTCCAAAGATGTGTAGGTTAGGTGGATTGGCCATGCTAAATTGCTCCATAGTGTCCAAAGATGTGCAGGTTAGGTGGATTCGCCATGCTAAATTGTCCCTTAGTGTCCAAAGATGTGCAGGTTAGGTGGATTGGCTGTGCTAAATTTCTCCTTAGTGTCCCAAGATGTGCAGGTTAGGTAGATTGGCCATGCCAAATTGCTTCTTTGTGTTCCAGGATGCGTGGGTTAGGTGGATTGGCCATGCTAAATTGTCCCTTACTGTCCGAAGATGTGCAGGTTAGCTTGATTAGCCATGTTAAATTGTCCCTTAGTGCCCAAAGATGTGCGGGTTAGGTGGATTGGCCATGATAAATAGTCCCATAGTGTCCAAAAAATGCATAGGTTAGGTGGAGTGGTTAAGTGTGGGGTTAGGTGAATATGGCAGAGGGGAGGGCCAGGGTGGGAGACTCTTTTGGAAAGTTGGTGCTGACTCAAAGGTCTGAATGTTCTCTTTCTTCACTGTAGGGATTCTACGAATATTCTGTGTTAAACCTGCTGTGTAAATGCACATGCTGTTGAATCTTCAACTTGAAGGTGTAGTCTTCCCTTGCCCCCATCACCCCCATTCCCCAGTCCTCACCCACCCCAGACCCACCCACTCCTCCAGTCCACTGCAACTCACCTCACTGGTAGTTTATTAGCTGCAACGCACTTTGGAGGACCCCAAGGTACACATGTTTATTAACACAAAATATTAACTTAGTTTCTCTGTCCGCAGATGCTGCCAGAACTGCTGAGTGTTTCCTGGTTTTTCCATTTTGATTTCAGTCCGGACCTCCCCTGTGTTATACAGCACTCATAATCTGCATATTTGTCATTTAATTTGCGTTGCCTAGCAACAACTACCCAAAGCAGTAACATTCGAAAGCGATTATGCGTAAGTACGTCAGTGGGAAAATATTTGTCGGGTTGTGAGGATAAAGCAGGGGAGTCGGACTAATCGCAACAAGAACAGAAAATGCTGGAAAATCTCAGCAGGTCTGACAGCATCTGTGGAGAGAGAATAGAGCTAACGTTTTGGGCCTGGATGACACTTGTTCAGAGCACACGAAGGGTCATATGGACTCGAAACGTTGGGTTCTAGTCTCTCTCCCAGATGCTGTCAGACCTGCTGAGATTTTCCAATACTTTCTGTTTTTGTTTCAGATTCCAGCACCTGCGGTATTTTGCCTTTATTACAGTAAGCTAATTGGTTGGCTCTGGTAGAAGGCTGGCACAGGAACAATGGGCTGAATGGCCTACCTCCTTGCTGTCTGATTCTATGACTTTGCAAGGCATTTTGACAACAATGCACGATCCATTCTCACTTTCTTACTGTTTTATTTTTAATTCCGTCAATCTCAGAACAATGGCTCTTTTGAGTGGAATCTATTGCAGTGACACTCTTTGTACCTGTCATGGAATTATAATGTACTCCTCTGCGCTATTTCTCGCAAGTCTACTTCACACATCAAGCTTATTTCACCTGGAGCTGATTAAACAGTGTGGGGCCTGTCTGATTTCGAGACAATGCAGTCAGTACCCCATTAGGCACCTTGCTGTACATCTCCCGCAATTGGTGATAGCCCGCAGCCTGTTTAGCCTTGTATTAAAAGCCATGAAAAGTTTCAGTGATTATGCAATGTGTTATGTCTCACATGTTTTTGGAGAAACCCCCCAGCAGTCATTATTTTCACAATGAAACCCTCTTCACCCTTTTAGATAGTGATGAAGATGCTTCTGGTTATTTTGTTTTTATATTTTCTTTAATAACATTGATTTCTTTTCCTTTCTGTCAACTTCTGATTCCATGATTTGATTTGATTTATTATTGTCACATATATTGGCAATAATAGTGAAAAGTATTGTTTCTAGCACGCTATGCAGACAAAAATATACCATTCATAGAGTTCATAGGGGAGAAGGAAAGGAGACGGTGCAGAATGTAGTGTTACAGCTAGGGTGTAGAGAAGGATCGACTTAATATGTGGTAGGTCCATTCAAAAGTCTGATGGCAGCAGGGAAGAAGCTGTTCTTGAGCCGATTTGGACATGATCTCAGTCTTTTGTATCTTTTTCAATGCTAATTGTTTTTAAGGTGTGCAGTGGTTATTGATGCAAGATTCACTTGTCCCTCTGTGAATAGGGACAGATTGGCACCGTGGTTGTTGGGTGAGGAGGTGCATATTTGTAAGTTTTTCTCTACAAATAAATGCTTCTAAAATTGGACAGGATTGACTCCTGTTCTCTCCTTCCACTGCTTGCCTTCTGGAGTCCAACACTTGGGGCATGTGGAAAATACAGGTTTTATCAATAATAGTCATCAAGACATCATAGAATCCCTCCAGTGCAGAAGGAGGCCATTTGGCCTGTCAAGTCTGTGCCAACTTGTACCCAGTCCAATCCTCATAACCCATGTAGTTTATTCCGCTAATCTCTCTAACCTATATATATATTGAAACACTAAGGGGCAATTTACCATGACCAATCCACCTAACCTGCACATCTTTCGCCACTAAAGGGCAATTTAGCACGGCCAATCCATCTAACCTTCATATCTTTTGGACACCAAGGGACAATTTAGCATGGCCAATCTATCTAACCCGCACATCTCTGGATTGTGGGAGCATCCAAAGGAAACCCATGCAGACATGGGAAAAACATGCAAACTCCACATAGAAGTCACCCAAGGCTGGAATCGAACCCGAGCCCTGGCACTGTGAGACAACTGTGCCACCATGCCACCCTACGTACAACATGACATATCAGAGGATGGAAGATACTCACCAAGCTCAGTGAGACACACAAGATGTGTACAGATGTCAACCCTGACTCAATAGATCCCTTGACCTGAGTCAAAAGGTACAAGACTTTGAACTGGAGCTTTTAATACAGTTCCTTGGCTGATAGTCCCGTGCAAATCTATACCCAGGTCTGATCACCAAGAAATCAGAGATATAATTGTGGGCAAGAGGGCAGTGCAGAGAAAAGCTCCAAGCTTGATTTATCTGTACAATCGAACAACCTGTACAGTTGTTAGGATTGTATAAAAAGTTAATCCAGACTAAAAGTATTACATTAAATTAAACTTCTCTCGAATTATAGGGCAAGCATACAAAGAGGTGAGAGATGATTTGAGTGGATCAATAAAAAGAGTAATGGATGAATGCTGTAATGGAGACAGAGACCTTAAAACTATCGAAGAAATGATGAGTTTCGACAATGACCAAGGGTGGCTAAAGTTTTTAAAAGTTTATTTATTAGTATCACAAGTAGGCTTATACCGCAACGAAGTTACTGTGAAAATCCCCAAGTCGCCACACTCTGGTGCCCGTTCAGGTACACTGAGGGAGAATTTAGCACGGCCAATGCACATCTTTTGGACTGTGGGAGGAAACCCAAGCTGACATGGAGAGAACGTACAGATTCCGCACAGACAGTGACCCAAGCCGGTAATCAAACCTGGGTCTCTGGCCTTAGTGAAGCAGCAGTGCTAACCACTGATCCACCGTGTCACCCAATTTCAGAGGGCAGCTGAAAGTCAACTACATTGCTGTGGGTCTGAAGTCACATATAGACCAGGTAAGGATAGTAGATTTCCATAAATTTGATTTGATTTGATTTATTATTGTCACATGTATTAGCATTCAATGGAAAGTATTGTTTATTGCGTGCTGTACAGACAAAACATACCGTTCATAGAGAAGGAAAGGAGATGGTGTAGAATGTAGTGTTACAGTTATAGCTAAGGTGTAGAGAAAGATCAACTCAATGCAAGGTAGGTCCATTCAAAAGTCAGGGAAGAAGCAGGAAGCCCATGCAGACACGAGGAGAATGTGCAGACTCTGCACAAACAGTGACCCACAGCAGGAATCGAACCCCAGTCCCTGGTGCTGTGAGGCAGCAGTGCTAATCACTGTGCCACTGTGAGCTTTACTGACTTTGTTAACTTTCCCCACAATGAGAGTTGAACAGTAATGGCTACTAGCACTAGGGGAAAAAAATCCGCCGCGTTTCTCATGATTTCCCCCAGAGGCCTGCAGACTAGGATACGGTTAGTTCCCACATTTACTTTGGCAGGATCTTGAGCTCCGGAAAAAAAAGAGCCGATTCTGCTGGCTGGATGCAGGAGCAGATTTAACTGTGTAATCTCAGAGATCGAGCTCAACCTGGGCCTCCTAACTAAACAAACGCCAATGTAAAAACACCAAGAAAAACGTTCACACGGGGAACTTATAAGTCCAGGAGCACTTGAGTCTTCCCCTCTTGTGTAAGCATTGGTTGTCATGATTCATCTGAAGCTGACGGGTACAGGGGATCAAACGGGATTTACAGCACAGTAACCAGGTCTGTGCCGATGTTAATAAGGTCACAAGAATTAGAAATAGAAGAAGGCCATTCAGGCTCATCGAGACTGCTCTGCCGTTCATGAGTCATAGGGTGAGATTTTACAGCCTTGCTCATCCCGAAATCCTGCGATCCTGCCCGAGGTCAATGAACTTTTCCATAGTCCGTCCCTCGCCCACTCCAATTCCCATGGCGAGTGGGGCAGCAAAATTCCAGTCATACGGTGCAGAACATAAGAAATAGGAGCAGGAGTAGGCCATCTAGCCCTTCGAGCCTGCCCCGCCATTCAATAAGATCATGGCTGATCTGTCGTGGCTCAGTTCCACATTCCCGCCCTCTCCCCATAACCCTTAATCCCCTCACTTATCAAAAACCCATCAACCCGCGTCTTAAAAATATTTAGCAAGGCAGCCTCCACCACTTCAACGGGCAGAGAATTCCAGAGATTCACCACCCTTTGAGTGAAGAAGTTCCTCCTCAACTCTGTTCTAAACCGGCCCCCCCCTTTATCTTGAGGCTATGCCCCCTAGTCCTACTGTCCTTTCTGAGTGGGAAGAGTCTCTCTACCTCAATCCTATCCATCCCATTCATCATCTTATACGTCTCAATGAGATCTCCCCTCATTCTTCGAGGCTACACCGACGATATCTACCACTAAAGGTGCGCTAATTCCATTTTCCTGCTCTTGTCCCATATCCTTGAACGTTTCATTTCAAGTACTCGTCCAAATATGTTTTTAAATATTGTAAGGTTTCCGACCTCGATTTCCTTCCCAGGCAGTGCGTCCCAGATTCCCACCACCCATGCGGTTTATCCTGTGGAAATTAAGTTACAGCAACTATGGCGGGTGGCTCTATCAGCAAGGCAGACAAGGCCTCATTGAAGGTCAGCACTTGTGTATTCAGGAGAGAGACTTATCTGAACCTTGTGTCAGTTTCATAAACACTTCATTCCCAGCCTTGGCTACAGGATGAAACAAAGACAAGTCACCATGATAAATACAAACAAAAAGTTGACATATTATGCTAATGAAGGAGATGGTTTTCTATTGGGTAAGAAAGGGCAAAAAGCTATGCTATGACTGGTGCACTATGTATGCAAATGAGGGATTGGAAAGTTGCTCGTTTGTCATTTGCTGTAATTAACTATAACTGCTAATTACCTGGATGAATCGACAGAGAATGTGTCTGTTCTCCTTGCTAGCAAGTAATAAAAGCTTAGGGAATTGAGTATTCAACGTGCGTTGTCTGCTTAATCCCCAACAATCTGATTGTGTCTTAACTTCACTTTCCTGACTGTCCCTCCCATCATCCCCTCCCCCCACCCCAATCCTGCGTGACCTTTAACTTTGGTCTAATTCCTGTTCCACCTGAGCTTCCTAACACTTCAATTCATCCAATCCTATTGTCGTGATCTTATCCTCCTTTCTCCCTCATGCGCTCATTTAACTTCCACCTCGAGGCAGTTATGTTGTTCTGCAGCCGAACTGCTCTGCCAGTGAAGATGTTTCTCCCGCCTTCCTTTTTGGGATTTGTCGTTCGCTGTCTTATGTTTGTCTCCCTCTAGTTTAAGACTCCCTCAAAACGGCAACGCCTTCCTTTCAGGGCTTAAACCTGGTTCGGTGGGAGGTGAGCAGGGAAGATCTCAAACCGAGATTCCATTGGTGACAGTCCCATTTTGGTTCTCTGGGGCAATTTAACATCTGTGACAGGATTTGCGTCTTGGCGAATGGGGCCATTAGATCCCGTTTGAAATAATTCCTACGAGGCGTGTCCCTTTGCTAATTCCAGCTTAATTTACAATAGTTACTCAGGCTGGTATTCCCAGTCCAGAGCGTACATCCTGAGTGCCAGTAACCCGGACCCTCCACATATATACCTCTGCTGGGCTCCCAAATTGGAAAGCATTGACTGCCTCAATCAGGGAGCTCGTATTCTAACAGATCCACCTCATGAACTTTGCTGAAACCATTACATTGTCTTGTGGGTGGGATTTTTCCAATCCTGAAACCCCGTAAAATCTCACCCAACTTAAATGGTCATTTTCATTGTCTTCCCCTCTCCCATTCCCACGGGGGACGGACGGTAAAATTCCGGCCTATATCTTTTTTGCAATGTGGTAATCAGAACTGTGCACAGCCTGGTCCAAGCAAGCTGACAGCAATGGCCAGGTCACGAGATGAATCATAGAATCTACAGTGCCGAAAAAGGGCCATGTGGCACATCGTGCCTGCACCGACAACAATCCCACCCAGGCGCTGTCCTGTCCCCGTAACCCCACATTATTTATCTCCCCTAATTCTCCTGACACTGAGGGGCAATTTATCATGGCCAATCAGCCTAACCCGCACGTATCTCAAGTGTGGGAGGAAACCGGAGCACCCGGAGGAAGCCCACGCAGATACAGGGAGAATGTGCAAACTCTACACAGACAGTAACCCAAGGCCAGAATTAAACCTGGGGCCTTTGGCGCTGTGAGGCAGCAGCGCTAACCATTGTGCTGCCCCCAATCACAGATGTTTTATATTATTTCACCTTACGCAAATTGCCAAATGGTGCCATAATAATAAAAGTTATCGCGTCTCTCTTCAATAAGTAGGTCTGGGAGATCCAAAAATGTGTCGATTGGGTTGATTGGCCATGTTAAATTGCCCATTAGGGTCCCAAGATGTGTAGGTTGGGTGGGTTGGCCATACTGAATGCCCCTTAGTGTCAGGGGGATTAGCAGGGTAAATAGGTGGGATAACGGGGATAGGGCTTGGGTGGAATTGTTGTTGATGCAGACTCGAGGGGCCAAATGGCCTCCTCCTGCACTGTCGGGATTCTACGATTCTTTAGCTTCCCTCGGAAATAATGTAAAGACATTTTGCTACAAGCAAATATCTCAGAATTCCACAAAAGCAATTTCAATTTAAACTCAATTCTTCTCCTGATCAAAGTTTTGTTTCTCCCTCTGTTCCGTCTTCCCAGTGACTCAGTGTGGTTATTGCTGTTGTAAAGTGTTTGATGAGCCCTGAGTTCTTGAAAAAAAAAACTCAAAGCCTTTATAATCTTGGTGACCTGCATCAAATCATCCCCTTAATCTTCACAGCGTTAGTGAGCAAAGCCCTAATTACTCAAGTCTCTCTTTGTAACTGTAAGGCTGTGCGACAACATCATCAAATAACATGTTTACAACATCACCAGTTCGCAACCAGTACAGTTGTTCCAATGCCCTCCCTCATTTTCTTCTTTATATTTATCTCTTTAATGTCTTCCATTCAGCCTCTTCATTCAGTCACCCACTAACTTACCCGACATTGCTCCCTTTCCAACACTTTCTTTCCCCACTGTTCATTGTGTAGTGTGTGGTGCTCACGTTGGCACCAAGCGCAATTTTGTATCTGGCTCCATCACCTTGTCACTTACACAATCCCACCACCTTGCACGGTGGTTAGCACTGCTGCCTCACAGCGCCAGGGACCCAGGTTCGATTCCTGCGTTTGGGTCGTTGTTTGCACATTCTCCCCGTGTCTGTGTGGGTTTTTTCTGGGTGCCCCGGTTTTTTCCCACCATCCAAAAGATGTGCTGGTTAGGTGCATTGGCCATGCTGAATTCTCCCACAGCGTACACAAACGGGGGCCAGAGTGTTGGAAACTAGGGGATTTTCACAGTAACTTAATTGCAGTGTTAATCCTGTACAAAATGCCTTCAGTACCAAGGGTTCTCATAATCATCATCCTATTATTATATCACCCTCAGCAACTGAACCACCTCCATACAAGCCATGATTATGCAGGCATTGGACTGGGGTGGGCACAGTAAGATGTCTCACAACACCAGGTTAATGTCCAACAGGTTTACTTGGAATCACGAGCATCCGGAGCGCTGCTCCTTCCTCTGGTGAGTGGCGTTCCTCCACGAACCCCCAAGAGGCCAACAGCGAACCCCATGAGACAACCAACGAGCCAAAACAGCCGACAGAGAGATCCGCGATGCAGCGAGCAAAAAGGGAAAGAAAAATTTTTTTTACAGTCACTCACCTGATGAAAGAGCTTGAAAGCTCGTGATTCCAAATAAACCTGTTGGACTTTAACCTGGTGTTGTGAGACTTCTCACTGTGACCTCCATACAACAGATTTCTGTGAGTGTACAAACAGTTGGAATTGGAGGGCACCTAACAAGAAGAGCCAGAACAGATTATTAAGTAACATCAGTGCAATGACTTCAGCCAGACTAATGAGGTTGGCTTACTAGAGTATGAACTACCTGATGAGTCTTTTATTCAGAAGAGATACCTTTAATGTAATTTTGGTTGATAGTCAAAAGAGATACCTGACGAGTCCTATGTTTTAAATTCCCTTTGTCCTTTGATTTTCTGTTCGGGCTGTTCCCCCTCCTTTTGGGGAGCTCCCCCTTTTAATTTGTCCCTCAGTTAATTTGAGTTTGCTTATTTGGTTGGTGTCAAAAAGAGATACCTGGTGAACCCTAATTGATGGAGCTTCATACTCCCTATTAAAAGCAGGTCTGTCAGGTTCTCAGCCTGCCTTCAGCAGGGAGCAACTGGAGAGCTGGCTGTGTACAGATGTATGGTGTAAATAAAGTAACTTGGTGACGGGACTTTCACCTCCGTAGAGTTATTACAATCAGGGGCACCAAAAGCAGAGGCTGTTTCTTGCCTTAACGATGACCTGTCAGTGTCACGGGTTTCTGACACATATCTGAAGAGTCTGATTCTCAGCTCACAGATCGTTGGGCACGCAGAGCAGGATGATACCCTACAAGGCAGAGTCTGGAGTGCAGTGTCAACTTCCCTTTCTTCCCTTCTCCGCCTCTCACTGTTCTGCCTCATCATTAAGACTCAAAATGTAATACGTCCGTCAGCCTGCTAATGTAATCTTCACAGCATTAGTGAACAACGCCCTAATTACTGAAGTCTTTCTTTATAATTATAAGCCCATGCGACATCATAAAATAACATGCAGGCTTATGGACAAGTTGCTGCCACTTTGAACAGGCGTTCAGAGTATTTATTAGTGTCACAAGTCAGCTTGCATTAATACTGCAATGAAGTTACTTGTTGCCCCTGGTTGCCGCACTCCGGTGCCTGTTTGGGTACACTGAGGGAGAATTTAGTCTGGCCAATGCACCTAACCGGCACATCTTTCAGACTGTGGGAGGAAACCCACGCAGACATGAGCAGGAGAATGTGCACACTCCGCACAGACAGTTTGGGAAACTGGGAATCGAACCCGAGTCCCTGGCGCTGTGGGGCAGCGGTGCTACCCACGGTGCCATACCGGACATCAATGCTTCACGGAGAGCCTTGGAGTGCCTTTGAAAGTGTTTTCCATGCCCTCCCGTGGAACGCTGGTCAATTGAGAGTTGAGAAAACAGGACCTGGCAAGAATGCTTTTCAGCCATCCTGACATGGGCCGATACTTTACGACCTCACTCAGGCATGGCACACAAAATCCCACCCGAGGCCAACACAGCATTCTGTTCTGTGAGCCACGCCCTACCTGGATTCCAGGGAGAAGGCAGGGTGACCAGGGGGAGGGCAGTAAAATCCCAGTTATGGCGTGGAAGTTAATTCTGCATAAATTTTATCTCAGTGCCTGTGGACTTGGTTTCAGGGATGACATTGATGTTTGTTCAGGGATTCTCCCAAGGAATCTGCTTGATGCCACAGAAGCATTGTCAGTGGAATGTCTCGAGCGTTTTTGAGTATCACTGATCCACAGTCCGGGGTTCGCTACACTGCAGGAATGTGCTGATGACGGCTGCTCTGTGCACTTGGACTTCTTGCTGTTGCCTCGTTGAGGTCCTTGTTGACATAAACTCACAGCTATGCTTTGTGGAGACTGAACTTGCACAACTGATCTCGCATTCCATCTCCTCATCATTGTCTTGAGTGAGAGATGCAAAACAGCCATCTTCAAGTTACAAACTGGGGTCAAGTGAGGCATCCATTCCGTTTACAATCTACCTGACATTGATTATTCATCTTATCAAAGATCAATTGCCCTCCTGTTTCAATATTAAATAGCGTCCAAATGGAAAACTCTTCAACCTCAGCTGCCTCCCTACCAAAACTAAACTGACCACCATAGCCATACATGATCGACAATTTTGCAGTGCATTGGCTTGCCAGCTACTCTTGATCTCTTCAATCCTGCAATGTAGAAACCCAGCCTCAAAGATCATAGAATGTTCTACAGTGCAGAAGAAGACCACTCGGCCCATTGAGTCAACATCGATCCTCCGACAGAGCATCTTACCCAGGCCCATCCCTGCCCTATCCCCTAATTCTAAGTATTTAGCCCACTAATCCCCTGATCCTACACATCTTTGGACACTAAGGGGCAATTTAGCATGGGCATTCCACTTAACCTACACATCATGGGACACTAAGGGACAATTTAGCATGGCCAATCCACCGAACCTACACATCTTTGGAGTGTGGGAGGAGACCGGAGCACCCAGAGGAAACCCGCGCAGACATGGGGAGAATGTGCAAACTTCACACGCTCAGTCAGATGAGACCAGAGTTGAACCTCGTTCCCTGGCGCTTGAGGCAGTAGTACGAACCACTGTGCACCCCCCACACCCCCGCACCCCTACTCTTGAAACCTCCCCCCACCTGCACTGTACCCTGCTCTTGAATATTGTCATAGCAGAACTGAAACGTCTACCCAAACTTGGTCAGATATTTCACCTCCATCACACATTTCAAATATTTTTCTTTAAAAATGAAGTCAACAAAACAGTAAAAGTAATTAAGATTTGATTTGATATATTGTCACATGTATTACTTTTCAGTGAAAAATATTGTTTCTTGCGCGCTATACGGACAAAACATACCATTCATAGAGAAGAAAAGGAGAGAGTGCAGAATGTAGTGTCACAGTCATAGGTAGGGTGTAGAGAAAGATCGACTTAATGCGAGGTAGGCCCATTCAAAGGTCTGATGGCAGCAGGGAAGAAGCTGTTCTTGAGTCGGTTGGTACGTGACCTCAGAATTTTGTATCTTTTTCCCAACCAAAGAAGGTGGAAGAGAGAATGTCCGGGGTTCGTGGGGTCCTTGATTATGCTGGCTGCTTATCCAAGGCAGCGGGAAGTGTAGACAGAGTCAATGGATGGGAGGCAGGTTTGTGTGATGGATTGGACTACATTCACGACCTTTTGTAGTTCCTTGCGGTCTTGGGCAGAGCAGGAGCCCACATCAAGCTGTGATACGACTAGAAAGAATGCTTTGTGTGGTGCATCTGTAAAAGTTGATAAGAGTCATAACTGACTTGCCAAATTTCCTTAATCTTCTGAGAAAGTAGAGGCGTTGGTGGGGCTTTCTTGACTATAGTGTCAGCATGGGGGGACCAGGACAAGCTGTTGGTGATCTGGACACTGCAAAAACTTGAAGCTCTCAACCCTTTCTACTTCAACCCCATTGATGTAGGCAGGGACATGTTCTCCACTATGCTTCCTGAAGTCGATGATGATATCCTTCATTTTGTTGACATTGAGGGACACATTATTGTTGCCGCACCAGTTCACCAGATCCTCTATCTCATTCCCGTACTCTGTCTCGTCATTGTTTGAGATCTGACCCGCTACACAGGTGTCATCAGCAAACTTGAAAATCGTTAAAAAAGAATGTAATGACCCTTCAAAATGAGGGTACGTGTTCAAGTGGAGGTTTCAACAAAAAAAGAGATGGGAGCTGGAGTAACTTAAATGGGGCTGGATTGGAAATCAGCACTTGACTGACTGGGAATATCATGACTGCTGGCTGCGAAGGAGTCCAAAGATGTGCGGGTTAGGTGGATTGACCAAGCTAAATTGCCCCTTAATGTCAAGGGGACCAGCTAGGGTAAATATATGGGGTTATAGGGATAGTGCCTGAGTGAAATTGTGGTCAGTGCAGACTCAGTGGGCCGAATGGTCTCCTTCTGTACTACAGGGATTCTATGAGAGCTTCCGGAGAGCTTTGGCATCAGCAAATGTTGTCCTTAAAAGTTGAGGGTGCAGAATTGATCTTTCGCTGGTCCAGTTTTGTATTGTGCATCCCATTGATGTCACAGAATGATATAACGAGTGCATTTCCAGTCTAAGTTCCCCCTCTAATGGAGGAAAGCTCTACTGCAGAGACTGGGGCGGGAGTACACACAGTGGGAAACACATTAGCATACAAAGTGTTGGGAAGTGATGCTTTAAGTGCACTCCTCCATCAACAGGGACTCCTGAAAAGCCCAAATCACCATGCCAGACAGCCCGTTATTACAGATAATGTATCATTGACTACAAGGCAGCACCATCACCATGAGGAGCATAATGAACAACTTGAGTACCTGATACCAGCAGCTTAATAATATGTTTTAATTTTGTCATTGTTTTGAAGCCCTGAATATATTACTCTTCCCAGTAAATCTGTACACAGATTTTGCGTTCAAAAGTACAGTAAGCAAGCCAGCCAGCAAACAAACTGGAGAAGCAATGGCCCCGCAGCATCATCAACAAGCTTTCCAAGTTCAATATTTCAGCAAGGTAGACTCACTACAGTACAGTACAGAAGGAGGCCATTGAGCCCATCAAGTCTGGGGAGGCAATGACCCAGTGGTAATATCACCCCTCTATTCGTCTAGAAACTCAATTAATGTTCTGGGGACCCGGGTTCAAATCCCGCCAGGGCAGGTGGTGGAGTTTGAGTTCAATGAAAACAAATTATTTGGACAGAAACTGCTGGAAAATCTCAGCAGGCCTTACAGTGGGGAGAGAATAGAGCCAACGTTCCCTGTCTAGATGACCCTTCGTCAGAGCTAAGAGGAAAGGGAATCAGCAAAGATTAATATTATGAGATGGGGGTGGTGGGCTTGGGGAGCTTTGGTTTCGGAATCCATTCTCATCTGGTCTGGCCTACTCCTGAGCCACAGAAACGCGGGTGACTCTCAACTGCCCTCGGGCAACGAAGAATGGGCAATAAATACTGGGAGGCCATCATTGCCCATCTCCCAGGAATAAATAAAAGAAGTGTTTTGTTTTCTGCAGTTTTAAGTTTTCCGAGAACACAGCTACACATTTCACAACTCTAAACAAGCATTTAAGAAAGATCTTTGCAGCTTAAGAAAAAGAGCAAAGAAAATTACAGCACAGGAACTGGCCCTTCAG
The DNA here is from genome assembly GCF_965287045.1 of Carcharhinus amblyrhynchos. Taxonomy (NCBI): domain Eukaryota; kingdom Metazoa; phylum Chordata; class Chondrichthyes; order Carcharhiniformes; family Carcharhinidae; genus Carcharhinus; species Carcharhinus amblyrhynchos. The sequence continues at coordinate 8,333,286 of NC_137335.1, read as the reverse complement.
CCCTCCAAGCCTGCACCGACCATGCTGCCCGACCAAACTAAAACCCCCTACCCTTCCAGGGAACATATCACTCTATTCCCATCCTATTCATTTGTTTGTCAAGACACCCCTTAAAAGTCGCTATTATATCTGCTTCCACTACCTCCCCCGGCAATGAGTTCCAGGCACCCACCACCCTCTGGGTAAAACATCTGCCTCGTACATTTCCTTTAAATCTTACCCCTTACACCTTAAACCTATTCCGCCTCAGTAATTGACTCTTCCAGCCTGGGAATAAGCTTCTGACGAACAATAAGGCTTAGTGTTTCACTATGTGCCAAAAACATTTGAAATTTACCAGGTGTCTCTCACTTGCTGGTCGCAATGATATGTTATCAGGGAACATTATCACTGCTGGTGCGTGTGCGCACGGGCCGCTCTGTACTAGTGTCGTTTGGCAATGATGTGAAGTGGCCATAGCCACTGTAACACCACCGTGCTGACCATGACTGACAGGCTGAATCTGCAACGGGTTCCAATTGAATCCCAAGTGCTGCGATTCCTCCTATCTGTTAACGCATGTGGAAGTATGTCCTGTAGGAGCTGGTTTTACTTCAGGCAGGCGCTTTCGGTCTTTGTCCAGATGTCACATGAGATTTATTAATGCTGCAACATTCAGTCACCCGTGTATTTTTAGTGCTGATATCAGACAGATCATTTCGGCATCCCTGTATATGAATTCTGACGGTTACATTCCCGTAAACACACTTATCTGATTGCAGTCCTACGACAAATCCCTGAAATTTCTAAGCTTGCCACGCGTAGCATCTTCTGCTGCCCGACTGTTTCCAATTTTGCAATAAAGGGGCCTGAAAACAAGCAGCAAAAGCAGCTCATCAGAGATGAGCAATATATGCGTTGGTGCAGGATAAAATCCCCAGCAGTGCATCCGGCCCATCTAACCCGCACTGACAACAATCCAACCCCGTTCCAATCCCTGTAACTCCATGTCTTTAGCCTGCGAGCTCCCCCTCCCCCCGACACTAAGGTACAATTTAGCATGGCCAATCCACCTAACCTGCACATCTTTACACGCGGAGGAAACCCACACAGCCAAGGGGAGAATGTGAAAACTCCATACAGTCCCTACTTTTACGGGTGCATCATACAGAGCATTCTTTCTGGTTGTATCACAGCTTGGTAAGGCTCCTGCTCTGCCCAAGACCGCAAGAAACGACAAAAGGCCGTGAATGTAGCCCAGTCCATCACGCAAACCAACCTCCCATCCATTGAGTCTGTCTACACTTCCCGCTGCCTTGACAAAGAAGCCAGCATAATCAAGGACCCCACGCACCCCAGACCTCTTCCACCTCCTTCTGTCGGGAAAAAGATACCAAAGTCTGAGGTCACATACCAACCAACTCAAGAACAGCTTCTTCCCTGCTGCCATCAGAGTTTTGAATGGACTTACCTTGCATTAAGTTGATCTTTCTCTACCCCCTAGTTATGACTGTAACACTACATTCTGCACTGTCTCATTTCCTTCTCTTCGGTATGCTTTGTCTGTGTGGTGCGCAAGAAACAATGCTTTTCACTGTATGTTAATACATGTGACAATAATAAGTCAAATCAAATCAGTACAGAAGCAGGCCATTCGGCCCATTGAGCCTGCACCGACAGCAATCCCTTCCGGGTCCAATCACTGTAACTCCATGTCTTTACCCTGCTGGCCTCCCTGACAGTAAGCGGCAATTTAGCATGGACAATCCACTTAACCCACACATCTTTGGACTGTGAGAAGAAATGGAGCACTCAGAGGAAAGCCACGCAGACATGAGGAGAACGTGTATATGCCACACAGACAGTCACCCGAGGCCGGAATCGAACCCGGGTCCCTAGTGCTGTGAGGCAGCAGTGCTAACCACTGTGCCACCATGCCGTCCCTCTACAATTCAATTCAAGCCAACCTTATTGTCATTGTATAGTGGACAAACACAAATACAAGAAAAAGTGAGCTTGTAGGTTCCCAGTGTACAAAGGAAAATGCAAATGCAAATTACCAAATAATTCCAATAGTCATTAAATCAGCCTTGCTCGTGTATCCAGACTTATATTTACAGACATTGCATGAATGAAGGGTCAGTATGCCAAAGTTACCTTTGATTTTGATTTGATTTGATCTGTTATTATTGTCACATGTATTAGCATACAGTGAAAAGTATTGTTTCTTGCATGCTATACAGACAAAGCATACCATTCATAGAGAAGGAAAGGAGAGAGTGCAGAATGTAGTGTTACAGTCACAGCTAGGGTATAGAGAAAGATCAACTTAATGCAGCATAGGTCCATTCAAAAGTCTGATGGCAGCAGGAAGGAGGTGTTCTTGAGTCAGTTGGTATGTGATCTCAGACTCAATGGAAGAAGGTGGAAGAGAGAATGTCCAGGGTACATGGGGTCCTAAATAATGCTGGCTGCTTTTTAGCAAGGCAGCGGGAAATGTCAACAGAGTCAATGAATGGGAGGCTGATTTGTGTGATGGATTGAGCTACGGTCATGAACTTTGTGGTTTCTTGCGGTCTTGGGCAGAGCAGGAGTCACACAAAGCTGTGACACAACCAGAAAGGATGCTTTCTATAGTGCATCTGTAAAAGTTGGTGAGAGTCGTGGCTGAGATGCCAAATTTCCTTTGTCTGCTGAGAAAGTAGAGGCGTCAGTGGCCTTTCTTAACTATAGACATGGGGGAACCAGGACAGGTTGTTGGTGATCTGTTGGCAACCCAAAAAGATGAAGCTCTCAACCCTTTCTACTTTGCCCCCATTGACATGGACGTATCAACTTTAAGCTTCCTGTCAGCCATTCACAGGTTATCCAGTAGTGTACCAAATTTCCTTTTATCTACACAAAGTAATATCCGCAAGACTTTCACTGCAATATGTTAGTGTTCAACATTTCACCAAGCATCAAGATTTGAAGGCTATTTATTCATACAAGCCATACAGGATGACATCCTCTTGAGTGAATCCTTTAAAATGCTTTGTATTTTAACTTAATGACACAACTTGTCAAATTCACGAGAACGTTTGAAGTATAGGGTCAGGAATCATGCTTAATTCGAGTATGATCTAATCCACAGGATGCTACAAGCAAAGCATTTGCGTTACCCTTGTCCTTGAACAACTCTTCCAGCGTCAAGTCAGTTGTCTGTATTAGACCAAGTTGCAGTCATTCTTGCTAATCTTTTTGGCCAGAAGCAAGAATACGTAAGTGAACAAACACAAGGCTTTCTTCTTGAAATGAAGACATATTTTATTCAGTGGGTCTGAGAAATTTAGATATTAAACGCAGTTTCTGATGAAACTCACATAGCTTAACCTTCTCAATGTCAGCTTACACTGTCAGATTCTAACTCATCCATTTGCATTGGCGAATTGGTTTGAAGTTATGCATTTATATCCTTTTTTTCTATCTCATTTAATTTTGGTGGCACGGTGGTGCAGTGGTTGGTGCTGCTGCCACACAGCGCCAGGGATCCAGGTTCAATTCTGGCCTCAGGGTCACTGTCTGTGAGGAGTCTGCATGTTCTCCCCATGACTGCGTGGGTTTCCTCCTGGTGCTCCAGTTTCCTCCCACAGTCCAAAGATGTGCAGGTTAGATTGATTGGCCATGGTAAATTGCCCCTTAATGTCAAGGGGATTAGGAGGATAAATATGTGGGGTTACAGGGATAGGACAGGATCAGGGTGGGATTGTGGTCAGTGCAGAATGATGGGCCAAATGGCCTCCTTCTGCACTGTAGATTCTGTGATTCTATGATTGGAGAACCCAGGTTCGATTCTAGCTTGGTGACTATCAGGGTGGAATTTGCATGTTCTCCCCGTGTCTGCGTGGGTTTCCTCCAGGTGCTCTGGTTTCCTCCCACAGTCCAAAGATGCACAGGTTAGAGGGATTGGCCATGCTAAATTGCCCCTTAGTGGCCAAAGATGTGCAGATTAAGTGGATTGGCCGCGGTAAATTACCCCATGGTGTCATAAGAACCAGCAGGTCTGATACGTGGGGTGGGTGGGGGGACCACACGGATAGGGCTGGATAGGGCCTGAGTAAGATTGTTGTCAGTGCAGGCTCAATGGGCCAAATTGTCTCATTCTGCACTGTAAGGATTATATGATTCTATGATTTAATTGTTATTATCTATTACTTAATGACTTTGTCAGTAAATATTTCTTGTGATCAGTACCATCCGATTTTATGAAAGAATTTGCCATTAGATTGAAGGCATTAATGAACCCACTAGCCACACAGTAAGGGTCACTGTAGATAGCACTGAGCGACAGGAGTTTTCCCTCCCTTCCCCAGCTCTTCCTTAAGAACAGCCTTGCCCTGGGTGAGTTTGTTAACCTCAGCACTGAGCAATGGTAAAACCTGGAATCCTTCCAACGTGGAGTCCATCAGCAGCTCAGTCTTTCTTTGAAAAGAAAAATGATTAGATTAGTCCCTTGTTAGCGCAGTTACAACAATGTTCTAATTCTACTGTCCTTGTACAATTGCTACTTTGTCAGTTGTTATTTTCTGAAATTATACTTCAGTTTGTCTCCTATGATATGGGCATAGTGCTCGGAATGTGCGGCATGGTGGCACAGTGGTGAGCACTTTTGCCTCATAGCTCTAAGGACCTGGGTTCAATTCCAGCCTTGGGTAACTGAATGTGTGAAGTTTGCACATTCTCCCCATGTCTGCATGGGTTTCTTCCAGATGCCTCTTCGTGTCCAAAGATGTGCAGATTAGGTAATTTGGCGATGCTAAATTGCCCCTTGGTGACAAATATGCACAGATGGGATGGATTGGCCATGCTAGATTACCCCTTAGTGTCCAAATATGCACAGATTAGGTGGATCGGCCATGCTAAATTGTCCCTTAGTGACAAATATGCGCAGATTAGATGGATCGGCCATGCTAAATTGCTCCTTAGTGTCCGAAGATGAGTAGGTTAAGGGGGATTAGTAGGATAGTGTATGAGGCTATGAAAATAGGGCATGTGGAGTCTTGGGTAAGATGCTCTGTCAGAGGGTATTTTTTATTCATTGGACATGGATGTTGCTGGCTGGCTAGCATTTATTGCCCATCCCCAGACTTGAGCTTTTTCCTTTAATTAAATTCAAATTCCACCTTCTGCCATGGCAGGATTCGAACCCAGAACATTTGCTGAGTTTCTAGATTGGTAGTCTAGCGATAATACCACTAGGCCATCATCTCCCCAGACTTGACAGCTGAATGGCCTCCTTTTGTATTGTAGTGTCGTGATTCTATATGCTGAGCTATTGAACTTGAAAATACCACCCTTAAATTCCTTTCAAGAATAACAAAGCCACCAAGCTTTATACTGCTCTTTCAGGTTTGTTTTCAAAGTATACTTTAAGTTTTCCTCTCTTTAAAAATCAGAACATTTCTTCCATTAACAATCATGGACCTGACTCTTTGCCTGTTAGATTCACCCTTATGGCGCAGTGGGTAGTGTCCCTGTCTCTGGCCTAGAAGCTCTGGATAAAAGCAAATTACTGCAGATGCTGGAATCTGAAACCAAAAGAGAAAATGCTAGAAAATCTCAGCAGGTCTGGCAGCATCTGTAAGGAGAGAAAAGAGCTGATGTTTTGAATCCAGATGACCCTTTGTCAAAGCTAAAAGGCATAGGAAGTGGAAGATATTTATACTGCTGGGGGAGGGAATGAAAGGTGAGTCATAGCCATAGCCAACAGGGGAAAGGCTGCTAATGGCAGCCCATAGAGAGAATAGAATGGCCAAACGGCAGAGAAGCTGAAATGAAGATGTTGAGGGAGTTGGTGGGGGGGGAGGGAAATGGACAGGACAGAGGTAAGATTTAGAAAAAGGGGAGAAAAGGTAAGGGAAAGGGTGTAAAGTAAGGGAAAAGAGACGAGGGGAAGGAAAATGAAGAAAGACAATAAAGAAATAAAGAAATAATAAGAACAGGAAAATATGTAACAAAATAGAATGAAAGCGAAGGGTTTGAGTTGAGGCAGAGCGAATTATCTTTGGGTTCAATACGGACATGTTGGCCATGGAAGGCACCCAAAAACAGAGTGAATATCAACAATATTCTTTCAATTCACCAAGGTGCTTTGACTAGATGATCCTGTTTACCTAATAAATGGGTCTGTATTATCAATGTCAGCTCAACTCAAAGCCATTATCCCCGTACTCAATCCGGTATCAGTAAACAGATTAATTTTTCAACTAACCATCCTGTCGACTTAAATTGCATTGTGCAAAGCTTGGCAGCGAGCCTTCCGACAGCACATCAGAGGAAATAATGCGCGCCTCAGTCAAGAAATGGTACCGCTCTATAAGAAGCAGAAGTGTAAGTTAAAGCTTATTTTCTTCAACATTGTCCTGCGCTAGGAGATTATAGAAGCACGGATTACTTCTAACTCTGAGATTGCAGGATGTCAAACGCAGTCTTTGAGGATCTGTCCATAGAGAGTGTAGGCTGGGGAAGGAGCGTTTGTGTTTGGCTCTGCAGTGGGTCAGTGTTTGAGACAAATACTGCCCACTGTCGGGTGGAAAACCTTCGCTGCCATTGTCTGGGAATTTGACCAGTTCTCGGTGATTTGAGCGCCGCGATAATGGCTTCATTCCACAAGACACAACATATTTAACCTGCTTCATGTCATCCGCCTCTTTGTGCTATTGTGTGCCACATCCTAGAACAAAGAACAACACAGCACGGGAAACAGGCCCTTTGGCCCAACAAGCCCGTGCTGCCATCTTAACATTGTGAGTTCCCTCTTCCACCCATGACTCTTGTCTACACTTGTGGCACTCCACATTGGAAACCAGATTGAGGGGAGACTGATTTAGGGACAATTTGTTAGACCAATCAGCCTAAGAGCACACCTTTGGGGTGTGGGAGGAAACCGGAGCATCCGGAGGAAACCCACGCAAGCACGGGGAGAATGCGCAAACTCCCGCATATACTGGCCCAAATCCATGTATCTGCACAGCAAACAGTGATAGTCACTGAGCTGTCGTGTTGCCCATCAGCTGGTCCAGTTGAAGCGTACGCTAAGCGCTAGGCTACTCTCGAAACACCCAAGAACAGCCCTCGCACGACCCACCGCGTGTATGCCCCTTGTTGGACAACAAGGCAGACCAAAGCACCTGTGGAGTAAAAGAGAAAAACATCAATAACATGCACATCTTAAGCTCAACTGGACTTGCCACATAAACATAGCAGCTACAAGAGCAGGCCAGAGGCTAGGAATATTGCGGTAACTCATGTCGTGACTCCCCAGATAAGTCTACCGTCTACAAGGAACGTAATGGAATACTCTCCATTTGTCTGGATGGGTGCAGCTCCAACAACACTCAAGAAACTCGACACCATCCAAGACAGAGCAATCCACTGGATTGGTACCTCATCCACAAACATCCACTCCCTCCACCATCGACGCCCAATTGCAGCAGTGTGTACTACATACAATATAGAAACATAGAAAACTAAAAGGAGAAGGAGGAGGCCATTTGGCCCTTCGAGCCTGCTCCGCCATCCATTATGATCACAGCTGATCATCCAACTCAATAACCTAATCCTGCTTTCTCCCCATAACCTTTGATCCCATTCTCCCAAAGTGCTATATCCAGCCGCCTCTAGAATACATTCATTGTTTTGGCATCAACTATTTTCTGTGGTAATGAATTCCACAGACCCACCACTCTTTGGGTGAAGAAATGTCTCCTCATCTCCATCCTAAACGATCTACCCCGAACCCTCAGACTGTGACCCTTGGTTCTGGACTCCCCCCACCCTAGGGACCATCCTCCCTACAAGATGCGCTGCAACAATTCACCAAAGATCCTGAGACAGCACCTTCCAAAACCCACAATCACTTCCATCTGGAAGGACAAGGGCAGCAGATACATAATAACACCACCACCTGCAAGTTCCCCTTCAAGCCACTCACCGTGCTGACTTGAAAATATATTGGCCATTCCCTCGTAGTGGCTGGGTCAAAATCCTGGAATTCCCTCCCTAATGGCATTGCGGGTCAACCCACAACTCATGGCTGCAGCGATTCAAGAAGGTGGCTTACGACCACCTCCTCAAGGACGACTAGGGAAAGGTGCTGGCCAGCCAGCGACACCCATATTCCCAGAACCCCACACATTTCCCGTGGTCAATACCCCTAACCTGCACATCTTTGGCCTGTGGGAGAAACCTGAAGGAAACCCACACAGACACGGGGAGAACGTACAAACCCCACACAGACAGTTTCCCGAGCTTGGAATCGAACCCAGGTCCCTGGCACTGTGAGACGGCAGTGCTAACCACTGTGCCGATGTGTAGATTAGACGGATTGGCCATGTCAAATTGCCTCTTAGGGTGGGATTTTCTGGCTACACTCACCTCAAAGCCAGAACATCCCACCCGAGCTCAACAGACTGTTGAATGATCCATGTTCCATCCACTACGATTGCCGTGGCAGGTGGGACAGGGAAATTTTGCCCTTAGTGTCAAAAAGGTCAAAAGTTTTGGAGGATTGGCCATGGTAAATGTGCAGAATTATGAGATAGGGTGAGGGGGTGGGCCTGAAGTGGGGCAGGGGAGCTAATAACTAACATGTAACTAACAGAACGAAGGCAGGCCATTCAGGTCCTCAGATCCATGTTGGTTCCTTATAAAAATAATTGTGTTTATTCCTATCTCACCAACTTCCCTGCACCCTTTTCCTCACCCTATCTCATAACCACACACATTTACCATGGCCAATCCACCTAACCTAAACACCTTTTTGACACTAAGGGCAAAATTTTCTTGGTCCGCCACGGGAATTGTGGCAAATTGCAAAGATCCATTGACCCCGGACGGGATGTTCCGGCTTTGGGGCAAGCATAGCCGGAAAATCCCGCCTGAAGAGGCAATTTGACATGGCCAATCCACCTAACCTGCACATTGGCCGCTGGCACAGTGCTTAGCACTGCTGTCTCACAATGCAAGGGACCCAGGTTCAATTCCCACCTCGGGTGACTGTCTGTGCAGAGTTTGCACATTCTCCCCGTGTCTGCATGGGTTCCCTCTGGGTTTCCTCCCACAGTCCAAAGATGTGCAGGTTAGATGGGTTGGCCGTGGGAAATGTGTGAGGTTGCGGGCATAGGGTAGGGTGTGAGTTGGTGCAGATTTGACGGGCCAAATGGCCACATTCTAATTTCATTGATTTTTTTTTGAGGAGGTAACAAAAATTATCAGTGAGAGAAGGGCTTGTGGGAGTTGTCTACATGGAATTTACCAAAGCATTTGACAAGGTCCCCCATGGCAGACTGGTGTAAAAGATTAAATCAAACAGGATCAGGGGTGAACTAGCTGGATGGAATTAGAATTGGTTTGGCCATAGAAGACAGAGGGTAGTGGTAGAAGGGTGTTTTTCTGAATGGAAGTCTGTAATGAGTGGTGTTCCACAGGGCTCAGTGCGATTACAAGGGGGCACAAGTTCGAGATAAGGGGGGAAGGATTCAGTGGAGATAGAACCACAGAATATTACAGCGCAGAAACAGGGCCTTTTGGCCTTTCTTGGCTGTGCTAAACCGTTTTTCTGCCTAGCCCCACTGACCTGCACCTGGACCATATCCCTCCACACCCCTCTCGTCCATGTACCTGTCCAAGTTATTCTTAAATGATAAAAGTGAGCCTGCATTTACCACTTTATCCGGCAGCTCATTTCCACACTCCCACCACTCTCTGTGTGAAGAACCCCCCCCTTAATATTCCCTTTAAACTTTTCCCGGGGGAAATTTTTTACACAGAGAGTGGTGCGGGCCTGGAATGCGTTGCCAGCTGAAGTGGTTGAGGAAGCTGTGTTAGCCACATTTAAGACTTATCTTGACGGACATATGAACAAAGGGGGAATAGAGGGATAAGAGCAGTTGATTTAGATAGGTAAACGCGATCGGTGCAGGCTTGGAGAGATGAAGGGCCTGTTCCTGTGCTGTACTGTTCTTTGTTCTTTCATTCTTCTGCATGTAGGGATTCTATGAGGCATATAAACTCTGAGTAGGTAAATCTTTGGAGTGCGGGAGTAAACTGGAGCACCCGCACAAACATGGGGAGAACATGTAGACTCCACACAGACAGTGACCCAAGCCAGGAATCGAACCCGGGGTCCCTGGCGCTGTGAGGCAGCAGCGCTAACCACCGTGCCACCGTGCCACCCCAGATGATGCAGACACCAAGGGCGAGATTTCACTTTATTATTTTTACAGCCCTGGCGAATGAATTGGCATCACTCTCTCACACGCATTGTTTAACAAAGCCAGTCAAGATCCATGAACCACTGCACAAGAGTCACATAAATAGAAACTGCAATCCCAGGATTATTCTCCTTCTGTTTACCAATCTAAGTGACACTGAGTGTCCTGTTATAATGTCACTGGTTTTCACTTTAAGGCAATCTTGCGGGGTTCATTAGCAGCGATGTCACTGACTGTACATACATCTGACTTTGCTGATTTAAACTCGCTGGAGCATTTATTGAAAAGCACTTGGATCTCAAATTAAAGGAACCACAAAGTAAATGAGGTTGACACATACCTTGTCAATCAAGCAGGCCATTTTATTTCCTGGAATGAAGCCTGATCCTCTACATAATGTACGGCTGGCCTGATGATTAATGATTGATTTTCAATCCACTTCCTCTGATTATGATGCATCTGTTCCTCATCAGTGAGTTGGCTTATCCTGCATCAGGGACATGGAGCGCACTGTTCTGATAGTGTGTTAGATGTTGACAGTGAAACATTGCTAATGCATGGTCTCTGTCAGGCTTTTAGCTGTCGTGGAGATGGAGTGTTTTTTTTAAATTTTATATTTGGGGAGAAAGCAGGATTAGGCGATTGATCGCAGAATCCTATAGCAGAGAAGGAGGCCATTTGGCCCATCGAGTCTGCACCAACCACAATCCCACCCAGGCCCCATCCCCATAACCCCATACATTTACCCTGACTAGTCCCCCCGACACTACGGGGCAATTTAGCAATCCACCTAACCCGCACATCTTTGGACTGTGGGAGGAAACCCACACAGACACGGGGAGAATGTGCAAACTCCACACGGACAGTGACCCAAGCCGGGAATCGAACCTGGGTCCCTGGCGCTGTGAGGCAGCAGTGCTAACCACCCTGCCGCTCTGCTGTGAGTTGGACAATCAGCTATGACCATGATGGATGATGGAGCGGGCTTGAAGGGCCAAATGGCCTCCTCCTGCTCCTACCATCTACATTTCTGTGATCATATAAATTACGGAAATGCTATTTTGTTTGGAAGGTGGAGGCGTAGCATGGTGATATTGTCATTGGACAGGTAATCCCGAGATCAGGGGTAACATTCTGGGAGCCTGGGTTTGAACCCTGCCACGGATTTGAGCCCAATAAAATCTGGAGTTGGAAGTCTGATGGTGACCGTGAAACCATTGTTAATTATCACTAAACCGATCTGATTTACGAATGTCCCCTCCGTGAATGTAGCCCAGTCCTTCATGTAAACCAGCCTCCCATCCATTGACTCTGTCTACACTTCCCGCTGCCTCAGCAAAGCAGCCAGCATAATCAAGGACCTCACGCACTCCGGACATTCTCTGTTCCACCTTTTTCATTCGGGAAAAAGAAACAAAAGTCTGAGGACGTGCACCAGCCAACTCAAGAACAGCTTCTTCCTGGTGCCATCAGACTTTTGAATGGACCTACCTTGCACTAAGTTGATCTTTCTCTACACCCTAGCTATGACTGTAACACTACATTCTGCACGCTCTCATTTCCTTCTCTATGAACGGTATGCTTTGTCTGTATAGCGCGCAAGAAACAATACTTTTCACTGTATACTAATGCATGTGACAATAATAAATCAAATTTAAGAAAATTTGTCATCCTTACTCGGTCTACAAGTGACTTCACACCCACGGCAATGAGATTGATTTTCAACTGCCCTCTGAAATTGGGTAGTACAGTGCTTAACACTGCTGACTCACAGTGCCAGGGACCCCGGTTCAATTCCCTGCTTGGGTCACTGTCTGTATATTCTCCCCATGCCTGTGTGGGTTTCTTCCCACAGTCTGAAACTCATGCTGGTGAGGTGCATTGGCCATGCTAGATTCTCCCTCAGTGTAGGTGTCAGAATGTGACAACTAGGTGATTTTTGCAATAACTTCATTGCAGTGTTAGTGTAATTTGTGACACTAATAAATAAACTTTTAAAAATTCTGGGAAAACCTCAAGAGCAATAAGGAATGGGTAATAAATCCCAGCCAGCCAACGACACCCATGTCCCATGTATTAAAAAAAGGTGGCATTATATATTGTGTGCTGCTAGTATCATAACAAGTGAACCTGGGAAAATCTCTCAGTTCACTTCACCAACTCAAAGGGAAAGAATAGAATGCAGCTAGAGAGGAACATTTTCCTTATGACAATTCTGACTAAGGATCATCCAATTTGAAGGTGGCACACTGGTTAACAATGCTGCCTCGCAACGCCAGGGACCCAGGTTCGATTCCCGGCTTGGGTCACTACCTGGGGGAAGTTTGCACGTTCTCCCCATGTCTGCTTGTGTTTCCTCTGGGTGCTCCGGTTTCCTCCAAAAGTGCAAACGGCACATTGGCTGTGCTAAATTCTCCCTCAGTGTACCTGAACAGGTGCCAGAGTGTGGCAACTAGAGGATTTTCACAGTAGCTTAATTGCAGTGTTAATGTAAGACTAATCAACAAATAAACTCTTTATATAAATTTTGAAAAAGTTACAGCAGAAAAGAGGCCATTCAGCCCATCTTGACCATGCTAGCCCAAGGATACCCAGGTGCCTTTTCTAATGCCATCTTCCTGTGCCCAGACATGAAAGAACCTTTTTTTGTCATTTTTCTTTTACAAGATTATAAATGGTGCTGTCTAGCTGCTAGTGAGGCAGCATCCAATTGGATAATGGGGTCTTCTTGATTTGATTTTGCCCCTAATTCCTATGTTCCTTTGTACTCAATGCTGCATTTTAAAAATGATTGTGCGCTGAGTGTTGGAGCTGAAATCAGAAGCGCCAAGTTAGATATGACTCGCTGGAAGTAGAGAACGGACACTTTGCCTCTGTTCAAAACATTGACTACCTGTCAAGACTTTCAAAGGCTGAATTTATCGAATCCTGATGCTCAATTTCAAAATGTCCGCTTTTGTCCTTTTCTAAGTCATCTCTGAGTCGAAGATGTATATTCAATTTCTAGCTACTTTGCTTCTCTGACTTAGGGGCAAATTAATTCACGTCTGAATAAGATCAAATGTATTGTGAGGATCAGAAAGGCAAATAGCAACGTTGTGACTGGGATGGAATTGAAGGTGACTCGGGCGTGTATCCTGGTTCACGCAGTACAAAATGCTTCAATCCGAACGGTGGCACAGTGGTTAGCACTGCTGCCTGACCGTGCCAGGGACCCCGGGTTCGATTCCTGGTTTGGGTCATTGTCTGTGCAGAGTCTACACATTCTCCTCATATCTGTGTGAGTTTCCTTCAGGTGCTCCAGTTTCCTCCCACAGTCCAAAAATAGAGTGCTGGTTAGGTGCATTGGCCATGCTAAATTCTCCCTCAGCATACCATAGTGTGGCGACCAGGGGATTTTCACAGTGACTTCATTGTGGTGTTAATGTAAGCCTACTTGTGACGCTAATAAATAAATAAATTTTAAACTTAGCTTATGCAATTTGGATACTCTCCATAGCATGCCAAACCCCAGTTTGCAATTTATATGATTTCAGAATCATAGAATCCCTACAGTGCAAAAAAAGCCATTTGGCCCATTGAGTCCGCACCGATTCTCTGACACAGTTTCTTACCCAGGCCCTCTCCCCCACCCTATCTCCATAACCCCAAACATTCACCATGGCTAATCCATGTACACATGGATGTAACCTACACATCTTGAGATACTAAGAGGTAATTTAGCATGGTCAATCCAGCTAACCTGCACATCTTTGGACTGTGAGAGAAGGAAACTTGAGCACCCGGAGGAAATCCACGCAGACACGGGGAGAATGTGCAGACTGCGCACCGACAGTGAACCAAGGCTAGAATTGAACCTGGGTCCCTGGCGCTGTCAGGCAGCAGTGCTAACCATTGTTCCACCCAATTTCAGAGAGTAGTTTATTTTCACCTTAAATTATTCAATCATCCAGATGATACCCTGTGAGATTGACAATCTAACCACTGCCCCTTGACATTCAATGGTGTCACTATCACTGAATCCCTCACTGTCAACATCCTTGGGGTTACCATTGATCAGAAACTCACTACATAAACACAGCGGCTACAAGAGCAGCTCAGAGGCTGGGAATACTGCGGCGAGTAACTCATCTCCTGACTTCCAAAGCCTGTCCACCATCTACAAGGCACAAGTCAGGAGTGTGATGGAATGCTCCCCGCTTGTCTGGATGCGTACAGCTCCAACAACGCTCAAGGAGCTCAACACCATCCAGGATAAAGCAGCCCGCTTGATTGGCACCACATCCACAAACATTCAACCCCTCAGTCGCAGCAGTGTGCACTATCTACAAGATGCACTGTTGCAATTCCTTAGACAGCACCTTCCAAACCCACAACCACTTCCATCTAGAAGGATGAGGGCAGCAGATACATAGGGAACTCCACCATGTGCAAGTTCTCCCTCCAAGCCACTCACAATCCTGACTTGGAAAGTTATATTTCATTTAATGTAAAGTTAACAGTGCCTTGTGTACATGGATGATCATTCTTGAAGAACGTTTGAGATATCTTATCTTCACCGTGGCTTCATTGCTGATGTCTTGGCTTCTGTGTAAAGAATAGTCACTGGGGTAAGATTCTGGGGTGCTGATGGCACCGGCAAAACGCTACCTTAGCGCAAGTCAGTGCTGTCAGGTAAAGAAGGAGGAAATTAAAATTTAAGTTTATTTCATCATAGAATCCCTACAGTACAGAGAGAGGCCATTTGGCCCATCGGGTTTGCACTGACCACAATCCCACCCAGGAACTACCCCCATATCCCTACATATTTTTACCCACTAATCCCTCTAACCTACGCATCTCAAGACACTAAGGGGCAATCAACCTAACCCGCACATCTTTGGACTGTGGCAGGAAATTGGAGCACCCGGAGGAAACCCACGCAGACACGGGGAGAATGTGCAGATCCTGCACAGACAGTGACCAAGCCAGGAATTGAACCCAGGTCCCTGGCGCTGTGAGGCTCAGTGCTAACCGCTGTGCCAATCGGAATAAGAATTAAGAAGTGCAGGGTTAACAAGTCAAATAATATGAACCAGCGCCTGTCTGTGATTGGCATGGCTGCGCAGTACATTAATATACATGTTCGCTACTCGAGTAATAGGATGTGATTGTAATAAATTTCACGCCAGCGTTATAATCTGAGTCTGAATCAGGCAGCAGCAACCCGGTGAATTTAATACTTGAGTTCTGCTTAGTAGATTTTCCCGATGGCACCAGCCAACATTGCTGAGGTGAACAGCAGCTCAATTGGCCTAATGGGAATTGTTAAGATTGCCCTACATGCCTGCTGGAGTACTCATTAAAGTGAATTACAAAGGAAAGGCGAGTAAAAATAATGGCCTGGGAACTGGTATTTCCGTCCACTTGAGTGTTTGTGTAATCCACGGTGATGTGGACGTGTGGAATCAGGGCTTTGTTTCCAAGACTAAATGATAGTTTGTATTCCAATCAAGCCTCTTGGAAAGAAAAAATTGACGAGCAGACATGGAGGGCTTAACGTTTGGAGATTTGGTGGAGATTAGGAATGCGAAAACTCCACTCACTTCCATTTTACATTCTCATTTGAGATTTTTCCCCTGTTTCCCATCTCAAAACCTCCCCACCTTCTTCCACATCAGGTATCTACCTTTTGATTATTTCTACTGACCCGTAGAACCATAGAATCCCGACAGTGCAGAAGGGGGCCATTTGGCCCACTGAGTCTCCACCAACAGTCCATGAAAGAGCATGGGCGGCACAGTGGTTAGCACTGCTGCCTCACAGCGCCAGGGACACAGGTTCGATTCCCGGCTTGGGTCACAGTCTGTGGGGAGTCTGCACGCTCTCCCCGTGTCTGCGTGGGTTTCCTCCGGGTGCTCCAATTTCCTCCCGCAGTCTGAAAGATGTGCGGGCCTGGTTGATTGGCCATGTTAAATTGCCCCTTAGTGGCCAAAGATGTGTTGGTTAGGAGTGGGATCTCAGGGATAAGATGGGGAGAAGGCCTGTGTAAGATGCTGTGTCAAAGAGTCGCTGCAGACTCGATGGAGTCAATTTAAGGAGGAGTGAGACAGGTTTTTAATTAGTAATGTGTTGAAGGGTTGTGGGGAGAAGGCAGGAAAATGGGGATGAGGAGCATATCAGCCATGATCGAATGGAGCAGCGGATTCGATGGACCGAATGGCCTAATTCTGCTCCTATATCTTATGAACTTATGAACTCAATGGGATGAATGGCCTCCTTCTGCACCATATGGATTCTATAACATCCCACTCTCACCCTCCCCTCCACTCCATCCCCATTGTCCCATACCTAACATCTAACCTACACATCTTTGAACTATGGGAAGAAACTGGAGCACCTAGAGGAAACCCACGCAGATACAGGGAGAACGTGTAAACTCCCACAACCACCCAAGGCCAGAATTGAACCCTGGTCTCTTGCACTATGAAGTAGCAGTGCTAAACATTGTGCCATCATGTTGCCCATGGTCTCAAACCGCTGTGGTGGTACTTTTGTTCAGTTTCTGGATCGGTAACGTAACTATTACAATAACACCCCCTCAACAATTACCCCCATCAATCTGCATGTAAACAAAACATATCATTTGGAGAACTGGGTGGACTTTCTCTGGTAGTAAAGGTTTTTTTGGAACATTTTCCTCTTTAGGATATAATTTCTTTCTTCTTGGATCATGCAAAAACAAACATAAAGATAATGAATAGATTTCTGAGGAACATGTCTACTTTCCCTTAAATGCCTGGATTATGAATGATAGCAGCCTCCAATCCATTGACTGCGTCCACACTTCCCACTGCCTTGGGAAAGCAGCCAGCATAATAAAGGACCCTACGCACCCCGGACATTCTCTCTTCTTCCATCGGGAATGAGATACAAAAGTCTGAAGTCATAAACAAAGGAAAATAAGAACATAAGAACTAGGAGCAGGAGTAGGCCATTTGGCCCCTCAAGCCTGCCCCGCCATTCAATAAGATCATGGCTGATCTCTTCCTTGCCTTAAAAACATTCAATGAGGTAGCCTCAATTGCTTCACTGGGCAGGGAATTCCACAGATTCACAACCCTTTATATGAAGAAGTTCCTCCTCAACTCAGTCCTAAATCTGTTCCCCCTTATTGTGAGTTCTAGTTTCACCTGCCAGTGGCAACAACCTCCCTTGCTTCTATCTTATCTATTCCCTTCATAATCTTATATGTTTCTATAAGATCTCCCTCATTCTTCTGAATTCCAATGAGCATAACACCAATCTCCTCAGTCTGTCCTCATAAGCCAATCCTCTAAACTCCAGAATCAACCTAGTTAATCTCCTCTGCACCCCCTCCAGTGCCAGTATATCCTTTCACAAGTAAGGGGACCACAACTGTACACAGTACTCCAGGTGGCCTCACCAGCAGCTACCCACTAAAGAGCAGCTTCTTCCCTGCTGCTGTCAGACTTTTGAATGGACCTACCTTATATTAAGTTGATCTTTCTCTACACCCTAGCTACGACTGTAACACTACATTCTGCACTCTCTCCTTTCCTTCCCCTCTATGTACTCCATGAGTGGTATGCTTTGTCTATCCACCACGCAAGAAATAATACTTTCCACTGTGTTCCAATAATAAATCAAATCAAATCAAATGTGTTGTATAAAAATGACATTTTCCGAACCTGGGTTCAATGTTATTTTAATGCATTAAACCACTCCGAAATGTGGAGGTTAGTGACAATTTAACTTGGCCGCAGAGGGAATTATCAAGACAAAATGCTCCATAAAATGGTACTGCTCTCCTGATGAGGGTGAGAACCCATCTGGCTACATTGAAAAATAAGACCAGACTGTTATTGGGTTATTCGTGAAGTAGACAGTATGAATTCAGATAGGCGCGGTGTCTGTTCTGTAACCTCAAGCTTATAACAGAATATCCTTTCGAATCAGATAGTTTGCAGGGTACTCGAATGTGACAGCCTGTGTAAATCAGGAGGTCAACGTTATTAGATTCAGCCTCAAACAATGATGCAAAACCCAAGAGAACAGTGCAGTAAGTCTCTTTCAAACAGGGAGGGGGGCACTGCCAACAAGCACAGGCTCTCGACAATTTCAGTTATTCCGTCGGAGATTCGAATGTATGAAGAGTTGTTGCTACTCGAGAGAAAATAATATTTTCCATTCAAAACAAAACAGAGAGATATAGCAAAAACACTTAACATTCATTTCACAATTCAACAGATAAAGCATTTGCTTATCATGGGGAGGAAATGGCCTAGTGGTATTGCCGCCAGATTATTGATCCAAAATCTCAGCTAATGTTCCGGGGACCCGGGTTCAAATCCCACCATAGCAGATGGCAGAGTTTGAATTAAATAAAAAATCATCTGGCATTAATCATCATATAACCCTACAGTGCAGAAAGAGGCCCTTCGAGTCTGCACCAAACACAATCCCACCCAGGCCCTACCCCCACATCCCACCCACTAATCCCTCAAACCTACACATCCCTGGACACTAAGGGGCAATTTCTTAGCACGGCCAATCAACCTAACCCACACATCTTTGGACTGTGGGAGGAAACCGGAGCACCCGGAGGAAACCCACGCAGACACGAGGAGAATGTGCAAACTCCACACAGACAGTGACCCAAGCCGGGAATTGGACCCAGGACCCTGGAGCTGTGAAGCAGCAGTGCTAAACACTGTGCTACCGTGCCGCCTAAAAATCCATTAAGAATCCACGAAACCATTGTTGATTGTCGGAAAAACCCATCTGATTCACTAATGTCCCATTTAGGGAAGGAAATCTGCCATCCTTACCCGGTCTGGCCTACGTGTGACTCCAGAGCCACAGCAATGTGGTTGACTCTCAACTGCCCTCTGAAATGGGTTGGCAAGCCACTCAGTTGTATTAATTGCTCAAGAAGGCAGCTCACCACCACCTTCTCTAGGAATGGGCAATAAATGTTGGCCAGCCAGCGACACCCATGTCCCACTAATGAATAAAAAAAACTCACGGCAGTTGCTGGAATTTGAATTCAATAAAAAAAATCTGGGATTAAGAATCTACTGATGACCATGAAACCATTGTCAGAAAAACCCATCTGGTTCACCGATGTCCTATAGGGAAGGAAATCTGCCGTCCTTACCCGGTCTGGCCTACATGTGACTCCAGAGCCACAGCAATGATGCTCAACTGCCTTCGGGCAACCAGGGATGGACCATAAATGCTGGCCCAGCCAGCTACGCCCATGTCCCACGAATGAATTAAAAAAAAAATGCCCTTAGCCTCACACCCAGCCCAGCTGGGCAATAAATGCTGGCCAACCAGAGGTGCCCATGGCCCATGAACAAATTTAAAAAATTAACTCCCCCATCTTAGCTGTGGGACCCCCCCATTCGTGCTGAATGAACCTGGGCTAAAACTGGAAGCAGCACCCTCTCTGGATTTGTCTAACGGAACAACTTTGGAATCCTTTCTCCCGAATTCTTACCTCCTTGATGCAGGTGCCCGCTAATGGTCTATAATAAGGTGGGAACCTCACCTTTACAAACTTGCACGGATTTAAGTGGAAGGAACAACAGACTCTCTAAATATTATTGACAGTTCAATTAATCAGAATTCCCTCAAGCTAATAAGCCTTAAACTGAATCATAATAATGTCTCACTTTACCCTGCTATCGATCCCAGGGGTAGAAGCTGGAGGTGGAATCTCTTCCCAGCGCTATTTTTAGCGCACTAGTTAACAGGCGATTGTGTAGTTCCAACCTGTGCCATTCTAAATGTAGCTGTACTATTTCATTTAAATGGCTTAAGGCTTCCATTGGGACAATGTGGACAGAATTTAACCTGAGCACATTAGCCCAGCTACTGAAAATAATGCAGAGAGTAAATCGTACTGCTTAGTATTTGAGTCCAAGGTTTATAAATGGAATATGACACATAGACTAATTTTTTGCTAAAAAGCTTTTCGATTTAAACTGCAAGGAACTGAAAGAGGAATCCAAATAATCCTTTCATTATTTTTGCTCACAGATTAAGTCTGATGGAGTTCTAGTGGTTGAGTAATTTTGCTAATGCTTTTCTCTCCTCAGTGTGTACGTCGTATCTAATTTGCCGTTTGCAATCACTCCTCCTCTCTCTCCCCCGCCCCACACTGATGAAACGCCCACCCCCGCGCCAAACAGTAACCCTCAGCAACTAAAAGAGAAAAGGCTGGAAAGTCTCAGCAGGTCTGGCAGCATCTGTAGGGAGAGGAAAGAGCTGACCTTTCGAGTCCAGATGACCTTTTGTCAAAGCTGTAAGGCATAGAAAGTGGGAGATATTTATACTGCAGGGGGAGGGAATGAATGATGAGTCATCGCCACAAAAGCAAGGATTTAATAGCAGTCCATAGAGAGAATAGAATGTGCGACTGCTCGGACACACTCCAATTGAGAGCGCAAATGGCAGAGAAGCTGAAACCAGAGGGCAAACTGTGACAGATAAAGATGTTAGGGAAGGGGTTAGGCAAATAATGGTGACCATCTTGAACCGCTGCACACCATGTGGTGTAGGTACATGCACGGTGCTGTTAGGGAGGGACTGTGGATTTGACTCAGCGACAGTGAGGAGACATTTCCAAGTCATGGAGTCAAGTGGCTTGGAGGGGAACTGACGTGTATCTTCTGCCCTTGTCCTTCTAGATGGTAGGGGTGATGAGTTTGGGAGGTGCTGCCTAATAAGCCCCGATGAATTCCTGCAGTGCATCTTGCAGATGGTACACACGGCTGCCACCGTGTCATGCAGGGAGTGAATGGTTGTGGACGGAGTGCCAATCAAGCGGGCTGCTTTGTCCTGGATGATGTTGAGCTTATTGAGTATTGTTGGAGCTGCACCCATCCAGGCAAGTAGGGATTATTCCATCACAATCCTGACTTGTGTCTTGTAAATGGTGGACAAAGTTTCGGGGAGTCAGGAGGTGAGTTACTCACCACAGGATCCCCAGTCTCTAATCTGCTCTTGTGCCCACATTATTTCTGAGCCTATTCCAGTTCTGATGTGAAGTTGCCAGCATTGGACTTGGGTAGACAAAATAAATAGTCTCAGAACACCAGGTTAAAGTCCAACAGATTTATTTGACAGCACGAGCTTTTGGAGCACTGTTCCTGAAGGATCAGCGGTCGGAACACTCGTGCTACCAAATAAATCTGTTGGACTTTAACCTGGTGTTGTGAGACTAATTACTATTCCAGTTCAACTTCTGGTCAGTGATAATCCCTAAGATGTCAATAGTTGGGGATTCAGTGATGGCAAACCATTGAATATCAAGGGACGATGTTTAGATTCTCTCTTATTGGAGATGGTCATTGCCTGGAACTTGTGTGGTGCGAATATTACTTGCCACTTTTCGACCCAAGCCTGGATACCATTGCTGTATTGGACACAGACTGCTTCAGGATCTGAGCAGTCATGGCTGTTACAATCAGGGGCAAACATCCCCACGTCTGGCCTTATGATGGAAAGAGGGTCATTGATGAAGCAGCTGAAGATGGTTGGATCTAGGACACCATCCAGAGGAACTCCTGCAGGGAGTGAGAAGCTAGCAGATCCCAAACTGAGCACCGGTGAGCGGGTTGTTGCTAAGGAAGTGCCACTTGATAGCATTGTTGATGACCCCTTCTGTCACTTTATGGATGATTGGAGAATGATTGGGCAGCAATTGGCCAGGTTGAATTTATCCAACTTTTTGTACAGGATTTAGCTGAGCAATTTTCCACGTTGCTGGATAGGTGCCAGTGTTGTAGCTGGACTGGGAGAGCTTGGCGAGGGACACGACATGTTCTGGAGCACATTTCTTCAGTACTATTACTGTTTGGACCCATTGACTTTGCAACATCCAGTGCCTTCAACTGTTTCCTGGTACACATGGAGTGAATCAAATTGGCTGGAGACTGGTACCTGTGATGCTGGGGTTCTCTGCAGGGGTGGAGATGTATCAACCACTTGGCACTTCTGGTTGAAGATTGCTGCGAATATTTCAGCCTTATCTTCTGCACTGATGTGCTGGGCCCCTCCATCATTGAGGATGGGGATACTTGTGTGGAGCCTCCACCCCCGGTGAGATGTTTAGTTGTCCATCACCATTCACAACTGGCTGCGGCAGGCCTGGAGAACCTGGTGGTGGAATTGCTTAGCTCTGCATGTCAGTGGCGTGATTGCTATTTAGCACGTGAGTGGTGTTATAGCTTCACCAGGTTGACACTTCATTTTCAGGTATGTCTGGTGCTGCTCAGCTAAGGAATGGTGGGATTTGAACCCCAGTCCCCAGAGCATTGCCCTGAGCAGCAATCCACTGGCAATACCACTGGGCCTTCTGCTGAGCATTTCCAGCAATTTTTGCTTCTGTTGGGAGTCTCTGAAATGTTGTCTCTGGCTGCTTGCATCAGATTAGGGTTTGTCCAACGTGGGGCCATTGCAGTGGGGCTGCGTTAAAGTGAAGGTTACAACGAGGGCTGGAGTAGAGGGGGTGCCAATTCTGGTTGAAAACACTTCCAAAGGTTTGATTAAATAATTTCCCTCCTCCAAATCCATTACCTGGCGTAACAAACCTTTTCTCCCTCCCGCTCCCCCCTCTAGAATCATAGAATCCCTACAGAAGAAGGCCGTTCGGCCCATTAAACCTGCAGAGACAACTATCCCATCTGGCCCTATACCCATAAGCCCATGTATTTACCCTGCACATCCTCCTGACACGCGGGCGATAAGGTGGCACAATGGTTAGCACTGCTGCCTCACAGAGCCAGGGTCCCGGTTTCGATTCCTGGCTTGGTCACTCTCTGTGTGGAGTCTGCACATTCTCCCTGTGTCTTCGTGGGTTTCCTCCAGATGCTCTGGTTTCCTCCCACGTTCTGAAAGACGTGCTGGTTAGGGTGCATTGACCCGAACAGGCGCCAGACTGTGACGACTAGGGGAATTTCACAGTAACTTCATTGCGGTGTTAATGTAAGCCTTACTTGTGACTCACAACTAAAAAAATCTTTAAAGCCTCAAACCTTAAAAAAACTAAGGGGCAATTTAGCCTGGCCAATCCACCTGACCCACACATCTTTGGAGTGTGGGAGGGAACCGGAGCACCTGGAGGAAACCCACACAGGCAGTCACCCGAGGCCCGATTTGAACCCAGGTTCTGGGCGCTGTGAGACAGCAATGCTAACCACTGTGCCACCGTGCCGCCCTCTAATATCCTTCACTGATTGAAAAAAACAATTAAAAATGAGAAAGGGTCAAGAGTTCTTGGTTTGTGCACGATTAACTTTACCAAACCTGGCATGATTCCCGCTGCTATAATTAATGTACTTGTCAACACAGGATTTCCATATTGTGCTGCAGAATGCAGTTATCCTCAGGGCGTTCCTGGGTTCTGTCTTGCTGCAGAGTCTTGAGCAGGAATGGTCTTGATGTAATTTATACTGCACTCTCGGGAACAGGGAAAACAGTTGATTGACCTCGAATCATAGAATCCCTACAATGCAGAAAGGTCATTTGGCCTCTTTCTGCGCTGACCACAATCCCACCCAGGCCCTATCCCTGTAACCCCACATATTTAACCCGCTAATCCTTCTAACCTCCAGGACAGGTCAAAACACTTGCCAACTTCACAGAATAGGCCCTTTTTGATGTGGAAATCATAGATTTTGACAGTGCAGAAGGAGGCCATTTGGCCCATCGAGTTTGCACTGACCACAATCCCAACTAGACCCTATCCCATGCGTTTACTAGTCTCCCTGACACTAAGGGACAAATTAACATGAACAGTCAACCCAACCCGCATATCTTTGGACTGTGGGAGGAAACCAGAGCGCCTGGGGGATACCACGAGGAAATAGGGGGAGGCGATGGCCTACTGATATTATTGCTAGACTATTAATCCAGAAACTCAACTAATGTTCTGGGGACTCGGGTTCAAATCCCACCACTGCAAATGACGGAATTTGAATTCAATAAAAAATATCTGGAATTAAGAATCTACTGCTGACCATGAAACCATTGTCGATTGTT
Source organism: Carcharhinus amblyrhynchos (assembly GCF_965287045.1). NCBI lineage: Eukaryota > Metazoa > Chordata > Chondrichthyes > Carcharhiniformes > Carcharhinidae > Carcharhinus > Carcharhinus amblyrhynchos. The sequence goes on along the minus strand of NC_137335.1, from coordinate 8,309,002 downwards.
GGAAAAACCCATCTGGTTCACTAACGCTCTTTAGAGAAGGAAATCTGCCGTCCCTACTTGGTCTGGCTGACATGTAACTCCAGAGCCACAGCAATGTGGTTGACTCTCAACTGCCCTCTGACCAATGGCAACTAGAGATGGGCAATAAATGCTGGCCAGCCAGTGACACCCAAGTCCCATGAATGAATAAAAAATAATTTTTTAAAAACCTACGCAGACACAGGGAGAACATGCAAACTCCACACAGACAGTGACTGGGAGTTGAACCTGGGTCCCTGGCGCTGTGAGGCAGCAGTGCTAACCACCGTGCCGCCTGTGGGTATATTTTTAATGTTTTCTTCCATTCTCTGGAGTGAGTGATACCGGACTCACTCTGCACAAAGATAGATGGAGTATTCGACCTCAGTTTCTCAATGGACAATGGCATAGATTCTTGTTCATCGCACTCTGTGGGTTTTTGAAGATATAGATTGATCCATTCGCTGGCCAAAGCTCTATGACTCAGGGTATAGATGTACTTCCTCTGGAGACAAGAGGAGATGAGAACCAGGAGTCCTTGGTTTTGCCAATAGCTTCTTAATTGGGGGTTGGTAGCGGGGAAGAGGGTTTATATGATTAAAATATGGAATACCGTAAAAGGGCTTAAACCGGACCTGCTTGAAACAGGCTGGCTCAGAATTGATATTCTTCACTATCTAAATGATTCCTGCTGCATTTGCAAATTTGCGGCCAAAATTTCTGGTTACCTCCTATTCACCATCAGTCGCTAGTCTTCACATTAAAAGATTTACGGAGTTGGCAGTTTGCAATTGCTGACTTTATTTTTCAACACCTATCATAGAATCGGCCATTCGGCCCATCAATGCTGTGCCAGCTCTTTCATAGGCCAGTCCAATCCCGGATCTATCCCCAGAACCTTTGCAATTTTTTTCTCCCCCCAAGTATTGGCACCGCTGTCTCACAGCGCCACGGACCCAGGTTCGATTCCGGCCTCAGGTGACTGTCTGGTATGGAGTTTGCACATTCTCCCCATGTCTGCGTGGGTTTCCTCCAATTTCCTCTCGCAGTCCGAAGATATGCGGGTTCGGTCGACCGGCCATGATAAAATTGCCCCTTAGTGTCAGGGAGACAAGCTAGGGTAAATACATTGGGTTGTGGGGATAGGGCCTGGTTGGGATTGTGGTCAGTGCATTCTCGATGGGCCGAATGGCCTCCTTCTGCAATGTAGGATTCTATGATGTGCAGCTTAGGTGGATTGGCCATGGTAAACGTGCAGGGTTACGGGAAAGGATGTGGGGGTTTGGGGGGAGCGATGTGTGGTGGAGCTGTGTAAGAAGACTCGATGGGCCAAATAGCCTCCTTTTCTGTGATTCTATGGTCTAGCAAGGTAGGGGATAGAAGATCCTTGGATCCAGTCGTAATGAACAGAATGAAATAACCATTTTGTTCCAGACTGCACATCTGAGGCACTTTCAGACAGAATCCTTGGCATCATCTATTTTTAGAAAATATTGTCCTTTGAAGTTTGTCCATTTAATGCTGATCTCTGAAAGTCAACAACACAGACTTAGAATAGAGTATGGGCAATTATCAAAAATATATCTTTTTCGCAATGATATTTTAGAAGTAGTTCTGGCTTTAATGAAATGGATTGACCAGTAGACACATTGGCTGAATCCATAAACCGTCTGAAATTCCACTGGAATTAGATTTTGAGTGTGTTATTTGGCAGTATAAATAGAAGTTATTTACTGCATTGATTTATCCTGAGCATTTGTGAAACTCATCTCATTTTTTGTTGATTGGATCTCGCTGTTAACTGTTGTCTCTTGTCTCTGTTGAGAGTGGTGCAGTAAACACCATTTATTCCCCTCTGCTCACTCCCTCCCCGGGTCTGCGAGACACGCCAGGAAGAGATACAGCTTGCGAAGGTGGTGTCCCCACCTCCCCATCCTTGGGTCGTCCTCTGACTGGGCAGGGCGCACCGTGTGACTGGGGAAGTGGCAGGTCAACCACCAGCCGGGGTCCAATCAAACCGCTCAGATGGTCAACTAATGCCGCCTCTGTGTCCATCTGGGGAGGAAGGACCCACCAACGAAACCCTGTGGCCTCCCAGCGGACTCCAGAGGTGCAGGGGTAGTCCACAGCCTGCCTAAGAGCCACCTTTGCAACAACAGTGCCCGTGGCCTCCAGCCACGCTTCCCCTTCAGCTGTTGAGATGCCTTCTCTATGTGGCTGGAGCTCTCAGCAACGGCCACCCACCAACGGTGGCGCTGTTGAGCATTGATTTGATTTGATTTATTACTGTTACATGCATGAGCATACAGTGAAAAGTATTGTTTATTGCGTGCTATACAGACAAAGCATACCGTTCATGGAGAAGGCAAGGAGAGGGTGTGGAATCATAGAATCATAGAAACCCTACAGTGCAGAAAGAGGCCATTTGGCCCATCAAGTCTGCATCGACCACAATCCCACCCAGGCCCCACCGCCATATCCCTACATATTTTACCTGCTAATCCCTCTAATCTACTCATCTCAGGACACTTAGGTTGTTTGGCCATGCAATTTTAGCATGGCCAGTCAAGAATGTAGTATTACAGTCACAGCTAGGGTGTAGAGAAAGATCAATTTAATGCAAGGTAGGTCCATTCAAAAGTCTGACAGCAGCAGGGAAGAAGCTGTTCTTGTGTCAGTCGGTTTGTGACCTCAGACTTTTGTATCTTTTTCTCAACGGAAAAAGATGGAAGAGAGAATTTCCGGGGTGCGTGGGGTCCTGAATTATGCTGGCTGCTTTGCCAAGGCAGTGGGAAATGTAGACAGAATCAATGGATGGGAGGCTGGTTTGTGTGATGGATTGGGCTACATTCAGGGCCTTTTGTAGTTCCTTGCGGTCTTGGGCAGAGCAGGAGCCCATACCAAGCTGTGATACAACCAGAAAGAATGCTTTCTATGGTGTATCTGTAAAAATTGGTGAGGGTTGTAGCTGACATGTCAAATTTCCTTAGTCTTCTGAGAAAGTAGAGGCGTTTGTGGGCTTTGTTAACTATAGTGTCGGCATGGGGGGACCAGGACAAGCTGTTGGTGATCTGGGCACCTAAAAATCTGAAGCTCTTGACCCTTTCTACTTCATCCCTGTTGATGAACTGCCAGCCCTCTGCCTTCATGGCACCCCCACTGGTGGCCACTTAATTGGCTGTCGCCAGGCACACGTCCCCCTAGCTCCCAACACCAGGGGATCAGGTCTAATTTTAACCCCAGCGGCAAGACTTCAGTCAAAACTTCAACCTATCCTCTCTGAATTAAAGTAGTTTAGGCATACCTTGTAGAATCATAGAATCTCCATTGTCAAACAAGGCCATTTGGCCCATTAAGTCCTCACTGGCAACAATCCCACCCAGGTCCTACCCCCATAACCCCACACATTTACCCTGCAAATTCACCTGACACGAGGGGCAATTTGTTACAGCCAATCAACCTAACCCGCACATCTTTGGCGCGTCCTTGTGCCAATCACCTCATTAGTCATCATTAGACTTTAAAATAAATTCAAATTTCACCGTCTGCCATGGTGGGATTTGAACCCAGCTCCCCCAGGGCATTACCCTGAATTAGCAGTCCAATGACAATACCATTCTGCCACCACCTCTGACAGGTGAAAGATTAGCACCTAGCCCACTCACTGGGGGACCCAATTTCCTTATCTCACCAGCTACTTAATTGGTAGAGAAGGAGATGTCTTTCAGCCGTGTTTTAAAATATATCAAACCTTGGGTCAATCAGGTAGGGGCAGCATGGTGGCACAGTGGTTAACAGTGCTGTCTCACAGCGCCAGGGGCCCGGGTTCGATTCCTGGCTTGAGTGACTGCGGAGTGTGCAGGTCCTCCCCGTGTCTGCTTGGGTTTCCTCCGAGCGTTCCAGTTTCCTCCCACACTCTAAAGATGTGCGGGTTAGGGTGATTGGCTATGATAAATTTCCACTTTAGTGTCAGGGGATTAACAGGGTATAAATACATGGGGTTACAGGGATGGGGTCTGGGTGGGATTGTGTTCGATGCAGTCTCAATGGGCCAAATGGCCTCCTCCTGCACTGTAGAGATTCTATGATGCACTGGCACCAATAAATGTATCAAATGCAATTTTTATGTTGGTAACACAATCAAAACCACCAAAAACAAAACTGACCCACCTCTACGAAGTTCTTACAATGTATTACTCTCCCCGTGTCTGCGTGGGTTTCCTCCGGGTGCTCCAGTTTCCTCCCACAGTCCAAAAGGTGTGCTGGTTAGCTACATTGGCCATGCTAAATCCTCCCTCAAACAGCGCTGGAGTGCGGTGACTAGGGGATTTTCACAGTAACTTCATTGCAGTGTTAATGTACACCTACTAATCAATAAAAAACTGTGCCAATTCTAAGGGCAGAATGTTAACGTTGAAAAACTGTCGTGTTCAGATCGGGTTGGGTGGGGGCAGTTAATTTCTCAGAAATCGATTTCCCAAACGAATCTTGCCTCCAATCGCACAATTCCAGCTTTAACCTGCTCCTGTTAAACACAATCCTATACATAAGAACATAAGAAATAGGAGCAGGAGTAGGCCATCCAGCCCTTCGAGCCTGCCCCGCCATTCAATAAGATCATGGCTGATCTGTCGCTGCTCAGTTCCACTTTCCCGCCCTCTCCCCATAACCCTTAATCCCCTCTCTTATCAAAAACCCATCAACCCGCGTCTTAAAAATATTTAGCGAGGCAGCCTCCACCACTTCAACAGGCAGAGAATTCCAGAGATTCACCACCCTTTGAGTGAAGAAGTTCCTCCTCAACTCCGTTGTAAACTGCCCTCCCCTTATTTTGAGGCTGTGCCCTCTCGTTCTGCTATCCTTTCTAAGCGGGAAGAATCTCTCTACCTCTACCCTACCCATCCCCTTCATTATCTTGTACGTCTCAGTAGACAGTAGAGTACACGTCGTTGCCAAACCTGTGTTGTACATGGGCCCATTCAGAATCAGATTTGTAAATCAGACATTACCTACCTCAGCAAAGCAGTTCATTTTGCCAAATTAATCATTGCTTGTTGACAATAATTGGTTACATTGAGCGTGCCGTTAGTTTTGGAAAAGAAAGTGGCCACCCAGATTTTACTGGCCTGTAATTAACGGCATTATATCAATGCAAGTTATTGTTCTGCAGTGGCACAAGTGACCACTTACTGATCAGCTTAATAGTCACAGACGTCCCAAGGAATGGTCAGTATTTGCTTAGTTGACTGAACAATTGGTTAGTGATGCAGAGCAACGCCAACAGCGAGGGTTCAATTCCCGTTCCGGTGAGATTATTCATGAAGAACCCACCCTCTCACTTAAGTTGGAGTTGATTTATTTATTAGCGACACAAGTCGGCTTACATTAACACTGCAATGAAGTTACTGTGAAAACCCCCGAGTTGCCACACTCCGGTGCTTGTTCGGGTAGTCCGAGGGAGAATTTAGCACGGCCAGTGCACCCAACCGGCATGTCTTTCAGAATGCGGGAGGAAACCGGAGCACCCAGAGGAAACACATGTAGACACTGCTGACTCACTGTGCCAAAGACCCGAGTTCAATTCCCAGCTTGGGTCACTGTCTGTGTGGAGTCTGCATGTTCTCCCCATGTCTGCGTGGGTTTCCTCCAGTGTTCAAGTTTCCTCCCACAGTCCAAAAGACGTGCTGGTTAGATACATTGGCCATGCTAAATTCTCCCTCAGTGCACCCAAACAGCCACCAGAGTGTGGCGACTAGGGGATTTCACAGTAACTTCATTGTAGTGTTAATGTAAGCCTACTTGTGACTAATAAATAAACTTTAAACTGAATTTCAACTCTATGGAATTTGAATATTAAAGGTGCTATATAAACGCAAATTATTGTCACTGACGTTTAGATGCTGTGTCATCACCTCCCAATTAAAGTACATCACAGCACAACATACAAAAACAGAATTCATTATCTGCACATCCTCCCCATGTCTGCATGGGTTTCCTCTGGACGCTCCAGTTTCCTCCCATAGTCCAAGAAACATGCTGGATAGGGTGCCTTGACCGTGCTAAATTTTCCCTCAGTGTACCTGAACAGGAGCCAGAGTGTGGCGACTGGAGGATTTTCACAGTAACTTCATTGCAGTGTTAATGTCAGCATACTTGTGACACTAAAAAAAAAACTTAAATACCTTCAAGGAGAATGTGCAGACTCCTCACAGACAGTGACCCAAACCGGGAATCAAACCCAGATCCCTGGCACTGTGAGGCAGCAGTGCTAACCACTGTGCCTTACCTCTCTCCTGAGGTGTGATGACCCCTAGGTTACAATCACCACTCTCAATAAAGGGAGACAGCAGCCTATAGTCATTTGATGTGATTTGATTTATTATTATCACATGTATGCAGTGAAAAGTATTGTTTCTTGCCCATTATACACACAAAATATAGAGAGGGAAAGGAGAGAGCGCAGAATGTGGTCTCCTTCTGCACTTACATTGATTTGATGTATTATTATCACACGAATTAGCGTACAGTGAAAAGTATTGTTTCTTGCGTGCTATAGAGACAAAGCATACCATTCATAGAGAAGGAAAGGAGAGGGTGCAGAATGTAGTGTTACAGTCAGAGCTAGGGTGTAGAGAAAGATCAACTTAACGCGAGGTAGGTCCATTCAAAGGTCTGACGGCAGCAGGGGAGAAGCTGTTCTTGAGTCGGTTGGTACGTGACCTCAGGCTTTTGGATGATGGCGAATTCACTTAATTTATCAACAGATTAGTGTCCGCTGAGTGCTGACTGTGTTCAATGATTCGTATCGGTGACTGATTCCCACGGATTTGGCCAACGTAAAATTTTGCAGGATGTGTGGGAAGTTGCGCTGCAGTGGTTGGTCTTAAAGTAAGATGGGAGTCAACAGGAATCGCGACGACCCTTAAAATTCTGCTGCGCCTTCTGCCCGAAGTTAAGGGAATGTTCTGACCCGCGTTGATTTAGTCAGTGAAGCCCTTCATGAAGCCAGGCGACAGGAGATGAAAGACAAGCGATCGGTCACGTGTTGGCAGCTTGAGTGACGAAGGCGGAGGTGTGTGTGTGGGGGAGGGAGCTTTAGCCTTTTTTATCTGCACCTTTTAACTCCACCAACTCAATTTGCGAGATGCCTTGCGCTGTTGGCACGGAGGCCTTATTGGACGATAAGCATTCGACTCGTTAGCTTAATGGAAAAGGGCAAAAAAAAAGGCCAACTCGCTCAGTGGATGAGGTGAACCGAAAATGACAGATAAGTTGGAAGAATTAGATGTTGGTGCAGGCCACTGCTTTATGAGATGAATATGAAATTGCAGGGGACTCAACAGAGCAGTGACGCGTGCAGAATCTTTCTTGGCTCCGAAGAAAGATCACAATTTAATCTTCAATTAAGAGTTGTAAGGGAGGAATTTGCCACAGCTTGGTCAGTAAGCTGTAGATTTCTGAAAAAAATTCGGCTACAGCTGTGACAAAGCAAGGCAGCGTGTCACGGGCGGGTGGGGGGGGGAGGTGGGAGGTGGCGGGGGCACAGGGAAGGGGCCCATTCTAGCCAAGTTTGTATGTGAGGTGTTTGCAGAGTGCCATGCTCATTCTGGAGCACCCCCCCATTCATTGACTCTGTCCACACTTCCCACTGCCTCGGCAAAGCAGCCAGCATAATCAAGGACCCCACGCGTTCTCTCTTCCACCTTCTTCCAAGGGGAAAAAGATACAAAAGTCTGAGGTCACGTACCAACAGACTCAAGAACAGCTTCTTCCCTGCTGCCGTCAGACTTTTGAATGGGCCTACCTCGCATTAAGTTGATCTTTCTCTACACCCTAGATATGACTGTATTACTACATTCTGCGCCACTCCTTCTCCCCTATGTATTCTTGAATGGCTTTCTTTGTCTGTATAGTGCACAAGAAACAATTCTTTTCACTGTATCACAATACATGTGACAATAATCAACCAAATCAAAGGAATACGTAATTTATGACTGTATGTAAGCTGTGACTGTCACACTACGTTCTGCACTTTCTCCTTTTCTTCACTATGAATGGTATGCTTTAGCTGTATAGCGCACAAGGAACAATACTTTTCACTGTATCCCAGTACACATAAAAATAATAAATCAAATCAAATCAAAAGAGGTGCAGAAGTTGTCCCTTTGCATGGGAATGAAGCAGTATTTCTCATCAGGTTCACAGTCATTGATAATGGGTGCAGTGCTTTCATTTCAACCAAGATTTGCTTTGCCCTCAGATTGCCCTCGTCAGAACGATATTGTTATTCAGAATTCATATGCCTGCTGCCAACTCTTCAGCAGAAGAAGCCAATTTGGGCGGCATGATGGCACAGTGGTTGGCACTGCTGCCTCACAGCGCCAGGGTCCCAGGTTCAATTCGAGCCTCAGGCCACTGTCTGTGTAGAGTTTGCACATTCTCCCCGTGTCTGCATGGGTTTCCTCCGGGTGCTCCATTTTCCTCCCACAGTCCGAGAGATGTAGTGGTTAGACGCATTGGCCATGCTAAATGCTCTCTCGGTGTACCTGAACAGGCGCGGGAGTGTGGCGACGGGAATTTTCACGGTAACTTCATTGCAGTGTTAATGTAAGCTGACTTGTGACGCTAATAAATAAACGTTAAACTTTATTTCAATTGCAGCGGCTGCTCTGGTGGGATTTGATTGTTAAAGATGCTTTATAAATGCAAATTGTTGTCGCTGATGCTTAGATGCTGTGTCAGCACCTCCCACTTCGAGTGCACCACAGCACAAAGTACAAAAGCAGGATTCACGATCCAATGTTTCACTGTGCTGCCTTTGTATCGTTGAAATGTTGAGACTCGGTTGTGAAACCTGCTGTTCGTTAACGGTACCCCCCCAGCGCTGATTAAAACAGAAGTCATCTGCGTAATTATTAAGACACAAAGACTGATTTGTTGTGCGTGAGTCTGTAAAGACCAAGGTTTCGCCACGTTGAACCTTTGTCACATCAAACAATATCAAACCACTCTCACTCCAAACTCCGAGTCGAAAGCTGTGTAGATAAACCTGAGAACCTTGTCTCACCTGAAATAAACCCCCACAAATCCAGTTCAGGGACAAAAACCAAGGAAACTTCTGTAATTTAAGTGACGGCTCTGAAATGTGTCACAGTAGGCAGTGGTGTCTGAGCACGTGTAAAACTCTATACTGAAGGAGGAGTTGGGGTAGACAGATCATGAGATGAATGGGGTTGCTGTCTATCGTGGGGCGGCACAGTGGTTAGCACTGCTGCCTCCCAGCACCAAGGACCCGGGTTCAATCCCCGGCTTGGGTCACTGTCTGTGTGGAGTTTGCACGTTCTCCCCGTGTCTGTGTGGGTTTCCTCCCTCAGTCCAAAGATGTGCAGGTTAGATGGAATGGCCGTGCTAAAATTGCCCCTTAGTTTCAAGGAGACTGACTCGGATAAATGCCTGGGGTTATGGATGGGAGTGCGGTTGGTGCAGACTCGATGGGCCGAATGACCTCCTTCTGCACCGTAGGGATTCTACGGTTCAATGATGCGATGAAATGTCACATACAAGAGTCCTGTAGTGTCACCATGGCGATGAGGTTTTAAGCCTGACTATAACTGATAGAATATAGCATTGCTCAGTCTGCTAGCTGTAAGAATCCTTTGTTAAAAGGATTTGGGATTTGAAAAATCCCAGTCCCATTGCCAGAAATCCCCGGTGCACAATGCTAAGCTGCCCACAGTTCTGACATAAGTTGATGCCAAGTTGACAACTCATTGAGAAAGGCCTCATAGGTGAGCACTGCACAGTTTAACAATGCTGAGATACGTGCCAGGAGGTGTTCTCACTGTTGTCGGGACACAGACATGCTGTTACGAGGAATAGAACTTGCTTTATTGTGCGCTTGGCACAGGGAGGACATCCTACTCACACCAGAATCAGAATCACCTCCCAGGATTGGCATCTCCAAACATGATAGTGGGGGGCTGGAATAAGTTTTCTTTTCAGGAGAGGACATATATGAACCTCAATAAATATGCATTCCGATGAGTTGAATCTCTTAGAAAAACATAACAGGCAAGATTTTCCAGCCGCACTCACCCCAAGGCCAGAAAATCCCGTCTGGGATCAACAAACCTTTGCATGCTCTGTATCCCGCTCGCTACAATTCCTGTGGCGGGCAGAGCGGGAAAATTCCGCCCAATGGTACTGATTGCATCTGCTTGCTGTTGAATAAGGATTCTACAGCAAGGATCTGCAGGTTAGGTGGATTGGCCATTCTAAATTGCCCCTTAGTGTCCAATGGTTGGCAAGTTAGAGGGATTGGCCATGCTAAATTGCCCCTTAGTGTCCAATGGTTGGCAAGTTAGAGGGATTGGCCATGCTAAATTACCCCTTAGTGTGCAATGATTGGCAAGTTAGAGGGATTGGCCATGCTAAATTGCCCCTTAGTGTGCAATGATTGGCAAGTTAGAGGGATTGGCCATGCTAAATTACCCCTTAGTGTGCAATGATTGGCAAGTTAGAGGGATTGGCCATGCTAAATTGCCCCTTAGTGTGCAATGATTGGCAAGTTAGAGGGATTGGCCATGCTAAATTGCCCCTTAGTGTGCAATGATTGGCAAGTTAGAGGGATTGGCCATGCTAAATTGCCCCTTAGTGTGCAGTGATTGGCAAGTTAGAGGGATTGGCCATGCTAAATTGCCCCTTAGTGTGCAATGGTTGGCAAGTTAGAGGGATTGGCCATGCTAAATTGCCCCTTAGTGTGCAATGATTGGCAAGTTAGAGGGATTGGCCATGCTAAATTGCCCCTTAGTATTCCAAGCTGTGCAGGTTAGGTGGATTGACCATGCCAAATTGCCCCATAGTGTCCAAAGTTGTGTAGGTTAGAGGGATTGGTCATGCTAAACTGCCCCTGAATATCTAAGGATGTGTGGGTTAGGTGGATTACGATGCTAAATTGCCCCTTCGTGCCCAAAGATGCACAGATTTGGGGGATTGGGCATGTTAAATTGTTCCTTAATCCACAAAAGTGTGCAGGTTCAGGGGATTGGCCATGTTAAATTGCCCCATAGTGTCCAAAGATGTGCATGTTAAGTGGATTGGCCCCTCAGTGTCAAAGGTTTAGCAGGGTAAAACACACGGGATGATGGGGATAGGGCCTGGATGGGATTGTTGGCGGTGCAGACTCGATGGTGCGAATGGCCTCCTTCTGCAGGGGTTCCTACAATTCCATAAATAGTCATTTTGTTAAACTGGAGCAAAGCAGATACGTTGCACAACCACCCACTCTCTCTCTGTTTCTTTCCTTTTTGACCAGGATGCCAAGCTCCGGGAGCTGCTGGACGTTGGAAGTCAAGGAAATCGCCTGGAGAACAGGATGGTCACGGTGGTTTATGGCCCGGACTTGGTCAACATTTCCTATCTCAACTTCGTGGCCTTCCAGGAAGATGTAGCGAAGGTACCTGCGCGTTCTGAAAATTCTCGTGTTCCACTGCAGTCAGCCATGTTTGCAATGGTGGCATTGTGTTTCCAGTGAGATTCACCTCATGTCTTTCTGCTGGCCCCTGGATACCTATTACCACTGTTGCCTAGAGGTAAATTGGAAGACAGCTTGGCTAAGCACCAGACCTTTCATACCTCACATCTCCAGGCATGCAGCAACAGTCATGTGATCAAACAAGGGTAAGCGGCCAATCACAATGAGTTATTCACACAGACAGCAAACCAGCAAGTTAAAAGCATTGAATCCTCCACTTTTAATCTCAATGTTTGGAGAATTAAAATAATGATTTATTATTTATTGATAATTTATTATTTCTAAACTTGATGGTGGTGGAGAGGGTAGAATAAGGAAATTTTCTGGCAGTTCACACCCAAGTGAAGATGGAGAATTTGGCGCTCAGCCAAACATCCGTTCACTATGGCGGGACTGGAGAATCCCGCTGGCGTGAATGATTGGAAAATTCTGGCCAAGTTTTCTTTCAAGGACAATACATCCACAAGTCACAATAGATATGCACATATAATGAGTTAAATCTCTTTGAAAAATATAATAATACTGATTATGTCTCCCTGCTGTCAAACAACCATTCTGTTAAACTGGAGCTGTTGAGACACATTGTGCAATCACCCACTTCTCTCACTCATTGTTGCTGCAAGATTTGTCCAAATTTGAAATGTCTTTTTTTTAAAAAAATCACCATAAGTGATTTCCTATTCTAATTTTCTGTCCTTATTTTCCTGTTTTTGATTGGATAGGATATTTTACCACCATCTAAAATCCACTATCTGAAAAATGACTTGAACTGTCCCGTGGTAACAAAATTTAAAGTTTATTTATCAGTGTCACAAGTAGGGTAACATTAGCACTACAATGAAGTTACTGTGAAAATCCCCGAATCGCCACACTCTGCTACACTGAGGGAGAATTCAGCATGGTCACTGCACCTAACCAGCATGTCTTTCGGACTGTGAGAGGAAACTGGAGCACCCAGAGGAAACCCAGGCAGATATGGGGAGAATGTGCAAACTCCACACAGACAGTGACCCAAGGCTGGAATTGAACTCAGATCCCTGGCGCTATGAGGCAGCAGTGCTAACCACTGTACTACTGTGACGTCCCAGGATTAAACTGTTAACTATCACTGGACCCGGGTTTGATTCCTGGCTTGGGAATCTGTGCGGAGCCAGCTCATTCTCCCCATGCCTGCCTGGGTTTCCTCCAGATGATCCAGTTTCCTCCCGCAGTCCGAAATACGTATTGGTTAGGTGCATTGGCCGTGCTAAATTCTGTCTCATTGTATCTGAACTGGTGCCAGAGTGTGGTGACTAGGGGATTTTCACAGTAATTTCATTGTAGCATTAATGTAAGCCTACTTGTGAGTAATAAATAAACATTTTACATTGTACCATCATAGTTATTGCTAAACACTGACATTGACCCTGGAAAGCAAATCTTTTCATTATGATGAGATAATTTTGAAAGAATTATTATATTTTAAAGTCTTTAAACAATATTTTAGCTTATAATTCTAATTGAAATTATATCTAATTGAAATTAATTAACTATTATGTTATTCTCTGAAAACTTACATTAAAAATGCAGGATTCAAATTCCTGGTTTGCTGTCTGTGTGAATAATTCAATGTGATTGGCTGCTTGCCTGTTTGATGACATCATTGTTGCTACACGTCTGGACATCTCCCTGATTGAGTATCAATGCAACTGGGAATGGGGAAAATCAGGTCACAGACATCACTAGATCTTTGCGGGCTTTCTTCAAGGTCCAGTAAGAAGTCTCACCACACAATGTTAAAGCCAAACAGGTTTATTTGGTAGAACAAGCTTTGGGAGTTCTGCTCCTTCATCAGGTGAATGCAGAATTTGGTTCACAAACAGTGCATATATAGACACAAACTCAATTACAAGATAATGATTGGAATGCGACTCTTAACAGGTAATCAAGCCTTAAAGGTACTGACAACGTGAGTGGAGAAAGGGCTAAGCACAGGTTTAAGAGGTGTCAATTATCTCCAGCCAGGATAGTTAGTGAGATTTTGCAAGTCCAAGCAAGGTGTGGGGGCTACAGATAGTGTGACGTGAACCCAGCATCCCGGTTGAAGCCATCCTCATGCATACGGAACTTGGCTATCAGTTTCTGCTCGGCAATTCTGCGTTGTCGTGTGTCTTGAAGATCGCCTTGGAGAATGCCTACCTGAAGATCAGAGACTGAATGCCCGTGACTGCTGGGATCATTCCTGCCTGGTGATTGTCGAACGGTGTCCATTCATTCGTTGTCATAGCATCTGTATGGTCTCCCCGATGTACCATGTCTCGGGACATCCTTTCATGCAGTGTATCAGGTAGACAGTATTGGCTGATAAGGTTAATAGGTAATATTGGTGTTTCATTACCAATTCCACACCATTATAAAGTTCACAAGGGAATTGAACAAGAACGAAGAAGATTACAGCACAGGCCCTCCTAGCCTGCACTGATCATGCTACCCATCAGAACTAAAACCCCCTCCCTTCCGGGGACCATATCCCTCTATTCCTGTCCTATTTGTCAAGACACCCCTTAAAAATCACGATCGTATCTGCTTCCACTACCTCCCCCAGCAACGAGTTCCAGGCACCCACCACCCTCTGTGTAAAAAACTTGCCTGGTGCATCTTCTATAAACATTGCCCCTCGAACCTAGTAATGCCCCCTAGTAATTGACTCTTTCACCCTGGGAAAAAGCTCTGTCCATGCCCCTCATAACCTTGTAGATTTCTATCAGGCCATCCCTCAACCTTCATGGTTCCAATGAGAACAAACCATGTTTCTTCAATCTCTCCTCATAGCTAATGCCCTCCATAACACGCAACATCAGGAAAATCATTCCTGTATCCTCTCCAAAACCTACGCATCCTTCTAATAGTGTGGCGACCAGTTGGATAAATAAATGTTGAGGTATAATGTGCAGGGGAAACCCAATACTTTTACCCCTATTTTTATTCACAAACTTATTCACATTGCAAGCGAACATTCCTGCTGTAACCACTAATTCTGTCCACAAGAGGTCACAGGGAAAATCCACAGAGGCAACTGCTCCAATTTAATAGAACAAATTTAGACTTACAGGTAGACGATGGCCTAGAGGTACGATCATTAGATTAAAACCAGAAACTCAGCTAATGTTCTGGGGACCTGGGTTCAAATCCCACCATGGCAGAATTCAATTTAAAAAAAACTGGGATTAAGAATCTACTGATGACCATGAAACCATTGTCGATTGTCGGAAAAACCCATCTGGTTCACTAATGTTCTTTAGGGAAGGAAATCCTTACCTGGTCTGGCCTACATGTGACTCCAGAGACACAGCAATGTGGTTGACTCTCAACTGCCCTCAGCCAACTAGGGATGGCCAATAAATGCTGGCCAATCAGCGACGCCCATGTCCCATCTATGAATAAAACACAAAATTAAACTGCCCCTTGCAACAGGGAGAGAAAACAAACAATGGAAATCTGAAATAAAAACAGATTATGCTAGAAGACCAGGTAATATCTGTGGAGGGAAAAAAAGATCACAGAATGAATTGGCTAGCACTTTCAAAGAGCTGGCATGGGTACGATGGGCTCAATGGTCTCTTTCTGTGCTGTATCAGTATGATGGGCTAAAGGAGGCTATAAATACACACTCCCAACAGAAAGAAATACTAAAATGCTAAAATGGTGCGCACGATTCGTGGAATCCCTGCTGCACAGAAGGCCATTCGGCCCACTGAATCTGTACCGACTCTCTGACAGAATATTTTATCCAGGCCCTCTCCCTCACTCTATCCTTATAATCCCACACATTTACCATGGCTAATCCATCTAACCTGCACATCTCTGGACACTAAGGGGCAAATTACCTTAGCCAATCCACCCAACCTGCGCATCTCTGGACACTAAGGGGTAATTTAACATGGCCAATCCACCTAACCTACACATCTTTGGACGGTGGAAGGAAGCCAGAACACCCGAAGGAAACCTACCCAGACTCGGGGGGAGATCGTGCAGACTGCACCCAAGACGGTCACCTAAGGCCGGAATCGAGCCCGGGTCCCTGGTGCTGTGAGGCAGCCGTGCTAACCATTGTGCCATGATGTGGAGAAGCAGGCACTGGTTTGGGGTGGCTTGCAAAATCCTACTAACTCTCCCGGCTTGAGACAATTCACACCTCTTTAACCTGTGATTAACCCTCTCTCCACTCGCACTGTCTGTACCTGTAAAGACTTGATTACCTGCAAAGACTTACATTCCAACCATTATCTTGCAACTGTGTCTCTGTGTACAGAAGCCATGTTTGTGAACCCACCTCTCCATCACCTGATGAAGGAGCAGTCCTCCGAAAGCTCGTGATTCCAAATAACCATTGTGCCACTGTGCCGCCCGCGTTTGTATGATCCTACGATTAATTTTCTTCAAACCGCAAGCGCCAGTTGAAAATTTTACCATATTAGTCTTCAAAATTTGGCTTGGGTTGATATATTAAAATGTACAATTTACTGAATGACATATTTTGGTTTTTTGAGATGGAAGAAAAGCATCTATTATCTTCTCAGGTTGAGGCTGTTAGTTAAAATTGGCTCCCAGCGTGTTATAGAAAACTGGTCGCACATCTGATTTATTCTAGTCCCCACATTTGTTGTCAAAGTAAACTCAGGCCATGAGTTGAATTTTGTCCTATCCTGACCTGATGTTGTCTGGCACCCGACAGCCCATGCAATATGTGAGAGAATTGTGCTTTCTTATCTGGATCTGGGGAATAAAAATAGACAACGCTGGAAGCGTCTAACCGATCGGGCAACACAATTGGAGAGAGAAAAACAGAGTTGGCGTTACACGGTCAACGCCACTCTCACCTCTCTTTCTCTCCTGACCCGATGGTACCTGACCCGACCGGTGTTTTCAGCGTTATCTGTTTTTCCATTATTTGGCCTCTCTCTGTTGCAGAGGGTGGGCGGGGAGGAGCAGTTTAAATTCATTTGTATTAAATCGAAGAAATAGCCTCCATGGATTTTCCCTGTGACCTCTTGTGGACAGAATTAGTAGTTGCAGCAGGAATGTTTGCTTGAGAAGTGTACACACACAAAGCCCTGCGGCAAATAATCTCTTTGAAAGAAGCGCTTTAGCTCATTTTCTGGTGATTTATGTTAATCACGGGTCTTTTTAATCTCTGCTCGTACCGATTTCAACAAAATGCAAATTATTGCAGTACAAATGATCTAATTTAATGAATCTCTTTTGAAATCTCCAAAAAGTCATCTCTTTTATCAATACTACCATCTTTCTCAATTAAATACTCTGAAACCTAACTGCTGCCATTGCGTTAACTGCTGTATGGCATGTTCTTAGACCGTAAGATATAGGAGCAGAATTTGTCCCACATTCATAGCATCAGAGAATTCCTACAGTGCAGAAGGAGGTCATTCGACCCATCGAGTCTGCACCGACCACAATCCCACCCAGGCCCTATTCGTGTAACCCCTCATATTTACCCTGGCTAATCTCCCTGATACTAGGATTCATTTAACATGGCCAATCAACTTAACCCGCACATATTTGGTCATGGCTGATATGTTTCTCAATCCCCTTATCCTGCCTTTTCCCCGTAACCTTTGACCCCCTTACCAATCAAGAATTTATCTATCTCTGTCTTAAATGCACTCAGTGACCTGGCCTCCGCAGCCTCCTTCCGTGGTAATGAATTCCACAGATTCTCCCCCCTCTGGCTGAAGAAATTCCTCCTCATCTCAGTTCTAAAGGGTCGTTTCTTTACTCTGAGGCTGTACCCTCGGATCCTAGTCTCTCCTCCTAATGGAAACACCTCCTCCACATCCATTCTATCCAGGCCTCTCAGTATTCTGTACGTTTCAATGAAATCCCCCCTCGTCCTTCTAAACTCCATCCAGTACAGACCCAGAGTCCTCAAATGCTCCTCATACGTCAGGCCTTTCATTCGCGGGATCGTTCTCACGAACCTCCTCTGGACCCTTTCCAAGGCTAACACATCATTCCTTAGATAAAGGCCCAAAATTGCTGACAATATTCCAAATGCGATCTAACCAGAGCCTTATAAAGCAGTACGTCCCTGCTTTTGTGTTCTTGTCCTCCCGAAATGAATGCTAACATTGCATTTGCCTTCTGAACTACCAACTCAACCTTCAAGTTGATAAAGACTATGAACAGTGGCATTTTGATTTTCCTGTCATGAATACAATGATAGAACATGATTACATTGATATAGCACCTTGGGATGAACTCTCTTTATCTGTTTATAAAGCTAAAGATCCACAATTTTTTTAACAGCTTGATCAGTTTGGTCCTGCCATCTTTAATATTTCTTGACGAGATCCCTGGGGTCTTGCTGCTCATACACCTCCTTTCAAATGATACAGTTTAGTTTAGACGGTCTTTTTCCACCCAAACTGCGTCACTCTTCCACAAACTGTGTTTGTGTGGGGATTGTCCCTTTCAGGGCAACACAAGGCCATGTGACCCTTACTCTGCCCTTTAAGGAACACTTCAAGGGCAACACAGCAGAGTAAGGGTCACATGGTCTTGTGTTGTGTTTGAGGGGACAATTTACCACGTACAATTTACCATTTCACCCGACCGTTTATACCTTCTCGAAGTCTACTGCTACCCTCCTCATCGCCACCTCCTCGCAACGATCTGTTTTTAGCTTTTGGGTGCATCGGTAACTGTTGGCTGAATAATGGAAATGGTTCCCCTGTTTCCCTGCGTATATCATGGGATACCTTAAATCCACCTGATCGCAAATAAGTCTGAAGTCTCATCCAGAAGACAGTGCCTCCAACAGCGTGGAACTCTTTCAAATGCTACACAGAGGTGTGAATCTTGATGATGTGCAAAACATCTTGGGTGTGGGACTTGAACCCACAACCTTCTGACCCCGAGGTGGAAATGCAACCCACTGCTGATATTGTAAGCCCACCTCCTGCTACACCCTGCTGAACAATGGGGCATTGTACAGCTGAATCATCGAGGGAATGGGGAGATCCAACAATGTCCTCACCAAGGGATTGGATGGGCACATTAACAGTTCACTGGATTAATGAGAAATGGCTCGTGCATTGACATTACAAAGCGGTAATTGTATGTTAATTATGCTTAATTGGGAGTAGGTGGTGAGCATTAAATACCTCTAAGAATAACATTGACTTGAACAATGGTTTCTGGATGAGGAGGTCATGCTGATAAATTGTAGGCAACGATTAGCACCAGTTATATCGCACAAATGTTCAAAATAGGAGTAATTTGTGGGAAGGGAGGTCAGGAGTGGTTCCAATATGAGCAATGAAGACTCTGATCACCAACAAGCCTAAAGGTTCTTGTGAGGCCTGCAGGTGACCCCATGAGACCCTCATGAGTTACAAATTCATCCAAACTCCATCCAGAACCCCTACAGTGCAGAAGGAAGCCAATTTGGCCAATTGAGTCTGCATCGATTCTCTGAGGGAGAATTTTACCCAGGGCCTTTGTCCCATCCGATGCCCTCAACCACGTACATATCTCTTGGCTAATCCATGTAATCTGCACATCTTTGGACACCTAGGGGCAATTTAGCACTGCCAATACACCAAACCTGCACATGTTTGGACACTAAGAGGCAATTTAACATGGCCAATCCACCAAACCTGCACATGTTTGGACAGTAAGGGGCAATTTAGCATGGCCAATCCATCTACCCTGCTCACCTTTGGAGTGTGGGAGGAAAACAGAGCATCCAGAGGAAACCTATGGAGACACAGGGAAAAGGGGAGAACTCCACAAAGACAGCTACCCAAGGCCGAGATCGAACCCGGGTCCCTGGCACTGTGAGGCAGCAGTGCTAACTACTGTAGTTGTAAAACTTTCTCCAGATATTTTAAGTGCTATATCAAAGGATAGGGTGGACAGTGAGAGCCTTTTTCCTCGGATGGTGATGGCTAACACGAGGGGACATAGCTTAAAATTAAGGGGTGGTAGTTATAGGATGGACGTCAGAGGCGGGTTCTTTACTCAGAGGGTAGTAAGGGCGTGGAATGCCCTGCCTGCAGCAGTTGTGGACTCGCCAACTTTAAGGGCGTTCAAATGGTCAGTGGATAGGCATATGGATAACATTGGAATAGTTTAGATTAGAGGGCCATTAGATTGATTCCACTGGTTGGCGCAACATTGAAGGCCGAAGGGCCTGTACTGCGCTGTGATGTTCTATGTTCGATATTGAATGTAATTTTATGAGTGGTACAAAAGGGAAAGTTGGCAGGACCTCAATATACAGTTGAACCATTTAAAGATTGGAAATTGAAGGCAACCAATGCACAAAATGAAAGCTTGACTTCAATGTTGTACGTTGAAGTGGCTAATTAAGCAATTGCCCGGAATACAAAGCTGTATACTCCCATGCTCAGTGCACCGCATTAGTTTAATGCAAAGCCACTCAACAGATTAAGTGCTAACAGTTAGCATTATACAATCACTCACTTAATCTTGTATTTATTTAATGTTTCGGGAACAAGAACGTAGGGAGATGTTTGACATCAGCTACATGGTGACCAATTTGACAGTAGTTCAACGTTCTGAACTCATTAATATTTTTATCAAGTATCATTTGAATTATTCTTGTCTCCCCAATTTTTTCACCTGCCCCTCCTCATCTTGAAGCCCTTGCTTGGATACGGCCAGTAGGTGCTGGGCGCTATTCCCCGTATCTACAGTAAGCCCAGCGTATTATTCAATTTGCTGATGACACCAAGATTGGGGGAAAGGCAAATTGTGCGGAGGGTGTGGAGAGTCTGCAGAAGGATCTAGATAGGCTGGGCGAATGGGCCAGGAAATGGCAAATGGAATTTAATGTTGGCAAGTGTGAGGTGGTCCACTTTGGTAGGAAGAATGGTAGGAAGGATTATTACTTACGTGGCGAAAAACTGCAGCAGGCGACGGTGCAGAGGGACCTCGGGGTCCTTGTGCATGAGTCGCAAAAACCCAGCTTGCAGGTGTAGCAGGTGGTCAGGAAGGCGAATGGGATGCTGGCCTTCATAGCGAGGGGGATTGAATATAAAAGTAGGGAGGTCTTGCTGCAGCTGTATAGGGCATTGGTGAGGCCGCAGCTGGAGTACTGTGTGCAGTTTTGGGCGCCGCACCTGCGCAAGGATATTTTGGCCCTGGAGGGAGTGCAGAGGAGGTTTACTAGGCTGATACCGGAGTTGAGGGGATTGAGCTATGAGGAGAGGCTGAATAAACTAGGCTTGTACTCGTTAGAGTTTAGAAGAATGAGGGGAGATCTCATTGAGACGTATAAGATGATGAATGGGATGGATAGGATAGAGGTGGAGAGACTCTTCCCGCTCAAAAAAGACAGTAGGACTAGGGGGCACAGCCTCAAGATAAAGGGGAGGCGGTTTAGAACGGAGTTGAGGAGGAACTTCTTCACTCAAAGGGTGGTGAATCTCTGGAATTCTCTGCCCGTTGAAGTGGTGGAGGCTGCCTCGCTAAATATTTTTAAGAAGCGGGTTGATGGGTTCTTGATAAGAGAGGGGATTAAGGGTTATGGGGAGAGGGCGGGAAAGTGGAACTGAGCCACAACAGATCAGCCATGATCTTATTGAATGGCGGGGCAGGCTCGAAGGGCTAGATGGCCTACTCCTGCTCCTATTTCTTATGTTTATGTTCTTATGTATTCAAGTGGCAGCAAATTCAGAGTTGAGGTTGACTCTGCCCTAATGTGATGTCCTCGTGCACTCCTTGTCCATCAGTAGTCACTAAGAGGATGTGATGGCCCAGTGGTATTATCGCCTGCTATTAATCCATGGAGCTCACGTTCTGGGGACTGGGGTTCGAATCTCGCCACGGCAGACGGTGGAATTGGAATTCAATAAACAAAGGGTATCTGGAATGAAGAATCTACTGATGACCATTGGAAAAACCCATCTGATTCACCAATGCCCTTTAAGGAAGGAAATCTGCTGTCCTTCCCTTGCCTGGCCTAGCCTACGTATGACTCCAGAGCCACAGCAACGTGGTTGACTCTCAACTGCCCTGGGGTAACTAGGAATGGGCAATAAATGCTGGCCAGCCAGTGATGCCCTTGTATCAGAAATGAATTAAAAAAAAACTAATGGGAAGGGGATACGGATAAATGCTGGAATTTTGCCAGCCCCAGAATCAGAATCACAGAATGGAGTTCTCTGTTGGCCTCAGGCGGGATTTTATGAACCTCATCCAAGCAAGGTTGTAAAATACCAGCCAAAATCTTTAATTGCTCCTCAAGAGTCGCTGCTTTTATAGGCTATGGCCCCATTCGTGTTGAGGTGAGCTGGTTTAAATTTATTTATTTGTGCCACAAGTCAGCTGACATTAACACTGCAATGAAGTTGCTGTGAAAAGCCCCTAGACACCACTCACCGGCGCCTGTTCGGGTACACTGAAGGAGAATTTAACACGGCCAATGCACCCTAACCAGCACGTCTTTCTGACTGTGGAAGGAAACTGGAGCACCCGGAGGAAACCCACGCAGACACAGGGAAGAACGTGCAGACTCCAGGCAGATAATAACCCGAAGCCGGGAATTGAGGCCGGGTTCCTGGCGCTGTGAGGCAGCAGCGCGAACCACTGTGCAGAGGCCAGGGACAACACCAGTCATCATGACGTTCACTGAGAGCCGCTAATCTACCGATTGTGTCGCTGAAGGAGCTGGTAGTGTTGGGAGAGGGCAAAGGGTCCTGGTATGTGGCACAGTCAGTGCGTGTACCACCAGTACGGATAACAGTCCCGCAGATAAACTGACCTGCTTTAAATTTCCCCATCTTGACTGGATCTCCAGCTGAGAAGTTTTTTATCAGCCTCAGCACTTCCTCGTGATGGCAAAACAAAAAAAACTATCCGTCAGCATTCCAGTGACCCCTGCTGGAAATTAAGATGTTCTACAAGGACAGCACTGTGACTTTTTCAAAAGATATTTCACAGCTGCCAAGCCAGCATTTGTTGCCCGCTCTTGAGAAGGGGCTCCTGAGCCATCTTCCGGAACACAGTGGTTAGCACCGCTGCCTCTCAGTGCCAGGAATGTGGGTTCAATTCCCACTTTGGGTCACTGTCTGCGTGGAGTCTGCACGTCCTCCCTGTGTCTGCATGGGTTTCCTCCGGGTGCTCCGGTCTCCTCCCACAGTCCGCCGGTTAGGGGGCATTGGCCGTGCTAAATTCTCCCTCAGTGCACCCGAACAGGCGTGTGATAGCTAGGGGATTTTCACAGTAACTTCATTGCGGTGTTAATGTGAGCCTACTTGTGACAGTAATAAGTAAACTTTTAAAACTTTAAAAACCTCGGCATGCCAACAGTGCAACGAGGAAGGAATTCCAGCCTTAACTCAGTGACAGTGAAAGGAGAGCAATAGAGTTCTAAGTCAGACTGGTGGCTTGAAGAGGTGATTGTTTTCCCATGAGTTTGGGACCCAGTACCAAGTGCAATGTGGCCCCACCTCTTGTTGGCCTATCCACATATTGTGTCAGGAAACCCTCCTGCACACTATATGAAAGCTGCCTCGTCTGAACTATTCGACCTATGAAGTCCCAATCAATATTTGGAAAGTTAAAGTCACCCATGACAGCTACCCTGTGACTACCACACCTACCCATAATCTGCTTTGCAATTTCTTCCTCCACATCTCTATCACTATTTAGGGGCCTTTAGGAAACTCCTAACAATGTGACCGCTCTTTTCCTATTTCTAACTTTAGCCCATATTACCTCAGTAGGTAGATCCCCCTCGAACTGCCTTGATCCGTGTCCCCTGCAATGGTAGAGGGTAGCAGGTTTCAAAGGAGCCTTGGTGAGTTGCTGCAGTGCATCTTGTTAATGGTACACGCTGCTGCTACTGTGTATCTGTGCTGGAGGGAATAAATGTTTAAGGTAATGAATGGGATGACCAATCAAGGAGTACTGCTTTGTACTGGATGGTTTTTAGTTTATTTTGTTTACTTACTGATGTCACAAGTCGGCTTACATCAACACTGCAATGAAGTTACTGTGAAAATCCCCTAGTCGCCACACTCTGTTCGGGCACTCTGAGGGAGAATTTAGCATGGCCGATGGACCTAACCTGCACATCTTTCGGACTGTGGGAGGAAATCGGAGTACCCGGAGGAAACCCAATCAGATACAGGGAGAATGTGTGGACTCCGCACAGACAGTGACCCAAGCTGGGATTCGAACCCAGGTCCCTGGCACTGTGAGGCAGCAGTGCTAACCACCACGCCACCACTGGGTGCCATCCCAGTGCAGACCGTCTTGAGTGTTGTTGGAGCCGCACTCATCCAGACGAGTAGGGAGCATTCTATCACACTCCTTGTAGATGGTGTTCAGGCTTTAGGGAATCAAGAGGTGAGTTACTCACCACAGAATTCCCAGCCTCCGATCTACTCTTGTTCATGGCTGGTCTGTTTCAGTTTCTGATCAATGATAACCCCCCCAGGACTTTGCTGCTGTTACAATCAACCGCTTCAGGTGACAAGGGGAGAAAACTCGTTGGAAAAGACCATCTCAAATTGATATAACTTTCATTAAAGACCATGATTCCTTTCAGGGTCAGTTCTTGATTGCAATAAGGCTCCTGGGGGGAGACAAGAGAGGGGGCGATCCCCAAGTAACCAAAACTTTCTCCAGATAAGATATAGTTTTTCTTTGAAATAGAGAGACTGCTTAGCTATTCTAATTGGAAAGGGAAAAATAACAGATTACTCGAGTTACTTAAACTTTAGAAAGGCCATCAACCTCCGAGGGGCAATGCCCTTCCTCATGGTATGTGAATCCAAACAAAATCCCTACAAACATGCAGTAGTCCAGACAATGTCAGAGAGAAAACAGATAATGTTTCGCATGTAGAGACTTCTTCCAAACTGGGTAATGCTGCTGATGAACAGAAAGAAGAGAGCAGATCTAAGAAGAACAAAGGGAAGAAAAGGAACACACGCACTTGGGCACGCACAAATCCGTGAAATGCGTTAATGGGAGGTTGGAGAGAATTAAATAGTTCAGGTTATATTAATATGAGCGGTATCATGCAACAGCCCCTTATTTTCCTTCAGCACCCAAACTTTAAATACTAGCCAGGATTCTGGAGGCATGGTGGTGCAGTGGTTAGCACTGCTGCCTCAAAGCGTCAGGGACCCGGGTTCAATTCCCGGCCTTGGGTCACTGTCTGTGCGGAACCTGCACGTTCTTCCTGTGTCTGCATGGGTTTCCTCTGGTTTCCTCCCATTGTCCACAGAGGCACAGATTTGGTGGGTTGACCATGTTAGACTTTCCCTTAGTGTATTCAAACAGGCACAGGAGTGTGGGGATTTTCACAGTGACTTCACTGTTCCTGTATCCCACTTAAGCACCAATGGCATTGCAAACTAAAAGATCCAACCCACCTCCTTTGATGCCCTTCCTGAAGACACTCAAACCCCTTACTCCAGCACTGGGGATTAACAATACTTCTCAAGTCCCAGCAGTCATGGTCGAGTGGTTAAGACAATGGGCTTGAAGTTCAGTGCGGTTTCTCTATCTAGGTTCAAATCCTGCTCACTCTGTTTCCTACTTAGTTTCAAAATTTCACTGAGTATCTTTGGTCTAAATCATGTCTTATGCAGAAAAAAAATCCCACACTTGTAGCCATGAAATCTGCGATCTTGTCTTGTCAATGAATCTTTGATAGGTTGCTCCTATCTTTTGCCGCATTCCTCCTGGTCTTTGATCTTGCTGCTACCAACTTATTTTCTTCATGATCGTATCCTGTTTGACCTTGACCAGTCCCACATCACATAAAGATATACTTCTGAGCTTGAGATACCTCTACTGCAATTGACATCATTCCTCCACTGCCCAGTGTAAAACTTGTCAAAGTGCAATTGAATTCAGATAGGCTAGTCAAAAGTACAGCATGGAAACTGGTCATTTGTCCCATCCAATTTATCACAGCATTTGTACATGAGTCAAACATGCCAGAATCATCCCCTCAATCCATGTGTATTGCTTGATGCATCCAGTGTTGTTTCAATTCTGTTCGCCACATCAAGAAATGTATACATTTGTAGAAAAAAGTTAGTAGGGTGCTACCAGGACATGAAGGTTTGAGTTATAAGGAGTGGCTGGATAGACTGGGACTTTTTTTTCCCCTTGGACCATAAAAGGTTTAGGGGTGATCTTACAGAGGACTGTAATATAATGAAAGGTTTAGATCAGCTAGATAGTCAACATCTTTTCCCAAAGGTAAGGGAGTCATAAACTAGAAAGAGTGCAGAAAAGATTTATTAGGACACTACCAGGACTTGTTGGTTTGAGTTATAAGGAGAGGCTGGATAGACCAAGACATTTTTCCATGGAGCGTTGGAGGCTTAGGGATGTTCTTATAGAGGTCAATAAAATAATGAGGGGCATACATCAGCTAGATAGTCAACATCTTTTCCCAAGGTAAGGGAATCATAAACTAGAAAGAATGCTGGAAAGATTTACTAGGATGCTACCAAAACTTGAAGGTTTGAGATATAAGGAGAGGCTGGATAGAATGGGACTTTTTTCCCTGGAGCACAGGAGGCTGAGAGGCAATCTTATAGAGGTCGATCAAATAATGAGAGGCATAGATGAGCTAGATAGTCAATATCTTTTCCCAAAAGTGGGGGAGTCTAAGACTAGAGGGCATAGGTTTAAAATGAGAGAGGAGAAATACAAAAGGGTCCGGAGGGCAATTTTTTCACACAGAGGGTGGTGAGTGTCTGGAACGAGCTGCCAGAGCTAGTAGTAAAGGTGAGTACAATTTTGTCTTTTAAAAAGCATTTAGACTTTCACATGGAGAAGATGGTTTAGAGGAATATGAGCCAAAAGCGGTTAAAAACTGGGCGGCATGGACAAATTGGGCCAAAGGGCCTGTTTCCATGCTATAAACCTCTATGACTTTGACAGGTATTACACCCTGGTCTATATGATGGTGCAGGTGGTGGAAATGTGTGGCAATTTATGCCTTCCAAAGTTGGCATACAAACAACTAACACTTGGAAAATATCCTTCTCTCTTTGTCTCTGCAGGAATGGACTGATGCACTATTCAGCTTAGCAACAAACCTGCTGGCACAGAACAGGTCGAGGGACACACTATTGCACAAAGTGTAAGTTTGGTCACTGTGATTTTTACTTATTTCACTGGTTTCAGCATTTTCTAAAACACTGCTGCGTGCATCACGACCTTTAAAGATTTGTTATCTTTATTCCTACAATGTCTTGTGACTGCAGTGGGTAACGCTCCTGCCCCAAGTCCCAAGCTGTGGGTTCGAGTCCCACGCCAGTTTTTGATGACCAAAGAAGGTGCGTTCGTAATGCGGCCAAACATAGTGGGCAAGATTTTCCGGCCACATTTGTTTCCTCAGAAGAAACTCTTCAAATGCAGACAATAAACATGCAACAAAACTTACTCCAAAGTAAGTTTGGAGGAAGTTATGAATCAAAGAAAGGGTTTAATAAAGAAACTTCATTACTCCAAACTAGGGGCCTCGCCCTGGGCCGCTCCAAGCTCCCCAGAATTCCCAACAGGTTCTTACTTATAGTGAGTCAGCTGACCATCACATCATGTTTCCATGGTTCATTGGGTCAGCTGACCCTTACAGCTTGTTACCCCACAGTCAGAGTCCTGGGTTCGATTCCCAGCTTGGGTCACTGGCTCTGTGGATTTGCACATTCTCCCCGTGCCTGAGTGGGTTTCCTCCGGGCGCTTCGGATTCCTCCCACAGTCTAAAGATGTGCAGGTTAGGTGGATTGGCCATGATAAATTGCCCCTTAGTGTCAAGGGGGCTAAATGCATAGAGTTATGGGGATGGGGTTTGGTTGGGATTGTTGTCGGTGCAGGATCAGTGGGCTGAATGGCCTCCTTCTGCACTGTAGGGATTCTAGAGCTTTTGTCCGCTTTTGGTAACCTTGTATTTATGTTGAATTCAGTCTTGATGTCCAAAATAGAGGAGAATGATTCATACAGGTTATCGGTATGAAAAGTCACGTCATGATCGACTCGAGTAACAGTGAGCAATCACACACGTATAGGACATGGAATAACTGGGCGAAAACTATCAATCCAAATTGTTCCAGAGCATTTTTTCACACATTCATCTGATATGGGCATTGCTGTCTGGGCCAGCATTTATTGCCCATCCCTAGTTGCCCTTGAAACGTGAGCAGCTTGCTAGGCCATTTCAGAGTCAACCATTGCAGTGGCTCTGGAATCACATATAGGCAGATTTCCTTCCCTAAAGGACATTAGCGAACCAGATGGGTTTTACCCGACAATGGTCTCATGGTCATCAGTAGATTCTTAATTCCAGATTTGTTTTTGTTGAATTCAGATTCCCCCATCTGCTGTGACGGGATTCGAACCCAGATCCCCAGAACATTGGCTGAGTTTCTGGATTAATCGTCTAGAGATAATACCACTAGGCTATTGCCTGATCAGGACTTAAAGAGATGGAGGCAGCATAGCATTGTGGCACAAGCAAGCATGTTAAAAGACTCATCATGTATTTATAGTCACCAGAGAGCATATAAGGAACATTTTACTCGATTATATCTCCTCTCTGTTTGTTGCCAAGCTCTGAAGTGGCTGGCCATTCAAATTATGACCACACATTAAACTGCTGCTCTCAAATTCTGTATGGCTTAATGGAGATGTATCCTGTATCCAAAAATGATCATTGTTACACCACAACAAAAAATAAAACAACATCAGAAAGTCAATTGCACATTGTTAAACCTTACTCATGTCTGTTATGATCTGGTTAGGGACCGTTAACATTTAAATGATCCAAACACCTTGTTGTAACCAATAAAGTTCATTGATTAGTGTTATATGTAGGCTTTTATTAACACTGCAATGAAGTTACTGTGAAAATCTCCTAGTCGCCACATTCCGACTGCACTGAGGGAGAATTTAGCCTGGCCAATGACCTAACCAACAAGTGTTTCAGACTGTAAGAAAACCATGGGTGGCACAGTGGTTAGCACTGCTGCCTCACAGCTCCAGGGACCCTGGTTCGATTCCTAGCTTGGGTTGCTGTCTCTATGCGGAGTTTGCATATTCTCCCTGTGTCTGTGTGGGTTTCCTCCCACACTCCAAAGGACATACTGGTTAGGTACATTGACCTGAACAAGTGCCAGAGTGTGGCGACTAGTGGAATTTCACAGTAACTTCATTGCAGTGTGAATGTAAGCCTTACTTGTGACTAATAAATTAACTTTAAACCGGAGCACCCGGAGGAAATTTACGCAGACGCGGGGAGAATGTGCGGACTCTGCACAGACAGAATTGAACCCAGATTCCTGGCAGTGTGAGGCAACAGTGCCACCAGGCCACAATCCATTTATGCAACTACACCACAAGATTTTCTCAAACAAAACACAAATTATATTGTACAGAGAGTATATTAAACAGCAAATATGATTAGGGTGACACAACATTTTAAAGTTATTTACATCTGTTATAGTCCTCAAGAGACCACTTTAATTTTCCTCAGCCAGTCTCAGAGATAAACCTTGAATTTATAATCCCTCGACTTTGAACGATTCAGTTTCTTGTTCTGGTATTTTTTTTTCCAATACTTACAAGCTGGTTTGCCAGTTGATTTATTTGCCACAAGACTTTATGAGGACCACTGTAGGTGCTTTCACTCATTTCAAACCAAACAACCTTCAAGCTCCTGTACACTCTCACAATTCAAAGTGAGATTACGCCTAAGTTGTTTGGCATGTGGTGAATGATGTGTGGAAGTTAAAATGCTCAGATTTTTAAAAAGTCATGCCTTCTCTGTCACAGCTTGTGAGAATGTTGCAGGCCTCCAAGGGAGTCTGCCTGCTTTGAGGCTCATCTTCACTCGCATCGGCCTCACAACATTCTGCTTCACCAGAGGGTGAGCAAGACCGGATTTTTCCACTACAAGTATTAAAGGCGAGATATGGGGATATGCTATACAAATGAAGGATTAGCAAAAGTCAAATTTTCATTGAATGAGAAAGGGCGAAAAGCCAGGATTTAATTGGCAAATAGCTATGCAAATGAAGGATGTGAACAACATGCTTGTTCCTGATTTGCTGGAATTGAATATAACTGCTAAGTTGGTTTCTGTAACATCAGAACAACTCCAGGATGAAGGAGGGGAGTTCTCCTCATGCACAAGTAATTAAAGACCTTGCATTGGATGTATGGCATCCAGCACTATTTGTGTTAAGAGTTGACTAAGAGTGCCTAAGGTTGCTGGTAACCAGGATCTCTGACAGGTGAAGTCAATTTTTTTCTCTGCTTACAGTGCAGGTCTGTCAAATTATCGTGCACTTTGGCTGTTTTCTCTCAGCGAATTGCAAGCTGAACACAACAGTCCCCAGCTGGAACTTAAGCTTGGATGGTTCAAGTGTTGCTTTTTGAAATCGTAACCAATTTCAATCTTCCCAGCAACTTGGTTTCCAAAGCATAGGTTCAGTTTTATTTTCTTTCCATGTTTAGCTTTTTGATTTCCATTTTCAGTTTCTATTTTTGGTCAGATCATGCTTTGTCTAAGTTTCTCTACCATTGTTTCATGGCTCTATTCCAGCTTCCTTAGTGTGATAACCTCCCAGTTTGTTTACATTGCATTGACCCCATTTTCTGCATTTAAAACTTTTTTTAATTCTTAAAACTAAAATTTATATACCAAAACACATAAACCATAAACTAGATATTGATAATATAAATAAATGATAGCACTTTTGATTAGCGTTAATATTTGCTATCTTAGGCAATGGCCTAATGGCATTATCACCATTAATCCAGAAACTTACTACTGTTCTGGGGACCTGGGTTCGAATCCCACCACGGCAGATGTTAAAATTTGAATTCAATAAAAAATATTTGGAATTAAGAATCAATTGATGACCAAGAAACCATTGTCAATTGTCGTAAAACTGGTTCACTAATGTCCTTTCGGGAAGGAACTCTGCCATCCTTACCCTGTCTGGCCGACACGTGACTCCAGATTCTCAGCAATGTAGTGGATTCTCAATTGCCCGAGGGACGGGCAATAAATGCTGGCCAGCAACACCCATGTACTGTAAATGAATAATTTTTACTGCTCCACCTGCCCCAGGAATGGAGGGTTAGACAACTGTTGACCCCAAGCGAGATTTTGCAGTCTTGGGAGCGAGCGAGGCAGTAAAATCATTTGCAAAGTGAATAAAAATAAATGTAGCCCCCTTCCCCCGAGCTTCCAATGCCAGCTTTTATCCTCATCTTTAGCAGCCGGCTATTTTGCAGGAGAACTGTGGCTTTAAAGCATGATTTAATATTGCAAGCCCGTCAGAGGTTCGAGATGCTGATTAATAAATTTATTCCTGACAGCTTGCACGCCAATTGACATTGACAGATACAATTAGCCCCGTTTTAAGCTGCTGTGATAACGTTTGATTATAATTTGAAATAAAAGTAACTGGAATGAAAATATTGTGGGACAGATGTCACCCAATCTCTTTGTGTTTTTGTGATTGCTGTGGTGAAACAGTGATTGTAGATTCAGCACTTAAGTTATATTTTAGTCATCTCATGTGGCATCATTGAATTTGCAAATCATTTCGCTCCAAATTTAGCCAGCCATGGCCCTTAATACGGCTTCAACTTATTTTCCCAGAAGCCGGTTCCCGTTTATTTTTGCCGGCTGCTCCCTACCCTCTTAAGTGTCCCGAGTGCCCCCGTCATCTCCTCCATTATTAAAACAGCCGGATCTGTGGGTCCTCCTTCACCTTGCAGTCAGTGTGCCTGCTGGCATTATCTATTCCCATGCAACCCACAATCAAGTTCCCGCACGCTGATAAACAGTTCTCGCTGCCGTAACGACCACGGTTGCAACCTTTTATCCGCCACATTGGGGATATCATTCAAAGTTACAGTAAGATGCGAGACGTTTTTCAAGCCTCCGAGTGCTGTGATGGGGTTAGCTGAATCCATTATCATTATGAGTCCGCATACATCACATGGTGAGACGCATTCTCGAATACCTGGGTACAAACAGCATTAGGCACTGAGAGTAGTCAGACTTCCAAGTTTTAATTACAAGTGAGAACATAATACAGCACAAAGCATTGCAGGACGTTCTGACGATTCGTACAGAAAATGTAACAACTACAGTTCACCATATCTTGCTTTTTGAAATTTCATTATTTCCATCCTGTGGCCAAGGCTGGCGACAGTGTTCATGGAACTGACACAAGGTTTAGATTAGTCGCTTACCCAGCTTAAGCGCTGGCCTCACTAAAGGCCTTGTTTGGATAATAATTATTTCCCTTTACTTAACAGAGTTGTTTGTCACAACTTAATTCCCACCATTGTTGTAACTTAATTTTTCCCTACCAGCTCCTACATTTTTTTAAAAACTATATTTCCACTAGATATATTGCTTTATTTGAAGTGAGCCTCCTGAATCTTACAGAAGAAAGTGAATTAAGTATGTGGCCATAGCTGGAATTACGATATAATTTCCACAGCATGCTCCCACAAGACAATTAGTATAGCCAGTGCATTTGGGTGCTGGGGGAGAGAAATTGTAGAGTTATTGGACGTTCAACCATACTTTTCATGCTAAACCAAAGAATAAGTTAAAGGTAAAGTGCTGTGGA
Source organism: Carcharhinus amblyrhynchos (assembly GCF_965287045.1). Lineage (NCBI taxonomy): Eukaryota > Metazoa > Chordata > Chondrichthyes > Carcharhiniformes > Carcharhinidae > Carcharhinus > Carcharhinus amblyrhynchos. The sequence continues at coordinate 8,276,797 of NC_137335.1, read as the reverse complement.
AGCTGGAATCTGAAACAGAAGCAGAAATGCTGGAAAATCTCACAGGTCCGGTAGCGTCTGTGGAGGGAGAGTAGAGCCAGTGTTTCGAGTCTGGATGATTCTTCATCTGAGCTGGAGAAAGGATAAGTTAATTTGATACTGACCCAGATTTTCATAGAATCATCAAATCCCTACAGTGAAGAAGGAGGCCATTAGGCCCATTGAGTCTACAGTGACAACAATCCCACCCAGGCCCTATCCCCGTAACCCCACATATTTACCCCGCTAATCTCTCCACCTATGCACCCTGGCACACCAAGGAGCAATTTATCATGGCCAATGCATCTAACCCACACATCTTTAGAGTGTGGGAGGAAACCGGAGCACCTGGGGGAAACCCATGCAGACACGGGGAGAATGTGCAAGCTCCACGCAGACCGACGAAGAGTCATCTGGATTCAGAATGTCAGTTCTTCTCTCCTTACAGATGCTGCCAGACCTGCTGAGATTTTCCTGCATTTTCTCTTTTGGTTTCAGATTCCAGCATCCGCAGTATTTTGCTTTGATCCACATGGACAGTGACCCAAGCCGGGAATTGAACCAAGGTCCCTGGCGCTGTGAGGCAGCTGTGCTAACCACTGTGCCACCATGCCGTCCCAACTGTCCACGGTGGCAAGGAACAGTGCTCCCCATTCACCTCACTGTCAGTTGTCCACAAGGTTAAGTGGGCAACTTTCTCTCCTCTCCCACTGTTTGATCCAACGTGGTGCCCTCTATAGGGCACCTGTGGCATCTGCAAGCCTCTGGTCAGTCAGGTTGAAGGATCATCGCTGAGGCCCACGGAGTCTAAACCAGCGACCGTGACTGGAATTTTCCCATCCCGCCTGCCACGGGAATCGTAGTGGGCAAGAGGTGGACCATGGAAAGATCCGTTGACCTCAGGCAGGATTTTCTGGTTTTGGGGTGAGAGCGGCTGGAAAATTTTACCCTCTAAGTTCGATTTAAATCACGTACTGAAAGTAAAACAAAGATGGGGATAGGTCAAAGGGAGAGGAAGGCAAAATATATCAGGTTAAAAGCAAAATACTGCAGATGTTGGAATCTGAAACAAAAACAGAAAATGCTGGAAAATCTCAGCAGGTCTGACAGCACCTGTGGGGAGAGAATAGAGCCAATGTTTCAAGTCTGGGTGGTCCTACGACAGAGCTCTCATGTAGAGCCGTCTAGACTCAAAATGTTGGCTCTATTCTCTCCCCACAAATGCTGTCAGACCTGCTGAGATTTTCCAGCATTTTCTGAAAATATATCAGGTAGCTGGCAAACCGCAATGCTTTCTGTTTCCCATATTACACAAGCAATTATACTTCAAAAGTATTTCATCATCTGTAAAGCATGCTGGGGATGTTCCAAGGCCATGATAAAACACAAATCTTTGTCTTCTCTATTGTCCCTGCATTAAATCACCTGGGACATTATCTCAGATTGCTGTCTTCCCTTTAGCAGCAGTTACGGACACTCCCCTCATTGCAGATCGGCTGGAGATGGCCTTTGGCACATCGAAAATGCAATTGTGTTCACGTTTATCCGGTTGGAGACTGTGCCAACTGCGGTTGGCAGGCTGTAACTCATGCAGGGCTGGAGCCACAGCTATTTACAGTCTATACCAATGATTTAAATGAAGTGTCAGAAAGTAATGTATCTAAGTTTGTTAACTGAGCAAAGAGAATGCAAGCTATGAGGAGGACACAAAGAGACTGCAAACGGGGTTGGACATGATAGAATATTCAAAAAGAATATTCCCAATGGTGGGGGAGTCCAGAACTAGGGGGTCATACTTTGAAGATAAGGAGTAAACCTTTTAGAACTGAGGTGAGGAGAAATTTCTTCACCCAGAGGGTGGTGAATGTGTGGAATTCACGACCACAGAATGTAATTGAGGCCAAAACGTTGTCTAATTCCAAGAAGTAACTCTTGGGGCTAAAGGGATTAAGGGATATGGGAGGGAGGGGGGATCAGGATCAGGTCCCTGGCGCTGTGAGGCAGCAGTGCTGACCACCTTAAAATCTACAGATGACCATAAAACCATTGTCGATTGTCAGAAAAACCCATCTGGCTCACTAATGTACCTTTAGGGAAGGAAATCTGCTGTCCTTATCTGGTCTGGCCTACATGTGAATCCAGAGCCACAGCAGCATGGTTGATTCTCAACCGCCCAACGAGAGATAGATAACAAATGCTGGCCAGCCAGCGACATCCATGTCCCAGGAATGAATAAAAGAATTTCCCAATTTCAACACAACAGGAAAACCTGAATAGAGAAGGTCAAAACTGATGAGCTGCCTAGAATACAATTTGTGAAGAAATGTAGAAGGGGGTTCAAGTCTGTTGCATTTGTGTGATATTTTTTAAAATGTTTCAGCTGCACTCTTTTGACCTCCTGAACATTTGGGTTGTGACAGAACCTTCATTATTCATCTCTGATTGTTATGTTCTGGGTAATGCATACTCCTGTGTAAACCACAGAGCAAGTTGAATTGCTAGGTGAAGCAACTAGTTCCGATATTAATTCAATAAAGACCCAGCCGCTGCCCAGACTGTGCAAATGCCTTTCTCCATTTATTTAAATAGCAGCTGTAAGTCCGAGAGGGGGAAAACTGTGAGTAAAGTCAGCACTGATTATGCCACAGGGATTCTTATTGTAAATGAGGATTTTTGTAACAAGGTCAGGTTACGTTTAATTTATCAGAACAATAAAGGTAAAAGCTACTCCCAAACAGCAATAATCCAAAGAAGTCATGTGTGTGTTTCAATGAATAATATATACACACTGCATGCATTTGAGTGTCCAAGCTTGACTTTGTGTGTGACATTAAGTTAATTTATTAGTGTCACATTGCGTTAACACAGCAGTGAAGTTACTGTGAAAATCCCTCAGTTGCCACATTCAGTTCAGGTACCCCAAGGGAGAATTTAGCATGACCAATGCATATAACCCCTACGCTATTATGAATTCAGTGTAAGTTTGTACAGGAAAATAAAGTTTCAGCTTTATTTATTAGTGTCACAAGTAGGCTTACATTAACACTGCAATGAAGTCACTGCGAAAATCCCCCAGTCACTACGCTCTGGAAACTGTTCAGGCACACTGACGGAGAATTTAGCACGGCCAGTATACCTAACCAGCATGTCTTTCAGACTGTGGGAGGAAACCGGAGCACCCGGAGGAAACCCACGCAGATACGAGGAGAATGTGCAAACTCCACACAGACACTGACCCAAGCTGGGGATTGAACCCGGGTCCCTGGTGCTGTGAGGCAGCAGTGCTAACCACTGTGCCACCGTGCTGCCCTCAATGTTCCCAAGAGTCCTTTTCATAAATTATAGTTATGATAATCCCCATGAGTTCCAATTCATTGATCACCCTGGGGGGGGGGGGGGGGGGGGGGTGGAGCTTGCCAAATTCTCGTTCCCTTGGTAACTGTAAAGGGCCTGACCAAGTGGAGCGCATCACTTGAGCCTGAGTCTGAGAGACATGCTGGTTAGTTGCATTGGCCATGGTAAATTCCCCCTCAGTGTACCTGAGGTACCAGCGTGTGGCGACTAGGGGATTTTCACAGTAACTTCATTGCAGTGTTAATGTAAGCTGACTTGTGACACTAATAAATAATCTTTATGAGGCAATCACTGGGAAGGCTCTTCAGAATTACTGTCCCAGCTGGGAATTGTGTATGTGTGCCACAAAGCAGTTGCTTTATTTGTGTTTGACAATATGATCATAAGACATCGCAGCAAAGGTTGACCACTCGACCCATCGAGTCTGCTCCACCATTCAATCATGGGTGACATTTTTCTCATCCCCATTCTCCTGCCTTCTCCCCATAACCCCTGATTATTAATCAATGAATACCGTTTCTTTCCAACACAACATCTCTGTTGAAGAACCATCCAGACTCGAAACATTGGCTCTATTCTCCTTTCACAGGCACTATCAGACCTGCTGAGATTTTCCAGCATTTTCAGTTTTTGTTTCAGATTCCAGCATCCGCAGTGTTTTGTCTTTACCTGATCCTTTACCTGAGGGTGGCATGGTAGCCCAGTGGTTAGCACTGCTGCTTCACAGCTCCAGGGTCCTGGGTTCGATTCCCGGCTCGGGTCACTCTCTGTGTGGAATTTGCACATTCTCCTTGTGGGTAGCACAGTGGTTTGCACTGCTGCTTCACAGCTCCAGGGTCCTGGGTTCGATTCCCGGCTCGGGTCACTGTCTGTGTCAAGTTTGCACATTCTCCTTGTGTCTGCGTGGGTTTCCTCCAGGTACTCTGGTTTCTTCCTACAGTCCGAAAGACATGCTGGTTAGGGTGCATTGGCCATGCTAAGAAATTGCCCCTTAGCATCCAGGGATGCATAGGTTAGAGGGATTAGTGGGTAAAATGCGTGGGGATATGGGGGTGGGGTTGTGTTCGGTGCAGACTCGATGGGCCGAAGGGCCTCTTTCTGTACTGTAGGGTTCTATGATTCTTTCCAGTCAGACATCCTGAGTCATTATAATGATTTGGCTTATTTTTGTCACATGTATTAGTATGCAGTGAAAAGTATTGTTTCTTGTGCGTTATACAGACAAAGCATACCATTCATAGAGAAAGGAAGGAGAGGGTGCAGAATGTAGTGTTACAGTCATAGCTAGGGTGTAGAGAAAGATCAACTTAGTGTGAGGTAGGTCCATTCAAAAGTCTGACAGCAGCAGGGAAGAAGCTGTTCTTGAGTTGGTTGGTATGTATCCTCAGACTTTTGATCCTTGTTCCTGACGGAAGAAGGTGGAAGAGAGAATGTCCGGGGTGTGAGTGGTCCTTAATTATGCTGGCTGCTTTGCCGAGGCAGCGGGAAGTGTAGACAGAGAATTATTTGCATAGACAACTGGAAGAAGAGGCTTTATTCCACATTGTTTTTGGAACTGCACTGAGGGTATGTTACAAAGAAACATTTAGCATGAATTTTCATCAGGAACTACATCCGTTCTGTTGATTAAATGTTGTCCTGTTTTTTAGGTACACCAAGCTCAAACTTCAGATGAATCAAGATGCCCGGATCCCCGTGAAAAAGTAAGTGCTCTCTCTCTCTCTCTCACATTACCATCGAACGGTGGCACAGTGGTTAGCACTGCTGCCTCACAGCGCCAGGGACCCAGGTTCAATTCCCCGCTTGGGTCACTGTCTGTGCCAAGTCTGCACATTCTCCCAGTGTCTGTGTGGGTTTCCTCTGGGTGCTCCGGTTTCCTCCCGCAGTCCGAAAGACGTGCTGGTTAGGTGCATTGGCCATGCTAAATTCTCCCTCATTATACCCGAACACCGGAGTGTGGTGACTAGGGGATTTCCATTTCATTTCAGTGTTAATGTAAATCTACCTGTGACGTTAGTCAATAAAAAAACTGAACCGTTTCCAGATCAGCTGACCTCTTTTTATCTATCCTGTTAACGTATTCCATGGTTTCTGCCAACGGAACACTTGTTCAGTGTTAAGTTTGAGCCAGGGGTCCTGTAAAATCCAGAACGGACCAGATTCCTGCACATGGTTCTGACCATGTGACAGGAAGGACACCCAAGAGGATACAGAGCAGATCCACAGAGATGTCACTTGGAACGGAATGGGTTAAGAAAGTTAGGATTGGTGCGATTGCTTTCTCCGGAACAGAGGGAGCACTGGGGAGATTTGATTGAGGTTTTATATTACTCATTCTTGGGACACGGGCGTCGCTGACTGGTCAGCATTTATTGCCCGTCCCTAGTTGCCTGAGGCCTTTTAAGAGTCAACCACATTGCTGTGGATTTGGAGTCGCATGTAGGCCAGACCGGGTAAGGACGGCAGATTTCCTTCCCTAAGGAACATTAGTGAACCAGTTGGGTCTTTCTCAACAGCCAGCGATAAAACAGATTTGGCAAAGCAGTGGTTTGCCTTGGGGGATTGGGTCATAAGGCATTTTCTTCTCCTCTGTCCTTTGAAATGCATCATTAACGCGTTTAAATTTTAGCATCACCCATCTTGTTTCGTTTTCGTTTCTCTGTGCAGTATTTTCCGGATGTTTTCTGCTGACAGGAAGCGTGTGGAGGTTGCGTTGGACGCCTGTGGACTTCCTTCGGGTCGGGTAAGCACCATCAATTTGAGCGACATTTTGAAGGCAGCTGTTGACCTATTTATTTGTTGCGGCCAGCGACTATTCACGATATCCTTCCTTCAAATGGGAGACGGCTATTTTCAGTGGAAACTCCTTTGTAATCCAGAACTGAATTTTACCACAGGCTTTGGGACCCCAAAATTGGGCCGGAAAGTGGGATCCCTCTGGTATTTGCCGATGGCAGGATTGGCATAGCCATTTGCCAGAAGTCTGGGATCACTGCGATGTCTATAGAGTCACCAAAAAAAATTACCTTGTCAAGCTGTCATTGCTAATGAATAAATTAAAAAAAGTAACTTTCAGCTTTCATTAAAATTGAATTCCACTTATGTGGAGATCTCTTGAGGTATACATGACAATATATTTCAATATTGCTGAACGCAGAGACATTTTTGTCAAAGTTTTTCATCTTGCACTCATCAGGACAATTACACGAATGACAATATCAGCGGAAACAATGGACGGGATTCTCCCAAAAAAATTCAAAGTGTCGAATTTGTGTAAAAGCTGGAGAAAATCCCACTTTTTTTTTCAGTGGGATTTTCAAAATGCAAGTTCCACACTCTGTGCATCACAGAGAGACTGAGTGTGAATCGCACTAAAAATCAGTAGGTGGAGCCTATTAGTGGGTGGAGAGGCCAGCAGCGTAGCGCTGAGTGGGCCACTGCGCATGTGCCAATCTGTTAGTGCCAAGACCAGCACATGCGCAGTAGCTCTGCACTGCCGGCCTCCCAATCGCTGGCCAGCCCCATGACCCCCGCAATGTCGGCCGTGTGATCCTCACACACCCCGATCACTGGCTTCTCGGACATGTCTGGGCCACTCCCGACCCTCCTCAGTCCCCAGACTGCCTCGATCTCTCCCCCAATCTCAATCCCCCCGATCCCCCAGGAGGCCAATGCCCCCCCACCCCGATGGCCAGCCCCCATCGTTGGCCTTCCCCACTCTGCCTATGATCCCAAATCTAGAGTAGCAGCCTCCCACCCCAGTTGATCTCCCCACACGAGGCCTTGCCCCTATACGTGTCACTCTGTCTGGTCCCACCCCCTTGGCACTGCCCGATGCCTGATGGGCAGTGTCAAGGTGGGCATCATCATTTTGCCTCCTGGGCAGTGCCAGTGGGCTAGACTGGCAGTGCCTGGAGGGGCACCCCCCCCCCTTACCCCTGACCTCCTGGAGGGACTTCCATGGCCTCCCTTCACTCCAGGGAGGATCAGGCCCCCCCACAAGTGGGAATCTGGTGTAAATCCTGATGGAATGAACCACTCCTGGTGGGGGATAGTGAGAGGCTAAGCAGGTCTGGAGATTTCATTCCCAGGTCCACTAATGATATTTAAAATATATTTAAATTACCGTTTCCATAATTTCCTCAGCTCCATGCTGATTTCCGGTGCAGAGCGGACGACGCTGGAAATCTAGAGACGTGGGGAGGCCTTGGCAACCCAGCAGAAGCCCCCTATACGCCTCCGCTGGTGTCTCCCGGCCCGTTGCGGGCTGCCCAGAGCTTTCCCCGCCTACAACTCACTCGATGAAAGAACAGCGTTCCGAAAGCTCGTGATTCCAAATAAACTTGTTGGACCTTAACTCGATGTTGTGAGACTTCTTAAAGTCTGTTTACTAGTGTCACAAGCAGGCTAACCTTAACACAGCAATGAAGTTACTGTGGAAATCCCCTAGTCGCCACACTCTGCCACCTATTCGGGTACACTGAGGTAGAATTTAGTACCTAACCGGCGCGTCTTTCAGACTGTGGGAGGTAATCGGAGTTTCGGGGGGAGCCCACGCAGACACGGGGAGAATGTGCAAACTCCACACAGACAGCGACCCAAGCTGGGAATCGAACCTGGGTCCCTCGGGCTGTGAGGCAGCAGTGCTAACCCACTGTGCTGTCGTGCTGCCCCGGATGGAGAAGCCTACACACCAAGTTTTATTGAAATCTGTACGTTAATTATTTAGATGTATTGTTTATGAGCAGACTGTCAAAACAGGGGGTGAAACATTATCTTCACCATTGTTCAGTGATGGAGGTAAAAAATCGAAGAAATGTTTAGTTTTCTCCTTCCTATTTTGTTTAACGTGCTATTTTGCATTGGAAGATGTGTAACCTGGAATGATTATCTCGCTCAGTGCCCTTGAGAGATATGAATTCATGGGCAGTGCTGCCTCACTTAAGCATCATTGAGTTTAACTCACTGAATATCAGACATCACATGCCTACTGACTGTACATGGAAGTCTAGTCATTTTGTCGGAATCATTGGAGTGGGAACTAACTTTGAACAGGTGGGAGACGCGTTAAAGCCCAGACCAGGTGTTAACGTCTGCATTTCTTCTTCATCACTTGATTCCAGGAACCTTAATGAGTTAATAAGTCTCCATCGCATTCATTTCATTGCAATGCGAAACCCCTGCCAACAAACAGGCGAAGTAGATAAGAACATAAGAACATAAGAAATAGGAGCAGGAGTGGGCCATCTAGCCCTTCGAGCCTGCCCCGCCATTCAATAAGATCATGGCTGATCTGTTGTGGCTCAGTTCCACTTTCCCGCCCTCTCCCCATAACCCTTGATCCCCTCTCTTATCAAGAACCCATCAACCCGCTTCTTAAAAATATTTAGCGAGGCAGCCTCCACCACTTCAACGGGCAGAGAATTCCAGAGATTCACCACCCATGGTGCTCAGAAGATGAGCTTTCAAAGGTAGTGAAGTGGTGGTCCGCGATTCTCCCGTCCTGCTGCGCTAATCTTTTATCACAGCGGGAGAATCGTGCGTTGGTCGATTTGTGGAGTTCCCTCGAGCGTTGGCGCCACGTTTGTGTCTCCCAGGCCCGGATTTCTGCAGACACATCCAGAAATCAGCTGGGAGGCGGGCCTAATAATATTTTACATGCTATTTAAATGCTATCAGCGGGCCCGGGACCAAATTCTCTGGGCCCGCTAGCCTCTCCTACCCCACCAGGAGTGTTTCACTCCAGCGGGGATTACACTAACTCCCCACTTTCGGGGAACTAGCAGCCTGACCTCTGCTGGATTGAAGAATCGGGGCCTCTCAGGGGCGCCCCCTGGCAGTGCCTGTCTGAGTTTCCTGGTGTTGCTCGAGGGGCAAAGTGGCAATGTCCAGGGGGCACCTTGGCACTGTCCATCAGACCCTCCTGTACCAGGATCTCCTGGTAAAGAAGGAACAGCAGGGCAATCGAACTTGGGAGGTTAAAAGTCTTCGATGGTTGGATTTATGGATTTAAAAAAGAATGAATGCTTGGGATGTTTAAGCCTCTGACAGGACCAATATTTGTTGTCCATCCTTTGTTGCCCTAAGGTCATGATGAAACTATTTGAACTGCCTCAGTCCCTGTGATGAATGTTCTCCCTCAAGGGTCAGTCCTGTTAAGATTTTGACCCAGTGATATTGGACAACGTGCCATACCCATCACGGTTGGAATAGGCCTTGACTTTGAGGAGATTTGGGTGATGGCGTTGATCGCTCCTGCCTGCTGCCATTGTCCTTCTGGCTAGAGGAGGCCACAGATTTCTCGGTGTTCTGTTTGGGTAGATGCGGCAGTCAGGCATGCTAGTGGTGGAGTGGGTGAATGTTTCGGGAGGTGCTTGTGAGGCAACAGTGCTAACCACTGTTACACCAAATATTTAGGCAAGAGGATGTTGGTTAAGTGCGCTGCTTTGTTATGGATTGAAACAAGCCTCTTGAGTTTTGTCAAGGAGGCCATTCAGCCCATTGAGTCTGCACCGACCACAATCTCATCAGGCCCTATCCCCATAACTCCATACATTTATCCTCACTAGTCCCCCTGACAATTTAGCATGGCCAATCCACCTAACCTGCACATCTTTGGAGCGTAGGAAGAAACCAGAGCACCCAGAGGAAACCCGCTCAGACATAGGGAGAACATGCAGACTCCACATAGACAGTGACCCAAGTTAGAAATCGAACCCAGGTCCCCGGCACTGGGAGGCAGCGGTGCTAACCACTGGGCCACCATGCTGAACAAGTGACAGCTATTCCCCTACAGATGCCTTCTCAGTGATGGTGAGGCTTTGGAGAGTCAGGAGGCTGGGGGTGACCCCATTTGCAGCAGAACGTCCAGCCTCTGACATCTTCTTGTAAAGTTTAAAGTTTATTTACAAGTCCCACGTAGGCTAGTATTAACATTGCAATGAAGTTACTGTGAAAATCCCCTAGTTGCCACACTTTGGTGCCTGTTCGGTTACACTGAGGGAAAATTTAGCATGGCCAATGCACCTAACCAGCATGTTTTCGGTCTGTGGGAGGAAGCTGGAGAATCTGGAAGAAACCCACGCGGAGACTGGGAGAACATGCAGTCTCCACACAGACAGTGACCCGAGCGGGGAATCGAACCCAGGTCCCTGGAGCTGCCATAATTAATTAAATGGGCCCCTGAAGAGAATAAATAAACTAAATTAATAAATGAATTAATACATAAATGGACAAATTAATAAATAAGTTAATAAACAATGTGATTGTCCAGTTAAAACTATTGATTTCTCTCAAGGTGTTGCCAGTTTGATATTTAGTGATAGTGATACCACTGAATGTTAAGGGGGTGTTGGTTAAGCCTTCGCTTGTTGAAGATGGTCATTATACTCATGTTCACTAGATTATTAGTCCAGGCCAGTAACCAACCATTTTAGCTGCCACTTGATGTATGACTAAATGCCACCCAGCCAAACCTCACGGAGGAACCATGCTGAAGTGAGCTGGTGCCTTGAAAGGGTCTGAGGAGAGACCATTGAGAAACAGCTGGGCCACATCTGGAAACAAAAAGGACCACTTCATTAAACTGCTCCAACACTGAGTGCTGTCAGAAACCAACTGGATATTCCACGCATGTCCACCAGTGAGCGGTTGACTGGTGAATCAAGGAGATGGCAGATGCTCACTTGTTTCCACCACACCCCCCTCCTCACCCCCGGCATGTGCCAACATCCGTCAAGTAGAACCCTGGCACAGAGCCCCAGCTGGAGAGGCAGACTCAGCGTTCGAAGGCATGTATCATCCCCAAGGACAAAGAGGTTAGTGAATGCCAGCATATCACCCATGATGTGTCTACAAACAGTCCCGTCCCTTGAAGGGAGTATGTGCCTCCCCTGATGTTCAGATGGCATGAAGCCACCAGAAAAACAAAGTCTGCCAACCAACACCTGCTTTTGAAGAGGGAAACCCATGATGCGAACATCAAGATGATTGAAGAGTTCAACTAACCATTCCTGAGAAAAGACAGCATTCAAACGAGCGGCAGTGATCTGGAGCATGCATCGTGACAGAGTGTTTATATAGGCAGGTTCAATAATAATCATAGAATCCCCTACAGTGCAGAAGGAGGCCATTCGGCCCATCACACCTACACCGATAACAATCCCACCCTGGCCCTTTTCCCGTAACCCCACTTATTTATCCCCCCCTGACGCTGAGGGGCAATTTGACATGACCAATCCACCTAACCTGCACATCTTTGGACTGTGGGAGGAAACCGGAGCACTCGGAGGAAACCCACACAGACACGGGGAGAATGTGCAGACTCCATTCAGTCAGTGACCCACGTCGGGAATTGAACCCGGATCCCTGGCGCGGTGAGGTGGAAGTGCCAGCCACCGTGCCACCGTGCCACCCCTTCTGGGAATTCTTTCCCAGGTTTCAGTATCCCTTCTCGTGGCTGTTTTAGCATCTTTGAATTGCAACTTATGGCTAAATTTAGGCTAAGAATGCCCTCGTTCAAATTAATTGGGTGGGCGTAAAAGACACCTTCATAACCTTGAACCAAGTTAAGATAATTGGCCCTCAAACTGACATATAGTAATATAATCTCCTTCAATCTGTAGACTTCAAATACTTAACCTTGGGGAAGTCAACTAATCATTTCATCGTGATTCACCTTATCTATTCCTTTTATTTCTTCTCTGTTCGTGACATTTTGAACGATAAGGAATAAGCTCTCGACAGAGACAGGGGAAGCTGTCAGGAGACATTCGTTCAAAAGCAAATTAGATCTGTGGAGGTGATGGCTTTGTGACATTATCGCGATACTATTAATCCAGAAACTTGGCTGATGTCCTGGGGATCCGGGTTTGAATCTTGCCACAGCTGATAGTGGAATTTGAATTCAATAAAAAATGATCTTTTATTGATCATGAAACCATTGTCGAAAAAGCTCATTTGATTCACTAATGCCCTCAAGGGGAGGAAATCCTTACTTGGTCTGGCCTACATTTGACTTCTGAGCCTCAGCAATGTGGTTGATTCTCAACTGCTCCATTAAATGGCCTGGCAAGCCACTCAGTTCAAGGGCAACTAGGGATGGACAATAAATGATGGCCATCCAGCGACACCCACATCCCACGCGTGAATTAAAAAAACATGAGTAAAAGATATTATGAGATACATGATGGGACTAATGTGGGACATGAAATGGGACAAGTGTTAACATTGCCTGGGGGGAACAGTTGGCTTTGTGCCAATTTTCCCCAAAACATGTGAAAAAGAAAGACTTGCGTTTATATAACGTGGGAGAAAGGGAGGGGGGAGGGTCAGGATATTGTGTTGGATGATCAGCCATGGTCATGATGAATGGCGGAACATGCTGGAAGGGCCAAATGGCCTCCTCTTGCTCCCGTTTCCTCTGTTTTCTATATTTCACTCCTCAAGATGTCCCAAAGCACTCTCCAGCCAAAGGAGTACTTTTGAAGTGGAATCATTGTGGCAGCACAGTGGCACAGTGGTTAGCACTGCTGTCTCACAGCGTCGGGGACCCGGGTTCGATTCCCGGCTTGGATCGCTGTCTGTGTGGAGTTTGCACATTCTCCCCATGTCTGCATAGGTTTCCTCCGGGTGCTCCAGTTTTCTGTGCGGGTTAGGTGGATTGGCCATGCTAAACTGCCCCTTAGAAACAGGGAGACTAGCTGGGGTAAATGTATGGCGTTATGGGAGTAGGGCCTGGGTGGGATTGTAGACGGTGCAGACTGAATGGGCCAAATGGCCTCCTTCTGCAATGTAGGATTCTATGATTCTATAATTCTAATGTACGAGATGCATGAGCTAATTCATGCACATCACACACTCAAGGCCAGCAATGTGATAATGATGAGACTGTCCATTTTTTTTAGTGATTTTCGGTTGAGGATGGGAACAATAGGAAAATCTCTTAGCGCTTTTCTTCACAATAGTGTCATGTATGGTGGGATCTTCTCCATCCATCTGAGAAGGCAGACGTTGACTGACCATCATCAGAAATCAACTGGCTTTTCTGAACCATTATTGTTGTATTGTTTGACTCCCAGAACCGGGAAAGGCTAACCTAACAGAAATTGGTCTTTCCTTTTAATTCTTATTCCCAATGCCCTACAGGCTTAAGTCTTCACCCTGACATCCCGAAAATATGTGGATGTGACGCTATTAAAGGCTTTAAGGAAATGAAAAATCCATCCCAGTCCAATTTGAACTGGGAAAAACCTTGTATTTAGTTTATATCAATCAAACTCTACCCCTTTTTTGATTTGATTTGATTTATTATTGTCACATGTATTAGCATATAGTGAAAAGTATTGCTTCTTGCGCACTGTACAGACAAAGCATACTGCTCATAGAGTACACAGGGGAGAAGGAAAGGAGATGGTGCAGAATATAGTGTTACAATTAACCAGTAGGGTGTAGAGAAAGATCAGCTTAATATATGGTAGGTCCATTCAAAAGTCTGATGGTAGCAGGGAAGAAGCTGTTCTTTAAGTTTATTTATTAGTGTCACAAGTAGGCTTACATCAACACTGCAATGAAGTTAGTGTGAATATCCCCGAGTCACCACAATCCAACATCTGCTTGGGTACGCTGAGGGAGAATTTAGCATGGCCAATGCACCTTGAATCAGTTGGTACATGACCTCAGACATTTGTATCTTTTCCCTAACGGAAGAAGGTGGAAGAGAGAATGTCCGGGATGCATAGAGTCCTTGATTATACTGGCTGCTTTTCCAAGGCAGCGGGAAGTACAGGCTGAGTCAACGGATGTGAGGCTGGTTTGAGTGATGGATTGGGCTACATTCACAACACTTTGTAGTTTCTTGCGGTCTTGGACAGAGCAGGAGCCATACCAAGCTGTGATACATCCGGAAAGGATGCTTTCTATGGTGCATCTGTAAAAATTGGCAAGAGTCGTAATAGACGTGTCGAATTAATAACTCCTCAGTGATCAGTGTCTGCAGATTCCCAGATTCCCTTTAGTTAGAAATTCTATTCCACTCCTAAGAGCGCGTCAGGTACAGTCAGAACTTGGAGTGTCAGTAGCTCTGACATCCCTCAACATACATACAGGTGAGGCTCCCTGATTGGGCAGGCAATCTGCTCTGAAACTACAAAGGGTTGCGAACGTAGCCCAATCCATAACTCAAACCAGCCTCCCATCCATTGACTCAATCTACACTTCCCACTGCCTCGGAAGAACAGCCTGCGTAATCAAGGACCCCACACACCCCGCACATTCTCTCTTCCACCTTCTTGCATCGGGGAAAAAGACACAAAGTCAAGAAGCTCATATTCCAAGAGGCCGACCTTACGGGCCTCTTTGCAGTCCTTACACCTCTCCCTCCCCTCACCCCAAGTCTGTGGAATTTTGGCGGCTCACCCACCTCACAGATCCCATTGAGGTCATTCCAATTTCCCTCAGGAATTGAGAGTTTCACTTGTGCCTCTAGCTGCCGTTAATTCGTTCCAGTTTCATCTGGTTTCTGGGGCTCTCTTTCCAAGCTCCAATTACACATTTCTCTCACACAAACAGCAGATAAAGAGCTGCATCACTGAAAAGCTAATGCGCCACTTAGATCACTCTAATCGACAGAGGGGTCTTTATTTACAAAACCTTTACACGGCATCTCACACTAAACACAATGAGAGTGGCTCTGAAGCAGGTGCTTAAATGTCAGCATTTTCACACAATTTTAAGTAGACAATGGCATGCATTTTAAACGTGTCTTCTTCGAGATTTGGAGCTTAAAACAGCTAAGGATCATGAAACCGTGGATGGCAGGGTATAAAATGGGAGTGTTCAAGTAAGCCATTCTGGTGACCAATTGTCAATTAGTGTTTGCAAAGGAAAGGTTGACTATAATCTGTCACCGACAATAAAATATAAAGTCTAAAGTTTATTTATTTCTTAGTGCCATAAGTAGTCTTACATTAACACTGCAAGGAAGTTACTGTGGAACTCCCCGAGTCGCCACGCTCTGGGGCCTGTTTGGGAAGTAGGAGTAGGCCATTCGGCCCTTCAATGATCCCTGATCTCGTCTCCTTCCCGGTCTCCTCTCCCTCCTCCCTCTTCTCCTTCTCCTTCTCCTCCTCCTCCCCTCCTCCCCCCCCCCACCCCCCCACCCCCCCCCCACCGCACCCCCCCGGGGCCGCTTGTACCCCTTGATCCTGTTCCTGTGCTGTACTTTCCTTCGTTGTTTGGGGTCTTAAAAAGCAAATTGTGAGTCAGTTCCAGAAGGAATTCGCAGGTAGGGTTAAGAGGAAGGAAACAGAACTTGAAAGTGAAACAACTGAAGAGGAGTGAAAAAAGTATATTTTCAGAGTCTGCCTCAGGGTCTGAGAGAGACAGGAATGTGTCACTTCCTTCAAAATGCTGAGTTTAAGGCAGATTTCACCTGGATTAATGACAGGAGTTCAAGATGAATGAACATCGCGAGGGAACAAAATTCCCTTGCCGCTATTAGCAGAATTCCACCAAAATACTAAGGCCGGGATTTCCCACTCCTGCCGCAGACAATTCCCACCATGGCCGGGGCAGGAAAATTTGACAGACCCGCCTGAGGTCCGTCAACTCCAGTCCTGCAGGGAAAGGGATCAAAATATCCCGGCCTAAAGTTCGCAAAGCAGAATGAATGTAAAAAACCATCTCAACTGCCCAGTGCCTGGAGCTAGTCACCAAGAAGACCTGGAAAAAGACCACGAAACGGACACTGATGCTGCCGAAACTTTCTCTACGCCTTACTCGATCTTTCTCTATTCTCTAGTTATGACTGTAACACTACATTCTGCACTCTCTCCTTTCCTTCTCTATGAACGGTATGCTTTGCCTGTGTAGTGTGCAAGAAACAATACTTTTCACTGTATGTTAATACATGTGACAATAATAAATCAAACCAAATCAAATTGTTTAGCATCAGCCTGCCATGAGGGATCTTGTCAAAAGCCTTCCTAAAGTTCATGGAGACAACATTCACCACTCTGCCCCCAACAATCATAGAGTCACAGAGGTTTACAGCATGGAAATAGACCCTTCGGTCCAATTTGAGGAACAGCTCCCTCAAACAGACCATAAGACTGTATGACATAGGAGAAGAATTAGGCCACTCGGCCCATCGAGTCTGTTCCGCCATTTGATCATGGCTGATATTTTTCTCATTCCCATTTTCCTGCCTTTTCCCCATTACCTCTGATTCTCTCATTCATCAAGAACCAATCTATCTATCTAAATAGGGAAACACGGGCTCCAACCTTGGCACCACCCAGGGAACATGGGCTCCTCCCCAGGCCATAGAAAAGGCAGGCCCTGAATTGGCTTAACCTATGGTTGTACAGAACTGCAGCACACAATGCCCCCATCCCCCTCCCATGCCAGTTCATTATTGATGGAAAAGGGGAAGATTCCCGTACAGTCCCTTTATTAAGCAAATAATCACATTAACAAACTGACAGCCCTGTAAAAGGGAATTGGAACAAAAAGCAATTCTTTAAAGAAAACTTATTTAATCTTGGGGGGAAATGATGAAGGTAATTGAAATAAATTTCACCAGACTCCATGGTGGAATTTGAATCTGTCTCTTCATCCTTAACCCTAAGGTCTCTGGATTGCTAGAATCATAAAATCCTTACAATGCAGAAGGAGGCCATTTGACCCATCGGCAGGATTTTCCCTTCTTGCCCGCCACAGGAATCGTAGCGGGTGGGACACAGACTGTGCAAAACTCCGTTGACCTCAGGCGGGATTGTCCTGTCTAAGGGTGAGCGCGGCAGGAAAATCCTGACCATTGCCTCTGCAGCGACCCTCTGACAGAAAATCCCACCCAGGCCCTATCCTCATAACCCCACATATTTATCCCACTGACCCCTCCCCAACCAACACATCTTGGGACACTAAGGGGCAATTTGGCACGGCCTATCCACTTAACCTGCACATCTTTGGACTGTCAGAGGAAACCAGAGCACCAGGAGGAAACCCACGCAGACACAGGGAGAATGTGCAAATTCCACACAGACAGTGACCCAAGCCAGGAATTGAACCCAGGTCCCTGGCGCTGGTAAGAAAGCCCACCAATGCCTCTATTTTCTCCGCAAACAAAGGCAATTTAGCATATCAGCTACGACTCTCACTAACTTTTACAGATGCACCACAGAAAGCATTCTTTCTGGTTGTATCACAGCTTGGTATGGACTCCTGCTCTGCCTAAGATCAACTACCATGCTACCATATCCCAAATTCTGTCCTTTTTTAATACGCTTATTTTAAGTTCTGAATAAAACAAATAACTTAATGAGCACATAACCAGCTCCTTAAAGTTTCTTTATTCTTGTCACAAGTTGGCTTACATTAACACTGCAATGAAGTTACTGTGAGAATCCCCTAGTTGCCACAGTCCAGCTCCTGTTCGGGTACATTGAGGGAGAATTTAGCATGGCCAATGCGCCTCACCAGCACGTCTCCCGGACTGTAGAGGAAACCAGAGCACCTGGAGGAAAGCAGTAGTGCTGACCATTGTGCCACCATGCCATCTAAAAAGTAAAACTTTTAAAGGAAGTTTATCAAATTGAACTAACATTTTGGGGGCTCCAACCCTTGCGGTGCCCATCAACCATGGAAGCCTTCAAGCATACCAGCAGACTGCGCGTACTCCCTCTCCAAGGACAGCTCCAGGTGCACACATCGTCCATTTTTATGTTCTTTTGAGTAAACCAATGGAACAAAAATAAACAAATGAACTCATTAAGTTGACGGTCCCTTAAAGGGGCAGTGCAATGAAAGACACTCTGTTTGAGACACCGAACCAATCAATACTCCCCCCTCCCCCTCTTTACCCTTCACCTTAACAATACAAATTTAAAAATCGTTAAGACCAGTTAGAGAGATTAATAAGATTCTAACACCCACGTCAAGCCTTACCAGACATTGGTGGAGGGCAGAAATTAGGTAAGAACCTGAGAGAGCTGATTGCAGCAAATCAAACTCTACAGGCAGTCCATGATGTTATTATAAAGAAAGGGTGTGCATCTCATTGTAATTAAAGCACAGTGCTATTGTACTGTGGCAGCCTTCACCAAGAGCTGTCAGGGAATTGCAGTAGTTCTTCCGAGCTCCTTATCACTTTGCAACTACATCCTCCCCCATTACCACCCCCCAACACACAACTCAGTCAACCACAACAATCATCGACTCAACCTTCAGTGTTAATCTACAGTGGCAACCGTCAATGAAATAAAACAAGTTCCGATTATGACATAACTTAATTAGTATCTGCCAATCTTTTATTTCTGCTGTTAATATTTATAAAAAAAAACTTTAATTGAGTGGAATCGCATTAATGGGTCTTTTTTTATTCATTCGTGGGTCATGGGTGTTGCTGGTTGGCCTGCATTTATTGCCCATCCCTAGTTGCCCTTGGAGGGCAGCTAAGAGTCATTGTGGCTGTGGAGTCATGTGTTGGCCAGACCTGGTAAGGGCAGTCCAAAGATGTGCAGATCAGGTTGATTGGCCAGGCTAAATTGAACCCAGTGTCAGAGAATTAGCAGGGTAAAGATGTGGGATTACAGAAATAGGTGGGATTGTGGTCGGTGTAGACTCAATGGGCCAAATGGCCTCCTTGTGCACTGTAGGGATTCTATGATGGCAGATTCCCTTCCCTAAAGGACATTTGTGAACCAGATGGGTTTTTCCAAAAACAGTTTCAGGATCATCAGTAAATTCTTAATTCCAGGTTTTTTAATTGAATTCACATTCCACCATGGCGAGATTTGAACCCAGGTCCCCAGAGCATTAGCTGAGTTTATGGATTAATAGTCTAGCGATAATACCACTAAGCCATCGCCTTAATTCCTCTGAAGAGGCAGCTGTCAAACACAATTAAAGAAATAATTGCACAAAATTGTTGTTGAAAGTATTGTCAGATGAGCCTCTGGTACTCTGAGAAGATCAGCGTGGATAGCGCAATGGCTAACATTTGGCTGCTTCAGTGCACACCCATGAGATAGCATCAACCTAAAAGACACACCCATGAACAAACCCGATGTAACAAAATGTTCAGACATACCAAATTGCGAGTGACAGGGTGCAAAAGTTCCTGTGTGCGGAGGACAATCTGTTCCCGTCCAAGGCACTGTGAACTAATTCTGTTAATTCTGAACAGAATGTTTGTGCCCTTTGAAATCAGAGAGAAAAGAAACAAACATTCTCCCGATTTGCTTTGAAGAGAGAAAAGGAATAATCAACTTCAGTCGGTGGCTTCTGGAGGTGTAATCAAGCAGTGTAGTGACATGGGGCTGGGGCTGTGTATCAACAATGTTGCGGTTCGCCTGGGTTATTGGTAACGAGGGAGAGCTGACCATGGATCTGAGAGAGTGGTACATTTGCTGGTGGAGTGGAGAATGGAGGTTTGTGGTCCAAACATGTGTAGGTTAGGGGGATTGGCCATGCTAAATTGCCCCTTAGTGTCCAAAGGTGTGTAGGTTAGGGGGATTGGCCATGCTAAATTGCCCCTTAGTGTCCAAAGGTGTGTAGGTTAGGTGGATTGGCCATGCTAAATTGCCCCTTAGTGTCCAAAGGTGTGTAGGTTAGGTGGATTGGCCATGCTAAATTGCCCCTTAGTGTACAAAGGTGTGTAGGTTAGGGGAATTGGCCATGCTAAATTGCCTCTTAGTGTTCAAAGGTGTGCACTTTAGGTGGATTGGCCATGCTAAATTGCCCCTTAGTGTCCAAAGGTGTGTAGGTTAGGGGGATTGGCCATGCCAAATTGCCCCTTAGTGTCCAAAGATGTGTAGGTTAGGGGGATTGGCCATGCTAAATTGCCCCTTAGTGTCCAAAGGTGTGTAGGTTAGGTGGATTGGTCATGCTAAATTGACCCTTAGTGTCCAAAGATGTGTAGGTCAGGGGGATTGGCCATGCTAAATTGCCTCTTAGTGTCCAAAGGTGTGTAGGTTAGCTGGATTGGCCATGCTAAATTGCCTTAGTGTTCAAAGGTGTGCACTTTAGATGGATTGGCCATGCTAAATTGCCCCTTAGTGTCCAAAGGTGTGTAGGTTAGGGGGATTGGCCATGCTAAATTGCCCCTTAGTGTCCAAAGATGTGTAGGTTAGGGGGTTTGGCCATGCTAAATTGCCCCTTAGTGTCCAAAGGCATGTAGGTTAGGTGGATTGGCTATGTTAAATTGCCCCTTCGTGTCCAAAGATGTGTAGGTTAGGGGGATTGGCCATGCTAAATTGCCCCTTAGTGTTCAAAGGTGTGCACTTTAGGTGGATTGGCCATGATAAATTGACCCTTAGTGTCAGTAGGTGTGTAGGTTAGGGGGATTGGTCATGCTGAATTGCCTCTTAGTGTCCAAAGGTGTGTAGGTTAGGGAGATTGGCCATGGTAAATTGCTTCTTAGTGTCAGGGGGATTAACAGGGTAAATGCATGGGATTACAGGAATAAGGCCTAGGTGGAATTGCTGTTTGTACAGACTTGATGGGCCGAATGGCCTCCTTCTGCGCTGCAGGGATTCTATGAGCACCACTTCTCCATGGAGACCTTTCACAGTCTGCGTTACCCTTTGATCTGCTTCAAGGAGAAGAGAATGTATTTTACTTGCCGCCCGTTTACCATCTTTCCAGCAGTAACAAATTAATGACCAGTTGTTTCAGAGTCTTTCCAAAGCTTTGCGAGAGCCTTTCTTCTTAAACTTAAATGGGTTAGCACAGCCCCACCCTGACACTGTCACATCCATTGGGAGAAGTATTTGGCCTCATGGAAACTCTTCAGTATAAATTGGCCCCAGTCCCATTTCAAATGGGCCTACCTTCTTTCTGCCCCTGCGTTAGTTGAATGTGATTACTCTTCTCATTAATAGGCAATCCCTAAAAACACAAGACAACCATTTAGTTCAATGAACATCGTCAGAAAAGCCCTTGGATGATGCCGTTGGTTAAAACCTCAGCTGATACTGTGGAAAAGCAGCAGGACATTAATATCGAATACATGCCGTGAGGCCCTGCAAGACACATCAAACTCTGCGAAAGGAATGAGAGTTGACAAAACATCAAGGAAATGGCCTTGGATCGGAGAGACGGTGGAGAATCCTTCTCCTTGGGTCTCACTAAATTTGAAGTGTGGAACCTAATTCATTTTGAAAGGCTGCTCATTACATGGTGACTGGACCCAACGGGGGAATAACTTTGCCATAAATAAGTCAGAGGATGGCTGTCGAAGACGGTTACTGGTTGACAGTTGAGCTGAGAGCGTGTTTGAAGAAAATGAGAACAGTCGCAATTGTGTCTGAGATCTTGAGCGGAGAAAGGAGATCGAGAAATTAACCTACGAGACTTGTTCTACCATTTACACATTCACTTAATGGTTGCCGTGTGCACCACTCCCAGCCTTTATAGTGATTGGCTCTGCTGCCTCACAGCGCTAGGGACCCAGGTTCAAATCCGGTCTCGGGTGACTGTGCGGAGTCTGCACGTTCTCCCTGTGTCCGAGTGGGTTTCCTCCTGTTGCTCTAATTTTCTCCCACAATCCAAAGATGTACAGGTTAGGTTGATTGGCCATGCTAAATTGACCCTTTGTGCCAGGGGGATTAGCAGGATAAATATGTGATGTTAAGGGTTGGAGTCTGGGTGGGACTGTTGTCGATGCAGACTCGATTGGCTGAATGGTCTCTTTCTGCGCTGTAGGGATTCTAGGATTCTATGACTTCGAATCATAGAAACATAGAATCCTACAGTGCAGAAGGAGGCCATTCAGTTCCTTCAGTCAGCACCAACCACAATCCCATCTAGGCCCTATCCCCATAACACCATGCATTCACCTTGGCTAGTTCCCCTGACACGCAGGGCAATTTAGCATGGCCAATTAGCCTAACCCATTCATCTTTGGATTGTGGGAGAAAACATGAGGACCTGGAGGAAACCCACGCAGACACAGGGAGAATGTGCAGACTCCACACAAACAGTGACCCAAGCCGGGAGTTGAACCCGGGTCCCTGAAAGTGAGGCAACAGTGCTAATCACACTGTGCCACCGTGCCGCTCAAAATAAAATTCCGCTTTATGGGATGAGCCTCTGGTATTCTGAGAAGATGAATGTAACTAGCCCAGTGGCTAATATTTGACTGTTACATTTCCTTTGTCTGTGACATCTTGATCAATTATACACCCCACCCACAACTTTCTTTGTCTTTAGCTGTGAGGAAGTGCCATCCAGACTCGAAATGTTGGCTCTTGAGTCGGTTGGTACATGACCTCAGACTTTTGTACCTTTTTCCAGATGGAAGAAGGTGGAAAAGCGAATGTCCAGAGTGCATGGGGCCCTTAATTATGCTGGCTGCTTTTCTGAGACGGCAGGAAGTGTAGATGGAGTTAATGGATGGTTTGAGTAATGGACTGGGCTTCATTCAAGACCCTTTGTAGTTTATTGCGGTCTTGGACGGAGAAGGAGCCATGCCAAGCTGTGATACCACCTATAGGTGTATAACCTGCAGACAGACCTATACACCTCCCCCATGCAGCTCAACTGTAGACATCACCCATGTACCTCACCCATACACCTCATCCATAGATATCAGCTGTACATCTCACCTACATACCTCATCTACGCATCTCATCTCTGCACCTTAAGAAAATGAAGGAAATGGTCATCAACTTCAGGAAGCATAGTGGAGAACATGCACCTGTCTACATCAATGGGGATGAAGTAGAAATGGTCGGGAGCTTCGAGTTCTTAGGTTTCCAGATCACCAACAACCTGTCCTGGTCCCTCCATATAGATGCTCTGGTTACAAAAACCCACCATTGCCTCTACTTTCTCAGGAGATTAAGAAAAGTTGGCACGTCTGCTACAACTCTCACCAATTTCTACAGATGCACCATTAAAAGCATTCTTTCCAGTTGTATCGCTGCTTGGTATGGCTCCTGCTCTGTCCAAAAAGGTAATAAACTATAAAGGGTCCTGAACGAAGCCCAGTCCATCATTCAAACCATCCATTGACACTGTCTACACTTCCCACTGCCTCGGAAAAGGAGCCAACATTATCAAGGGCCCCACCCACCCCGAACATACTCTCTTTCACCTTCTTCCGTCAGGAAAAAAATAACATTTTCACAGCAACTTCATTGCAATGCTAATGTAAGCCTACTTGTGACACTAATAAATAAACTTTTAAACTTTTAAAAAAGTCTGAGGACATCTACCGACAAACTCAAAAACAGTTTCTTCCTTGCTGCCATCAGACTTTTGACCTACCCTATATTAAGCTAATCTTTCTTTACACCCTAACTATGTCTGTAACACTGCATTCTGCACTCTCTCCTTTCCTTCTCTATGAACAGTATGCTTCGTCTATATAGCGGGCAAGAAACAATACTTTTCACCGTATACTAATATATGTGATAATAATAAATCAAATCAAATCTATGTACCTCCTCTATATACCTTGCCTATATACCTGCGCATCTCACCTGTGCATCTTAACTGTACACCTGTACAGCTTGCCTCTGCAACTATACCCACACGCCTGTACAACTCTATCTCACCTCACCTGTGCACCTCATCTGTGTGTCCTTCCTGTATACCTCACCTGCACCCCTGTGCACACCTGTGCACAGTACATCTTTATAATTTTACTTTGACATTTCAGCCTTACATCCGTGCACACCTGTACATATTTGAATATCATTCTGAGATGGATGAGATGAACTGGGCCTTTGTCGTCCGTAGTTGTCTCGTGAATAGAGGGTAGAAGCACGGCTGGATCCTGTATATTTTGTTGCCAGTTTATCGTGAGTGGGCTTTGAGAAATGAGATTGCCGGGACACCGGTGTGTAATGGGCTCATAAGGAATCAGTAACTGCACGTGACTCTCAGAATCTTTTCCATTGACTTCAATCTCGTCCTTTTGTCTGCTTACCTATTATCCATCTCTTTCTTTGAAGCTTTTCGTGTGTTTTATGCAGTTCGGAAACACAATGATAAAGTTCTGTTGCACAGTAGGTGTTGACAATATATTGGAGGGAGATACACGGCAGAATCTCCAGAGTAATCACGAAACAGATGCAGTTGTAAGCCATCCAGTCTTTGTTAGCTGGCCTCCAAAATGTTCTGTCGCATAGAAACACCCGCTGGTTCAGGGACAGGAGAAGTAAGTTTATTTATGGACAATGGGTTGTCAGCCATTGTCTGTGCAATATTTTCTGTTGCACTGTTGACTAGTGAGCAAGTGTGAGGGATCGTGACAGAATATCTTCTCGTACTCCAGAGAACGTGTCACCAATTGTCACGGACTCACTGACCCTGAATGAAATCAAATTTCTTCAAGGTGTTTAGCGGGTCAAGTTTTGTGGTTAATGTAGTTAGTCTCATCAGAAAAATTGAACCCAGAATGTTACTGTGAATTGTGCTGCTTCATATCGAATCCTAAAATTACCCGCTACCAATTTGAACCTATGCCCCCAAATTCAATTCAGAGAAATATTCTGGGTTCAATTTCTCTACAACTCTCAGTAGTCATCACTACTGATAGTATTAAAGTTTATTTATTAGTGTCACAAGTACATTCACTCTGCAATGAAGTTACTGTGAAAATCCCCCAGTCGCCACACTCTGGCATCTGTTCGAGTACACTGAGGGAGATCTAGCACGGCCGAACCTGCACAGTCCAAAGATGTGCGGGTTAGGTTGATTGGCCATGCTAAATTGATCCTCGTGTCAGGGGGATTAACGAGGTAAATACGTGGGGTTTTAAATATTGGGCCTTGGTGGGATTGTGGTCGATGCAGACTCGATGGGCCAAATGGCCTCCTTCCACACTCCAGAGACTCTATCAATCTATCCTGTGATCTCTGAACTGTGGGAGCAGACTGGAAAACCCGGAGAAAATCCACGCAGACATAGGGAGAACATGCAATCTCCACACAGGCAGTGACCCAAGCCAGGAATCGAACCTGGGTCTGTGGCACTGTGAGGCAGCAGTGCTAATCACGGTGCCACCATGCCAGAGCCCAGGATTCTCTCCCTGGCCCTGTTGCGGAGTGAACAATGTCTGCTACACCTTCCTCCACAGAGACCTCTTTGTGCTGCAATAATTTATTGTTATGTAACCCAGAAACATTTTATCCAAAGACATTGACACATAATTATCACCCAGTGCAGAAATAGTTTGCATCTTGGGAATAAAAGCAATGTTATTTTTTGTTGGCAGGATTACATTACAGTCTGCATGATGTCTGTGGTAACCCCCAGGACTTGCATGGGGGAATCACTAATTGATTTCCCAGTTGGACTCATTGAATACAAGCTCCCCAAAGATTGGTAATTAACCAACCAGGCAGAGCTCACATACTGAGCCCTGTATAAAGCAAGACCCTGAGAGAGTCCATTGTTGCATTGTCCCAGTTGCTTTCACCGCAGGCTTGTGGCTTAAGCTTTACTTTATTTTGTGCAATAAAGGCACTGTTCTTTCACAGCTGATTCCTGGAGTTATTATAAATTAACATTCCACAGGACACTTGTGCACCAGAACAAATGCACGGGGACTTTGCTTGGCTAGGGTTCCAGATCCATCAATGGCTTGCTTCATCTGCATGAGCCATGGGTACATGCATTAATCTTGTTAAAGTGCGGGAGACGCCACATTAACATGACTGATGGAAGATTGGCAGAGACGCATTAATGCAGAGACTTTGCAACTGCACAGAATGTCATTGACTTGCCAAGATACAGGATTGCTTCGTTGTAAACAACTGAAACCCCCGAGCAAAATAAATAAATGTGCAAAAAGCGGAAGCTGAACGGATCCTGGCATCAAATGCAATGGCATCTGACTCATTCCCATTGTCCGCACGGCAAAACAATGAATGCAAGGTCACAGCGAAGATTGAAGGGACTAAACACATCAATGCAAATGATCTATTGAAACAATGTCCCTTGAAACTTGGTGTTTTACTTTCTTCATTCGTGGGACATGGGTGTCGCTGGCTGGGCCAGCATTTACTGTCTATTCCTAGTTGCCCTTGGAGGGCAGTTGAGAATCAACCACATTGCTGTGGGTCTGGAGTCACATGTAGGCCAGACCAGGTAAGTACAGCAGATTTCCTTCCCTAAATTACATTTGTGAACCAGATAGATTTTTCCGACAATCGACAAGTAGATTCTTAATTCCAGATTTTTTTTTTAATTGACTTCAAATTCCACCGCTGTCATGGCAGGATTCGAACCTGGATTCCCCAGAACATTTCTGGGGAGCAGGGTGGCACATCGGTTAGCACTGCTGCCTCACAGCGCCAGGGACCCGGGTTCGATTCTGGCCTCAAGTCACTGTCCGTGTGAAGTTTGCACATTATCCCCGTGTCTGTGTGGGTTTCCTCCAGTGCTCCAGTTTCCTCCCACAGTCCAAAGACGTATGGGTTAGGTTGATTGGCCACGCTAAATTGACTCCAGTGTCAGGGGGACTAGCAGGGTTGGGTGTTGGGGAGGGGGCCTGGCTGAGATTGTTGCTGATGCAGGCTTGAGGGGCCTTCTGCACAGTTGGGATTCTATAATTCTAACATTATCACAGAATCATAGAATCTCTACATGCAGAAGGAGGCCATTGGGCCCATCAAGCCTGCGCCAATGACAATCCCAGCCCCTAACCACCCGCCCACCCAACAGATTTACCCCTGCTAATTCCCCTGGCAGCAAGGGACAATTTAGCATGGCCAATCCATCTAAGACATACTTGGAGTGTGGGAGGAAACTGGAACACCCCGAGGAAACCCATGCAAGCACAGGGAAAGTGTGCAAACAGACAGTGAAGCCGGGAATCGAACCGGGGTCCCTGGTGCTGTGAGGCAGCAGCACTACCCGCTGCGCCACTGTGCCGCCCTGGCTGAGCTTCTAGATCAATAGTCTCGCAATAATGCCAGTAGGCCATCTCTTCCCTTGGTGCTGTGAATAACAAAGTAATTGAGACTTGTTGAGCAGAAATCAAGCTATTTCTCTCCTTATTCTCTGCTTTCTGGATTAATAGTCTAGCGATAATACCATGAGGCCATTGCCTCCCCATCTAATTGAAACATTTCTGTGGGGGCTTGTCAGGCTAGATAATGTGTCCTTGTATACAAGTCACAGAAAATTAACATGCAAATACTCCCAGCGATTAGGAAGTTATATGGAACATTGGCTTTTATCGCAAGTGTTGTGGTCCAGGTCAGAAACTCAAAGTGTTTCCTGAAGCTTGCTAAATCATAAGTTTTTTATGCTGAATTTGGCTAGCATGATATGTTTCATTTCAGGTGCAATCCAAATGATCCACTAGGGAGCTTTTATCAAACAAAATGTATTTAAGAATATAGTTAACATCTATAGTAAGAAAATTAGCAAAATCTGATATCAGTTACAAATAAAAACAAATCAACCACTATAATGTACATCCCTTAACCACTATATATCAGATGTTCCAATCAAAACCAATATCCAATAAACAAAATCCTTTAAACAGATTGATCACTGCAGAGGCCGAAGCTCACATGAGACCAGAATCCTGGGTTGAATGCTGATTTCAAATGATCTTGAAAACTCAGAGCAGTTTGTCGTCAGATCAACTCCACAAAACGCCAAAGCACAGATTCTTCACTGAAGCATGGCAACAAACAGCTAACTGGTAAAATTTTCAAAAATAGAAACAGCGAGAGAACGAGACTTCTTTTTCCGCTTACTTCTAAGACTGCAGCCCAGAACGGAAATTGAAAACAAGCCTTGTCACCTGACCCGCACTGTATTTTTCTCATCCCACAAGGACATCACCTCAGGCTTTGCCCACGATTTAAAAAAAAACTCTCTTAAAGGGACATTAACATCACACAAGGGGGATAGATTATAAAGGTAGGGGGTACCTTGCTACCACTGTACAGTGCATTGATGAGACCACACTTGGATTACTATGTACAGTTTTGGTTTCCTTCCTTAAGGAACATAATCGCATTGAAACAGTTCAGAGAAAGCTCACTAGGTCGATTCCCAGGATGAAGACGTATTTCTTATGAGAAAGGTTGAGCAAGTTGGGCCCTACGTTGAAAGTAAAAGTAAAATTTTATTTATCAGGCCATAATTCGAGGAGCTGAATTAGGTCACTCGGCCCATCAACCTATCAGTCACAAGTAGGCTTACATTAACACTGCAAGAAGGTTACTGTGAAAATCCATTATGGCACCTGTTCGGGTACACTGAGGGAGAATTTAGCGTGGCCAATGCACCTAACCAGCACCTCATAGGACTGTGGGAGGAAACTGGAACACCCAGAGGAAACCCACCCAAACACAGGGAGAACATATAGACTCTGCACAGGCAGTGACCCAAGCCGGGAATCGAACCCGGGTCCTCGGCACGGTGAGGCAGCGGTGCTAACCACTGTGCCACCTATATTCACTGGAGTTCTCTACAGGTGACAATAATAAATCAAAAATCTAGGCAAGCCCCTTCGTACCTGCTCCACCATTCAGTAAGATCATGGATGATCCGATGTAGGCCTCAACTCCATTTTCCTGTCAGTTCCCCGTAAACTGATCTTCTTGAAGTCTGTAAGATTCTGATGGAGCTTGGCAGGTTTGATGCTGAGGGGATCTGTTCCCTGCTGGGGAAATCCAGAACTTAGGGGCACAGTTTCAGAATAAGGGGTTATCCATTGAAGATCGAGATGGGGTGGAGGAGAGGGGGTGAATTTTTGCCACTATGTACACTGCAGAAGCTGGATCATTGAATATATTCAAAGCTGCTCTGTCAAGAAGTCATGGATTATGGGGAACTGACAGGAAAATGGAGTTGAGGCCTACATCAGATCACCCATGATCTTACTGAATGATGGAAAAGGCTCGAAGGGGCTTGCCTAGATTTTTGATTTATTATTGTCACATGTACAGTGAAAAGCATTGTTTCGTGCATGCTATACAGGAAAAGCACACCATTCATAGAGTACATAAGGGAGAAGGAAAGGTGGAGCTGCAGAATGTAGTGTTACAGTTACAGCCAGGGTGTAGAGAAAGATCAACTTAATGTGAGCTAGGTCCATTCAGAAGTCTGTTGGCAGCAGGGAAGAAGTCAGTTGGTTTGTGCCTTAAGACTTTTGTATCTTTTTCCCAGTGGAAGATGATAGAAGAGAGAATGTCTATGGCACATGGGGTCCTTGATTATGCTGGCTGCTTGTAATAATGCTTGCAATCTTTAGAGGCAGAAGATCGCTTTATTTACAATTCCAACAGCAGTACACAGAGTGCTATCAGCCGACAGGAGTGCCAGAGGAACTGACAGTTAAATACAAGGAAGAGACTCCCTGATTGGCCCATCAATTGATTCCTTAATCAGCGAGATCATATTCCAATAGGCCAACCTCAATGGCCTGATTGAAGTCATTGCACTGCTTTTCCTGAGGCAGCAGGAAGTATAGACAGAGTCCATGGATAGGGCATCCACCTGCTTCTATTTCTTGCCAATTAAGAATAGTTTAAGATGCATAAATACGGCGTCACTTGACATTGTCTAAAACACTGAAAGGTTGCCAATTTGAATTACGTATTTAGTTGACAGTTTAAGCTTCAGGAGGTTCTTCACGTTAGCAGCACTGGAATTCTCCCAGGATCTTATCAAAGCCGCGGGAGTATTCTATCTGCTCATGATGTAAGGTGTTTCTGATGGTAAGTACCATTGTTGCAACTGTTAACAGAACTCTGAGATAAAGTGGATGTAGAGAAGGTGTTTCCATTAGTCGGAGAGACGAGGATCTGAGGGCGCAGCCCCAGAGTAAAAGAATGACCCTTTAGAACTGAGATGAGCAGGAATTTCTTCAGGCGGCGAATCTGTGGCATTCATTACCACATAAGGCTGTGGAGGCCAGGTCATTGAGTGTATTTAAGACAGAGATAGATAAATTCTTGATTGGTAAGGGGATCAAAGCTTACAGGGAAAAGGTGGGAGAATGAGGTTGAGAAACCTATCAGCCATGATCGAATGGCAGAGCAGACTCGATGGGCCGAGTGGCCTAATTCTGCTCCTATATCTTGTGGTCTTATCTTAATTGTTTATTATTTATTAATGCTGCAATCCATTTGGGTGTAGGTATATCCATAGCCTGCAACAACACTTTGAATAACGTTGTAACTAAGTTAGTACTGTGATCGTAACACGTGTTTTGCATTTTTGCTTACAGAACGACTCAATTCCGCAAGAGAATTTCACAGTTGAAGCATTCCAAGCTTTCTTGAATAACATCTGCCCTCGGCCTGAGATTGACGTCATCTTTGCAGAATTGTAAGAAATCTCTTCTTGTTTGATTCAATGTCGGACAATGTGTGACCCTTGCATTTGGTTTCAGAGCTCCACTGTGGCTGCAGTACCGATGACCTCCAAATAATTCCTCCCTCTTGTCTGGCACTGCATTGTGCCTGTGCTCGTAGGATTACTCAGTAGGCCAGACTCCATCACGGACACTGTGGCTTCTGGGGCAATGAAGGGTGCTGCACTAAATGGTCCCTTTCTGTTCAGTGCACTTGTGTCATCTGATTATCTTCGTTTCCATATGTGTGGTCGTACAGTCTTCACTTTCTGCCTGGCCACAAACAGTGCATCAAACACTAAGCAGTGGTTACTAACCAGTCTCGTGAGTATGTAAAAAGATTCTAAATTGGGCACAGTTGTTAACACTCTTGACTCGTGGTGCCAGGGACCCGCGTTCGCTGTCTGTGCGGAGTTTGCACATTCTCCTCGTGTCTGCGTGGGTTTCCCTCCAGGTGCTTCGGTTTCCTCCCACACTTCAAAGGTGTGCAGATTAGATCGATTGGCCGTGTTAAATTGCCCCTTAGTGTCTGGGGGACTAGCAGGGTAAATGCACGGAGTTAAGGAATTAGGGACTGTGTATTGTCAGTGCAGGCTTGATGGGCCGAATGCCCTCCTTCTGCACTGTAAGGGTTCTATGAATATTCATGGAATTAAACTAACCTTCGTCTTCAGCTCTGTAGTCGACATCTTAAAGTTTTAAACTTATTAGTGTCACAAGTAGGCTTACATTAACACTGCAGTGAAGTTACTGTGAAAATCCCCTAGTCGCCACACTTCGGCGCCTGTTCGGGTACACTGAGGGAGAATTTAGCACGGTCAATGCACCCTAACCAGCAGGTCTTTTGGAATGTGGGAGGAAACCGGAGCATCCGGAGAAAACCCACGCAGACACGGGGAAAACGTACAGACTCCGACAGTGACCCAAGCCAGGAATCGAACCTGAGTCTCTGGCACTGTGAGACAGCGCTGCTAATCACTGTGCCACCGTGCTGCCCACATTGGCTGTGCCAAATTCTCCCTCAGTGTACCCGAACAGGCACCAAAGTGAGGCAACTGGGGGATTTTCATAGTAACTTCATTGCAGTGTTAATGAATGCCTGCTTGTGACACCAATAAATAAAACTTGAAACTTTTAGAGACAGGGAGCGGCTAAGCAAAATACAGAGGCGAGAGGACAGAGGGGAGGTCCCGGTGAGGGGTGAAGACAGAGAAAGTGGGAAGTGTGTCTCCAGCTCCGATTAGCTGCTGAGGGTGGGACTGCCTCCCCTGTGAGGGATGGGAGACCCCCCCCACAGTCCCCATTCAGCCCACCCACATGGCGTTATGGCTTTGGGGGGCAAGCTCGCGTTGAACGATCGGATTTCGCTTTGATGGGGAGGCGCGGAGAGCGAGACGGGGTGGTGGGGAGGGGGTTGCTGCTTAGGAGGTGGACGGCGGGGAGTGGGGGAACTATCCACAATCCCCCCCCCCCCCCGCAATAATATTCAGTCCCCGGTGTCGCAATGGAGAAAGTTTTCGATTAAAAAAAAAATCTCTTTCTCCGGGGCGAGCAAACCACTGAACCAATGAGTCAGAAAGCTGTGTCCTGTTTTCCGAGTTCAGAATGTTACTTCCTCCCTCGTTCGACCCGTCTCCGCATTCTGTCACAGTCAGAGTGGCCTCCCGTTGTGATGATTACAGGACGCGACTCAAATGATGTGCAATTTCCATCACTCTGCCCTCACTACAATGAGCTGCACTTTTGCACCCCGCTCTCACAGCAAGCAAGCTTCTGGTCCTTAAAAATATCACGGGCAGGCCCCAGAAGTCTAATCCCTTGGGGCGCATTCAGCGCCGTTCTGCTGTGTGCGATAGAACAGTGGCTCCGGCCAACGCAAGATGGCCGACCGCTGACTGTGCTTCTGAGCATGTGCACTTCTCAGTGCAGAGTCCAATGGGAGCAGGAGACGTAAATCCTCGTCAACGGTGGCCGCTTCTTTTCGGCAGTCGTCAAACTTTTAATCATGGATCTTATTTCACAGGAACATCGGAATTGGGAGCAGAAAATGTCAGTTCAGGCCTGCTCCGCCATTCAGTTAGGTCATGGCTGATCTCTCCCTCTCCTCGAATCCACCTCCCCACCTGTTCCTCGTACCCCATAGAAACCCTACAGTGCTGAAGGAGGACATTCGGCCCATCGAGTTTGCACCGACCACAATCCCACCCAGGTCCTATCCCCATAATCTATAGAAATCATAGAAACCCTACAGCACAGAAAGAGGCCCTTCGGCCCATCGAGTCTGCACCGACCACAATCCCACCCAGGCCCTACCCCCATATCCCGACATATTTACCCACAAATCCCTCTAACCTATGCATCTCAGGACACTAAGGGGCGATTTAGCATGGCCAATCAACCTAACCTGCACATCTTTGGACTGTGGGAGGAAACCTGGGTGCCCGGAGGAAACCCACGCAAACACGGGGAGGACATAACCCTAAGCATTTACCCCAGCTAGTCCCCCTGACGCTAAAGGGCAATTTCGCATGGCCAATCCACCTATATATATTTCCATTTTGAAACATTTAATGGTTCAGACTGCACCATGCCATAGGGCAGCGAGTTCCACAAATTCACCACCCTCTGTGAGCTTTAAATCTACTGCCTCGCAACCTATACCTGTGACCTCTTGTTCTAGATTGCCCCACAAGGGGAAACATTTGGTCTATGTTTACTTTATCAATCTTTTTGAACATTTTACATACCTTGTTCAGATCCCTCTAAACTCCAGCAAGTACAAGCCTAAACTGTTTAATCTCTCCTCATACATCAGTCCCTTCATCTCCAGAATCAACCTGGTGAACCTCCTCTGAACTGCCTCCAATGTCACCACATCCTTCCTCAAATAAGGAGGCCAAAACTGGACACAATACTCCAGATGTGGTCTCACCAACACCCTATACAATTGCAACAACACTTCACTACCTCTATTTCATTACCCATGTATCCCCAGAATGGTTCATGCCACAGATCCACTGGGGAAAGAGAGACAAGGGGGGCAATGCCCATCTGAAATTAGTGTAAAGTGACAGAGAAATTAGATCAATATTCAGAGAGTTAAAGTGAAAATTTCCTGATGTTTCTGCACTAATTGTGTGTGTATTTTCCCACTGTGTCCTGGCAAGGACAGACGGCACAGTAGTTAGCACTGCTACCTTACAGTGCCAGAGATCTGGATTCGATTCCTGGCTAGGGTCACCACCTGTGTGGAGTTTGCATGTTCTCCCCGTGTCTGTATTGGTTTCCTCCTGGTGCTCTGGTTTCCTCCCACAGTCCAAAGATGCACAAGTTAGATGGATTAGCCATGCTAATTGCTCCTTAGTATCCAACAATGTTAGTTGGGTTGGCCATGTTAAATTGCCCTTACTGTCCAGAGATGTGCAAGTTAGGTGGATTGGCCGTGTTAAGTTGCCTTAGTGCTCAAAGCTGCGTAGGTTAGGGTGGGTTGGCCATGCTAAGTTGCTCCTTAGTATCTGAAGATGTGCAGGTTAGGTGGATTGGCCATGCTAAATTGCTTCTTTGTGTCCCATAGGCCACTTCCAATGTGGATTGCTAAATTCAGTTAGATGAACCAGAGCTAGTTGACTGCAATCTCTGGCGATTTTTAACCAGGTCTTGAGACACCGACTGGTCAACCATTAAAAGGACTTGAAAAGTTGTTCCAGGACTTGGTGAAAACTTGCTTTTTGTGGAGACAGAGTGGATCTCCCGGTACAAAGAAAAATAATCATGGAATTCAGTCAGGTCATAACCTCTTCCTCTGCAGTGGTGAGCCATAGAACCATACAATCACAACTGGGCAGAAAAAGGCAATTCAGCTCATTGAGTTTACACCAACTCTCTGGAAGAGTATCCCATCCAGACCCTCTCCTCCTCCCTATCAGCCCACACATTTACCATGGCCAATTCACCTAACCTATATATCTTTGTACTCTAAGAGGCAATTTAGCAAGGCAAATCCCCTCACCTGAACATCTTTGTGTACTAAGGGGCAATATACCATGGCTAATCTACCTAATCTACACATCTTTGGATACTAAGGAGCAATTTAGCATGGCCAATTCCCCTAACTCTTTGGACTGTGGGAGGAAACTGGAGCACTTAGAGGAAACCCACACAGACAGTCACCCAAGACTGGAATTGAACGCAGGTGACTGGCGCTGTGAGCTCAGTTAGAGTGCACTTAGCATGCCACAATTATCCAAAGGCCAACGTAAGATGGATCTTGGGCCTGCTCACTCTCATCCATAGGCACTAACAATCGGCCTATTGGACACTATTCAGCTTTCTAACCTTTCAGGGGAGGTGATGGCCTCGTGGTATTATTGCTAGGCTGTTAATCCAGAAACTCAGCTAATGTTCTGAGGACCCGGGTTCAAATCCCACCACGGCAGCTGATGGAATTTGAATTCAGGAAACAATATTGGGAATTAAGAATCTACTGATGATCGTTGTCGATTGTCGGAAAAACCCATCTGGTTCATTAATGTCCTTTAGGGAAGGAAATCTGTCGTCTTTACCAGGTCGGGCCGACATGTGACTCCAGAGCCACAGCGATGTGGTTGACTCTCAACTGTCCTGAAGCAACTAGGAATGGGCAATAAATGTTGGCCACCAGCGACGCCCACTTCTCATGAATAAAAAAGTCAAAGATGGGGTTGTGTATAAGGCAAGGGTTAAGTGGGAGCTTGACACACTTGACAATGATACTCTCAAATAATATTTGAACCACTAATATAGTTTAAGAAGAGGGGAAACTAAAATACAGCCCGTTCAACTTTCACAGTTTGCACTGTCACCCTGAATCTCTGGAGAGAGGTGAATAATTAAAAATAAAGCTTTCAAAAGAATGCTTTGATATTTCCCTCCGAATGCCAAACCTAATTTAATGAAACCCCAGGATTCGCATCTAATATTCTGGACTTCAGTGATCTTCCAAACCTGAGAACATTTCCACAGCTAAAACATTGAAAAGAACCACTGCATCCTGCAGCGCATTTGACCATCTTTGTTTGCATTTAATCTAACAACCTTCTGTCTCGCCCTTAAACACATATTTATTTAAATTACTTTTTCTTTAATGGAAACACAAGCTGCGAGCATTCCACGCGTCCCCCAGTGAAGCATTTGAGTTTCTGCTCACGTTTGAGGCCTGTTAATTTTGTATCCATGTCCTCTATTCTCTGACCAGAGGTTAAATTAAACAACAGTGAATTGCATTTATATAGCGTTCTGAAGGGTGTAAAAGGTCCCAAATCCTTTCGCTGGAGCCTTATTTG
Organism: Carcharhinus amblyrhynchos; assembly: GCF_965287045.1. Classification (NCBI taxonomy): domain Eukaryota; kingdom Metazoa; phylum Chordata; class Chondrichthyes; order Carcharhiniformes; family Carcharhinidae; genus Carcharhinus; species Carcharhinus amblyrhynchos. The sequence goes on along the minus strand of NC_137335.1, from coordinate 8,240,773 downwards.
ATGCTAAGCCCCATAAAGCAATATTCGGATCATAAGATTGAACAAGAGAGAGAGGTTAAAGAGCCTCTTAGAGGTTTGATTTGATTTATTATTGTCACATGTATTAGTATACAATGAAAAGCATTGTTTCTTGCATGTTATACAGACAAAGCATACCAGTCATAGACTGCATGTGGGCGTCACGGTGGCGCAGTGGTTAGCACTGCTGCCTCACAGCGCTAGGGACCAGGGTTTGATTCCCGGGTCACTGTCTGTGCAGTTTGCACATTCTCCCCGTATCTGCATGGGTTTAATCCAGGTGCTCCAGTTTCCTCCCACAGTCCAAAAGATGTGCTGGTTAGGTACATTGGCCGTGCTAACTTCTCCCTCAGTGTACTCAAACAGGCACCAGAGTGTGGCGACTGGGAGATCTTCACAGTAACTTCATTGCAGTGTTAATGTAAGCCCACTTGTGACATTAATAAATAAATTTTAAAACGCGGGGAGGAGGAAAGAAGAGAGTGCAGAATGTAGTGTTACAGTCAGAGCTTGGGTGTAGAGAAAGATCAACTTAGTGTGAGGTAGGTCCATTCAAAAGCCTGACAGCAGCAGGGAAGAAGCTGTTCTTGAGTCAGTCGGTACATAATCTCAGATTGTTGTTTTTTTTTCCTGACGGAAGAAGGTGGAAGAGAGAATGTCTGTGGTGCATGGGATCCTTAATTATACTGGCTGCTTTTCTGAGGCAGTGACAAGTGCAGACAGTGTCAGTGAATGGGAGGCTGCTTTGCGTGATGGACTGGGCTATGTTCGCAACCCTCAACGAGGTGGGCCTCTTGGAGTATGAGCTCCCTGACAGAGCGAATGCTTGCCTGCCCAATCAGTCCCTCCTGTGTATATAATGAGGAGTGCCGGGTCCATTGGCATCCCGGATTCTGACTGTGTAACTGAAGCACATTGAGGAGTGGGACCGAGTTTGTAAATGGAGGGAATCTGGGGAAGGGACACCGGCCCCTGAGACGTTACTTCACAAACTTAGGCAGTTGAAGGCACAGCCACGAATTGGTGAAGAGATGAAAATTGGGGATGCACAGCAGGCTGGTGTTGATGGAGGGGCAGAGACCTTGAGGGACTCGAGGAAGTTGCGGCAGGAGGGAGGCAATAACCTTGGCCAAAACTGTCCAACCTCCCTCACCATGGGTTTTCCCATGACGGAGACCGCTGGCTGCCGGCAGGATCTTGAAGTCCCACCGAAGTCTACAGCATTCTGCCTGTGGCATCCTTGGCCAAAAGTGTGAGAGAAAGAGGAGAGGGAGGAATGAATTCACTTTGCATGCAAACGCATGAAGCATGATTTGTAATTCTGGGAACTGGATGGTTAGAATCCATTTATTCAGCACACAATTAAAGCCATCTTCATTGCCTATGGAATAAGCGTAATGCACAGAGAAATTTATCACCAAGTACATGAAAGGCTGTTGAAAGCCTATGAACCTTGATATGATTTATTTAAAGTGCTTAAAAATAAAATGTATATAAGGTTAAAATTGAGACCCCTAGGAATTACTGGATTCATTCCCTACACATTGAAGACTTTATTTTTATAGAATCCCTACAGTGCAGAAGGAGGCCATTCGGCCCATCAAGTCTGCACCAACCACAATCCCACCCCAGGCGCTACCCCCAAAACCCCATGCATTTACCCTGGCTAGTCCCCCTGACACTAAGGGGCAATTTAGCACGGCCAAGCCACCTAACCCGCACATCTTTGGATTGTGGGAGGAAACCGGAGCACCCGGAGGAAACCCGGGCAGACACGGGGAGAATGTGCAAACTCCACACAGACAGTGACCCGAGCCGAGAATTGAACCCGGGTCGCTGGCGCTGTGAGGCAGTAGTGCTAAACACTGTGCCACCGTGCCACTCAGTGATACCTCGGTGCATCATTGTACACTTGTTGCTGGTTGCTGGTCTGGGAGCACTCCCTGGCACTGTGAGGCAGCTGTTGTCCTCCCACACTCTGAAAGACATGCATTGGTCATGCTAAATTCTCGCTCACTGTACCTGAACAGGCGTTGGAATGTGGTAACAAGGGGATTTTCACTTCATTGCAGTATTAATGTCAGCCTACTTGTGACGCTAATAAATAAACTTTAATCCAAGATTAGTGATTTCATAGAAGCCTACAGCGCAGAAGGAGGCCATTCGGCCCATCAAGCCTGCACCAACAACAACCCCAGGTCCTATCCCCATAACCCCATGCATTTACCCTTGCTAGTCCCCCTGATACCAAGGAGCAATTTAGCATGGCCAATGCACCTAACTCACACATCTTTGGATTGTGGGAGGAAACCGGAGCACCCGGAGGAAACTCACACAGACACGGGGAGAATGTGCAAACTCCACACAGACAGTGACCCAAGCCGGGAATCGAACCCGGGTCCCTGGCGCTGTCAGGTAACAGTATTAACCAGTGTATTGGTCTGCATCTTATTCCAAAGTATCGGAAGTTCTCCCATTGTAATTGAAATCTCTTTTCCTTCACTTATTTCAGTGGTGCAAAGACTAAGCCATATCTAACTGTGGACCAGATGACAGAATTCATCAATTCTAAACAGAGAGATCCACGCTTAAATGAGATTCTCTACCCTCCAGTGAAACCCGAACAAGTTCAACAACTCATCGAGAAATATGAACCGAATGTTACCCTCGCCAAGAGAGGTTGGTTTATTTTTTGATTTGATTCGATTTGTTATTGTCACGTGTATTAGTATACAGTGAAAAGCATTGTTTCTTGCGCGCTTTACAGACAAAGCATACCGTTCATAGAGAAGGAAAGGAGAAAGTGCAGAATGTAGTGTCACAGTCATAGCTAGGGTGTAGAGAAAGATCAACTTAATGCGAGGTAGGTCCGTTCAAAAGTCTGATAGCAGCAGGGAACAATCTGCTCTTGAGTTGGTTGGTACGTGACCTCGGATTTTTGTATCTTTTTCCCAATGGAAGAAGGTGGAAGAGAGAATGTCCAGGGTGCGTGGGTTCCTTAATTATACTGGCTGCTTTTCTAAGGCGGAGGGAAGTGTAGACAGAGTCAATGGGTGGGAGACTGGTTTATATGATGAACTGGGCAATGTTCACTACCCTTTGTACTTTCTTGTGGTCTTGGGCAGGACAGGAGCCACACCAAGCTGTGATACAACCAGAAAAGAATGCTTTCTATGGTGCATCAGTAAAAATTGGTGAGAGTCATAGTAGGCATACCAAATTTCCTTACTCTTCCGAAAAAGTAGAGGCGAAAAAGTAGGGCTTTCTTAAATTTAGTGTCAGCATGGGGGAAACAGGACAGGTTGTTGCTGACCTGGACACCTAAAAACACGAAGATCTCGACCATTACCACTTCATCCCCATTGATGTAGACAGGCATGTTCTCCACTACGCTTCCTGCAGTCGATGACTATCTCCTTCATTTTGTTGACATTGAGGAGATTTGGGAGTTTATTCAGCTGATTGTATGCTTGTAGTATTGAACAAACATAAGATGATGATTGAATGGGGTTACCGTACTATTGATTGTTAAAGTAGTTTGGAAATGACATTCTTGTGTATCTATGGATAACAATGTATCGCTTGCAATACGCAATTGCAATTAGGAGGGATGTGATGGCCTAGTGGTATAATCATTAGACTTTTAACCTAGAAACTCAGCTAATGTTCTGAGGAGTCGGGTTCGAATCCCGCCACGACATTTAGTGGAACTTGAATTTAATAAAAAATATCTGGAATTAAGAATCTACTAATGATAATGAAACCATTGTCAGAAAAACCCATCTGGTTCACTAATGTCCTTTGGGGAAGGAAATCTGCCATCCTTACCTGATCTAGCCTATGCATGGCTCCTGGGCCACAGTTGACTCTCAACTGCCCTCCAAGGGCAACTTGGGATGGGCAATAAATGCTGGCCAGTCAGCGACGCCCATGTCCCACGAATGAACTTAAAGAAAATCCACAACAAGCTAATAACACACCAAATGACTCTGATAATATCACAAATCATGAGTGCTGTGCCTGGTTCATCTCTGCACTCAGTGATATATTGTGCCCTCGAGCACATTTCCACTTGCTGTTCAGCATAACATTCGCGTGGAAAATTACAGCAATATCACAAGAGGTCTCCCAAAACGCTCATGGCAGTAATGAAATCTATTACATGTTCATGGCGGTACATGGTGGACTGGTGTTTGTAGAGCTACATGGATAATCACGCAGGATGTTATTTTCCCAAGTGGTAACGCACCAAAGGTTGGAGGTGACACTATGAACCATTGTTGTGTCTCAGGCCGGGACTGTCCAGTCATTGCCCTTCTCAGCATCCAAAATGTCCGCCTGAGGTCAAAGGGCATTTTGTCTGTCCATCGAATTCTCTACCCTGCCCACAGTAGTTCCCATGATGGGAGAGACTGGAAGGTTTCCACGTCAGTGTCACGTCTAACATTTCCCACGTACACTCCACATGGTGTTGCACTGTATAACACATGGAAACGGATGTGAGTTAGGTTATTGCTTCCGGTAATCGTGTTCCCAAGTGATGACACATCGAAGGATGGAAGTGGCAGTGTTATAGCTGGTGGTGAATGTCTTGGTGATTAACGTAACCATCACCATGGAAACGTGACCCAAACTGGATCACGACACCAGGTGATCGATGGGTAAATGGGGATCTAAACCTATCATAGCCACACAGCATTTTGGGATATTCCCAAGACCTGGAATTTTTGCCTGTTGGGCGCGGGCACTCGATGGGGGCCAGTGGTACACATTCCTGGCTGTGGTCAGCCCCGGATCACAATCCCACATTGGCTGACCAATAAGCAGCCATCCAACGTCAAACACTCAATGAAAGGCTGAGTGCTGCCAGAGAGGGTGGGGAGAGGGCAGGGGGAGGGCGGGGAGAGGGCAGGGGAGAGGGCGGGGTGAGGGGGGGAGAGGGCGGGGGGAGGACAAACAGAGGGCGGGAGAGGGCAGGGGAGAGGGCAGGGAGAGGGCTGGGGGGAGGACAGGCAGAGGGCAGGGAGAGGGCAGGGAGAGGGCTGGGGGGAGGACAGGCAGAGGGCAGGGAGAGGGCAGGGACAGGGCAGGGAGAGGGTGGGCGGAGGACAGGCAGAGGGCAGGGGGAGAACAGGGAGAGGGCAGGGAGAGGGTGGGCGGAGGACAGGCAGAGGGCAGGCGGAGGGCGGGGAGAGGGCAGGAGGAGGGCGGGAAGAGGGTGGGTAGCGGATGGGGAGAGGGCGGGGAAGGGACAGGGAGAGGGGAGGGAGAGAGCTGGGAGAGGATGGGGAGATGGCAGATGCCAAGATCATGAAGGGTGTGGTCTAGTGTTTTATAGAACATAGAACATAGAACACTACAGCACAAACAGGCCCTTCGGCCCACGAGTTGCGCCGATCACATCAACACCTACCAACCTACAGACCTATCTATAACCCTCAATCTCATTAAACCCCATATACTCATCCAGAAGTCTTTTAAAAGACCCCAGCGAGTTAGCCTCCACCACCACTGACGGCAGCCGATTCCATTCACTCACCACCCTCTGAGTGAAAAACTTACCCCTAACATCACTTCTGAACTTCCCTCCTTGCACCTTAAATCTGTGTCCTCTCGTAGCAACCATTTCAACCCGGGGAAATAGCCTCTGAGAGTCCACCCTATCTATTCCTCTCAACATTTTATAAACCTCTATCAGGTCGCCTCTCAACCTTCGTCTCTCCAGGGAATAGAGTCCCAGCTCCCTCAACCTAACTTCATAAGGCATGCCTCCCAGTCCAGGCAACATCCTTGTAAATCTCCTCTGTACCCTCTCAATAGCTTCTACATCTTTCCTATAGTGAGGCGACCAGAACTGCGCACAATACTCTAAATGAGGCCTGACAAGGGTCTTATAAAGTTGCAGCATTACCACCCGACTCCTAAACTCAATCCCTCGATTAATGAAGGCCAGTACACCATACGCCTTCTTGACCACTTCCTCCACCTGCGAGGCCGATTTAAGAGTCCTGTGGACCCGGACCCCTAGATCCTTCTGCTCCTCAACACTACTCAGACTTCTGCCCTTAATAGTGTACTCATTCATCCCGTTGGTTCTGCCAAAATGGACGACTACACATTTATCCGCGTTGAAGTCCATCTGCCACTTCTCCGCCCAGTCCTGCATCCTATCTATGTCCTGCTGCAACTTTTGCCATCCTTCCAGACCATCCACAACACCACCGACCTTAGTGTCATCAGCGAACTTACTTACCCATCCCTCCACTTCCTCATCCAGGTCATTTATGAAAATGACAAACAACAAGGGTCCCAGAACAGATCCTTGAGGCACTCCGCTGGTGACTGACCTCCATTCAGAAAAAGCCCCATCCACAACCACTCTCTGCCTTCTGCAGGCAAGCCAATTCTGGATCCACAAGGCCAAAGGCCCTTGGATCCCATGCCCTCTCACCTTCTCAAGAAGTCTTGCATGGGGGACCTTATCAAACGCCTTGCTGAAGTCCATGTACACTACGTCCACGGCACTTCCTTCGTCAATGTGTTCAGTCACATTATCGAAGAACTCAACTAGGCTTGTAAGGCACGACCTGCCCTTGACAAATCCATGCTGACTATTCCTGATCATGTCAAACCTCTCCAAATGTTCGTAAATCTTGTCCCTCAGAAGCCTCTCCATCAGCTTGCCAACTACTGAGGTCAGACTCACCGGTCGGTAATTTCCCGGGCTATCTCTGTTCCCTTTCTTGAAAATAGGAACTACATCCGCAATCCTCCAATCCTCCGGAACCTCTCCCGTCTCCATTGACGACACAAAGATCATCGCCAGGGGCTCTGCAATCTCTTCCCTCACCTCCCACAGTATCCTGGGGTACATCCCATCTGGTCCAGGCGACTGATCGACCTTGATAGAATTCAAAAGTTCCAACACATCCTCCTCCTTAATATTCACGTACTCAATCTTTTCCATCTGCTGCAAATCCATAACAAAATCTCCCAGATCAGCTTCCACCGTGAATACTGAGGCGAAGTACTCGTTAAGCACCTCTGCCATTTCTTCTGGTTCCACACAAACCTTTCCCCCCTCACCTTTTATAGGTCCTATCCCTTCTCTTCTTATCCTTTTACCTTTCACATATTTATAGAAGGCCTTGGGATTCTCCTTAATCTTACCCGCCAAGGTCTTCTCATGACCCCTTCTGGCTCTCCTAATTTCCCTTTTAAGTTCCTTCCTACAGTCCTTAAACTCCTCAAGATCTTTAACCTCTCCTAATTCCCTGAACCTCTTATACACCTTCCCTTTCCTCCTGACTAGGTTCAACACAGCCTTTGTGCACCACGGTTCCCGCGACCTACCAAAACCCCCTTGTCTCATCGGAACGTTGTCATTCAGAGCTCCAGACACACATTCCTTGAATATCTGCCACCTTCCTTCGGTACTTTTCCCTAAGAACGCCTCCTTCCAGTTTATTTGTCCAAGTATCTTCCTGACTTCTTCGTATCTCCCCTTACCCCAGACAAACACCTTTCTAGCCTGCCTGATCCTATCTCGTTCCAATGCAATTGTGAAGGAGATAGAATTATGGTCACCATATCCAAGATGCTCTCCTACCGAAAGATCCATCACCTGCCCTGGTTCATTTGCCAGTACCAGGTCAAGTACAGCCTCTCCCCTCGTAGGCTTATCCACATACTGTGTCAGGAAACCTTCCTGAACACACCTAACAAACTCCTCCCCATCCAAACCCCTTACCCTAGGGATATTCCAGTCGATGTTTGGGAAATTGAAGTCTCCCATCACGACAACTCTGTTATTAAAACATCTCTCCAGAATCTGTTTCCCTATTTGCACTTCAACTTCCCTGTCACTATTGGGCGGCCTATAGAATACACCCAGCAAAGTTTTCGACCCTTTGCTGTTTGTAACTTCCACCCACAGAGATTCTGTAGACAGTCCTTCCACAACATCCTCTTTCTCTGTAGCCATGACACTATCCCTGATCAACAGTGCCACGCCACCACCCCTTCTGCCACCCTCCCTGTCCTTCCTGAAGCACCTGAAGCCTGGCACCTGAAGTACCCAGTCCTGTCCCTGAGACATCCAAGTCTCCGTAATGGCCACCACATCACAATCCCAAACAGCTATCCACGCCCTAAGCTCATCTACCTTATTCACTATACTCCTTGCATTAAAATATATACACTTCAGCCCCTCAGCCTGGGCATTTCCCATCTCCACCCCCTGTCTAACCTCCCTCCCATACTGCCTGCGGTCCTCCCCTACCTGGGAGCGAACCTCCTCCATCCCAGTCTCCCCATCACAATTCCCTCCCCCCATCCTTGTTTTGACATCCCATGTTTTGGCACAGTGGGTAGCACTGCTGCCTCATAGCGCCAGGGACCCATGTTCAATTCCTGGCTTAGATCCCTGTCTGTGCGGAGTCTGCACATTCTCCCCGTGCCTGTGCGGGTTTCCTCCGGTGCTCCGGTTTCCTCCCATAGTCCAAAGATGTGCGGGTTAGGTGGATTGCCCATGCTAAATTGCCCCTTAGTATCGAGGGGGTCCAACTAGGCTAAATACACGTGGTTACAGTGTTAAGACTGGGTGGCATTGTGGTCGATGCAGGCTCGATGAACTGAGTGACCTCCTTCTGCACTGTAGGGATTCTATGAGTCTATGAATGTGCTCCCTCAGGGGGACAGTCACTGAGGAGCGTCTCAGGGAGATGTTTATCTGTGAAAGATAAATGTCACTGTTAAAATATTCCCGAGTGTCTGAGATCTGTACACAGATCTCAGCTCCAAACACATTGGGTAACTGGATTTTGACCCGGACACTTCAGTTTGCTCTGGATCCAGGCTGCAGCTAAAATATAAAGCATGACCTGCCCGATTAACCCATCCGTCAACAGCAGGAACAGACAGGCCACATCCAATGGCATCTAGTCAGTCCCTGAATGGACTAAATTGCCTCCTGATTGTCAGTGGATGCACTTCTAACTAGCAATTGCCACCTGCTGAAATCATAGAACCCTACAATGCAGAAGGAGGCCATTCAGCCCATCGAGTCTGCACCGACCACAATCCTGCCCAGACCCATCCCCGTAACCCCACACATTTACCCTGCTAATTCCCCTGACACTAAGGGTCAATTTAGAATGGCCAGTCAACCTAAACCGTGCATCTTTGGAGTGTGGGAGGAAACCAGAGCACCAGGAGAACGTGCAAACTCTATTCGGACAATGACCCAAGGCCGGAATTGAACCCAGACCCCTGGCGCTGTGAGGCAGCCATTCTAATCACCGTGCCGCCCCGTTGCTCGAGTGCACAGCTCGCTGCGAGTGACGGCGTGAGTGTTGCACGAGTGCGCACCCACACGAGAGACGCACCCCATCTCCTTCTCACATCATTTCACGGGCTTCCGGGTCGAGAACTTGGCCACCCGAGCAACACAAAGCCCGGACCCACGGGTATTTGGGATTATGGCCCTTGACGATAAGGTTTAGTCAGCAATTCCTTTGTGGACAGGGATTTCAGAGAATAAGACCAGGGACCCCAAATGACTCACTGAAGATCCAAGCGAAGTAATTACTGACGGCCTCAAGCCATTCGGTGAACTAATAAAATCATTATTAGCTTGAATCTGAAGAGAAATCCCATCTTACAGCTTTTAGGGCTGGTTTTCAAAGGTTGAAGTGCACTAATGGTGATCCTCTTGAAGGCACTGGTGATTGAATGTTGTAATTATTAGGCCAAATGTTTACACAGGTCAGTGTGTGGGTGGCTTATTCATCATTTTCCCCAACCTCTGATTCGGAATATGATTAGTTTTAATGGTGAAGGGTGTTACTGTTGAAGTGTTTGGAGTGTTTACCTTTGACCTCTCCGCCAGGGTGAATACACAAAGAACAAATAACAAGAGATGGCTTAAGTGCATGTCCATCGATCTTTGAGCGGACCATTTGCTTCTTCAGAGCTATAAATCCCTCAGCCAGCCATCTAACTACCGGCACAGGGTTCCTGCCTTACTCGCACACATTCATCTCTCACAACCCAACCTCAAACAATACCAACTATTTGATGCCTCTCAACTCATTGTCTTGGTACATATTCCTTGGGCGGCAGGGTGGTATGGTGGTTGGCACTGCTGCCTCACAGCGTCAGGGACCGGGGGTTCGATTCCCGGCTTGGGTCACTGCCTGTGTGGAGTCTGCATGTTCTCCCCATGTCTACACGGGTTTCTTCCGGGTGCTTCTGTTTCCTCACTCCGTTCCCTCCCCCACCTCCGACGGTCCCCACGCCACAATCCACCTGTCCTGTTTTAACATGTTGCTGTTGTTCCTTGACTAACGTAACGTGAATCAATGAATGACAAAGTGCTACCTGTGATGGATTTGTTTGTATCCCCAATTATTTACTCTGCTAACCCCCCTGACACTAAGGGGCAATTTAGCATGACCAATCAACATAACCTGCACATCTTTGGATACTAAGGGGCAATTTAGCATGGCCTTTGATTTGATTTATTATTGTCACATTTATTAGTGTGCAATGAAAAGCATTGTTTCGTGTGCACTATACAGACAAGGCATACCATTCACAGAGAAGGAAAGGAGAAAGTAGAGAATGTAGTCTTACAGTCATAGCAAGGGTGTAGAGAAAGATCAACTTAATGCGAGTTAGCTCCATTCAAAAGTTTGACGCAGCAGGGGATAACCAGCACATAGAAATCATAGAAACTCTACAGTGCAGAAAGAGGCCATTCGGCCCATCGAGTCTGCACCAACCACAATCCCACCCAGGTCCTATCCCCATATCCCCACATTTTTACCCGCTACTCCCTCTAACCTACGCATCCTGGGACATTAAGGGGCAATTTAGCATGGCCAATTAACCTAACCTGTACATCTTTGGAGTGTGGGAGGAAGCCCATGCAGACACAGGGAGAATGTGCAGACCCCACACAGACAGTGACCTGAGCCAGGAATCGAACCCAGGTCCCTGGAGCTGTGAGGCAGCAGTGCTAACCACTGTGTTACCATGCCGCCCTTCTTTGGAGCACTGGAAGAAATCCCACGTAAACACAGGGAGAACGTACAGATTCCGCACAGTCACCTGAGGCTGGAATTGAACCCAGATCCCTGGCGCTGTGAGGCAGCAGTGCTACCACTGTGCCACTATGCTGCCCAATGTATCCATACGATGTATTAGTACCCGAGGTATTAATTCTCTTTGTTCATGTTACTTCATTGCTCCTGATGGAAAGCTCAGGATCAAAGGCAAAGTAAGCAAGTTATGAATGTTGATATTCCAGGAGAATGGTGATGAAAATGAAGCATATTGTCTCTAGTGTATACATTTCTCTATTCTCCAGCATTGAAATAGATTCTCTTGAAGCAACAAGGAGCCTGGAGACTCTGCCACTCATTGAGCCAATGTACATATCTCCAGAGAAACCAGGAAACTCTGTGTTTGATTGTTACAACCTTGTTCCTGTTTATTGAGTTCTGAAGTCAGTCGGCAAACAAAAGGATCACAAGAGCGCAGAACTGATGATCAGATGGGATGTACTTTTGCTTGATCTCTAAGATGGGTTAACAGAATGCCAGGGGTCTTAACTTTGGCAACTGCCATGGTTTTATTCAGAACGTTTGCGTTCCTTGATCTGGAGATGAATGTAAAGATAGTCTTAGGCACTTGAAGAGGGATTTTGCACTCACAGAATGCACCTTATGACCTCAGGTAGTCCCAAAGCATTTTACGGCCAATTGAGTGTAGTGTAGGAAATACAGCAGCCAATTTACACACAGTAACCTCAATCCCACAAAAATCAAAGTGATAATTACCAAATAATCTGATTTTAGTCAAGGAGGATAAATATTAGGAACTATGATGAGTTCAACCAGGCTAATAGATTGGCTTGTTCGAGTATGAATTACCTGGTGAGCCTGCTGCATGCAGCAGTACTGTACAACCGTAGGCTTTTCCGGTTCACGGGTTCCTAAGCTTGACCCTTCTGTGGTCTTGTGGAGTCCGTGGACCATATCTACGTTTTGTGTCTTAGGTCTCAAAAATCTCTTACTGCTATTTTGTTTGCACTTCAGTCCCACGGTCCTGATCTATGGGCACCTGCTGCGGAGAGGGGCAGGTCAGGATGGTAATCTCCTCATGAACCTGGCAAGGCGAGCAATCAATAGGTCCAGGCAGCGGGCAATTGATGGTGTCATCCATCCTCACTATCTGCCCCTCTATCGCGGCTACATTCATGGCCAGGTGTCCCTGGAGAGGGAACATGCGGTGTCCATGGGCACAGTTGATGCCTTCCGCGCCCACTGGGCACCACAGGGGCTGGACAGTGTTATCGTCCCTGATAATTGCATTTTGATTTAATGTTTTAAGTTTCCTTTGTACTTCTGTTTTTTGTTCAGGCTGTTCCCCCCTCCTTTTGGGAAACTGCCACAGTTAATTTGAGTTAGTTTATTTGGTCAGTGTCAAAAAGAGATACCTGATGAGTCCGAATTGATGGTTAAATCAGGGAGCCTCATGCTCCCTGTTTAAAGCAGGTGTCATGATGTGAATATGCCGGTGTTGGACTGGGGTAAACACAGTAAAAAGTCTGACAACACCAGGTTTAAGTCCAACCGATTTATTTGATAGTAAACTCACTAGCTTTCGAGGGGTTTCCCTCTTCTTCAGGTGAATGCATTCACCTGAAGAAGAGGGAAACCCCTCGAAAGCTAGTGAGTTTACTATCAAATAAATCGTTTGGACTTAAACCTGGTGTTGTTAGACTTTTTAAAGCAGGTGTGTCAGACTCCCAGCCTGCATTCAGCAGGGAGTAACTGGAGACCTGGCTGTGTATAGATGTATGGTGTAAATAAAGTAACTTGGTGAGGGGACTTCCGCCTCCATAGAGTTATTACAGGAACACAGGAATTAGGAGCAGAAGTAGGTAAATTCAGCCCTTCGAGCCTGCTCGAAATATATTAGAAATATATCTATCTCCTTCCTAAAACGATTCAATGATTCAGATTCCACCATGCTATGTGGCAGCAAGTTCCACAAATTCACCACCCTCTGTGAGAAATAATTCCTCCTCACCTCAGCTTTAAATCTGCCACCTCTCAACCCATACCCGTAACTTCTTGTTCTAGATTGACCCATAAGAAGAAATATCTGGTCTATATTTACTTTATCAATCCCTTGCAGTATTTTATATACCTCGGTCACATTGCCCCTTGTCATTCGAAACTCCAGCGAGGAAAAGCCCAAACTGTTTAATCTCTCCTCATATATCAAACTTTTCGTCCCCGGAATCAATCCGATGAACCTCCTCTGAACTGCCTCCAATGTCACCACATCCTTCCTCAAGTAAAGTAGCCATGACTGGACACAGTACTCCAGATGTGGTCTCACCGACACCCTATACAATTGTTGGCCCAGAACAAAACAGGTTAACTCACCCTGTTACATGGATTTGAACGCCAGCACCTTCGACAGTGCAGCGCTCCCTCAGTCCCACACTGGAGGGCCAGCCCACCCTAGACCTTTTGTGCTTAACCACCTGTGAGTGGGACTTGAACCCACGACCTTCTGATTCACAGGTACGAGTGCTGTCAGGTGAGCCACGGCCTACAATGAGGCTTTGTCGGCAAAGTTGGCATTTTTGGTTATTCATTCATGGGTGGCCAGCATTTACTGCCCATCCCTGGTTGCTATGGCTCTGGAGTCACATGTAAGCCAGACTGGGTAGGGACGGTAGATTTCCTTCCCTAAGGGAACACACGGTGGTACAGTGATTAGGACTGCTGCCTCACAGAGCCAGGGACTTGGGTTCGATTCCTGACTTGGGTCATTGTCTGTGCGGAGCTTACATGTTCTCTGTGTAGATTTCCTCCAGGTGCTCCGGTTTCCTCCCACAGTCCATAGATTGTGTGGGTTAGGTGGATTGGTCATGCTGAATTGACCCATCCTGTCAGGGGGGGCCTAGCTAGGGTAAATGCATGCGGGTTATGGAAAAAGAACCTGGGTGGGATTGTGGTTGGTGCAGACCCAATGGGCTGAATGGCCTCATTCTGCACTGTAGGGATTCTATGATATTAATTTTTGATTTGATATTTAATGATTTTCCTCACAATGGTTTCATGCTCATCAGTAGCTTTTTAATTCCAGATACTTCCAGTGGTTGGCACTGCTGTTTCACAGCTCCAGGGACCTGGGTTCAATTCCTGGCTCGGGTCGCTGCCTGTGTGGAGTTTGCACGTTCTCCCTGTGTCTGTGTGGGTTTTCTCCGGGTGCGCTGGTTTCCTCCCACAGTCCAAAGATGTGTGGGTTAGGTTGATTGGCCATGCTAAAATTGCCCCTTAGTGACCTGAGATGCATAGATTAGAGGGATTAGCGGTTAAAATATGTAGGGATATGGGGGTAGGATTGTGGTCGGTGCAGACTCGATGGGCTGGATGGCCTCTTTCTGCACGGTAGTGATTCTATACGTATCTTTTGTTGAATTCAAATTCCACCAGCTACCATGGCAGGATTGGAACCCGGGTCCCCCCAGAACATTAGCTGCTTTTCTGGATTAACAGTCTAGCGATTACACCACTAGGCCATCGCCTCCCCTGTTGAGACTGGCCCAGGATCTAAAGCATTAGGAGTCAGCCGAGGATTAACTCTGAATAGAGAGGCAGAGAAGGAAAGGAATCAAAGCCAGCTCTCCAGTATCCCCATGTTCCCAAAGATCTGGTGACCAAGAATCCACTGACTTAGTCACATGAAGACCCATAGCAGAAACCTTCGTCCCTGAGTAGACATCATCGAGGGACGGACAATGGTGATTAATCTGAAATGAATTGAAAATAGACGCATTGATTTTTCTATGCGCTTCTATTTCTACTTTGAATGAACTTGCTTTTGAGTTTAAAGCCTGAGTACATATTCTGACAAAGCTTTAACTGTTCCGTTCTCCAAACCCTCAGAGGGCAACTGAGTTCTTGTGCGTAAATTCAGGCTATGATTACAGTTGCAAGGATTCTTCAACTCTTTGGGTGCTGATCCATCTTCTGACATTGTGCATCTGAAGTCACACTGCGGTTGCTAGAGAGGGAAGGTTGAGTTATGAGTGTGGCCTTTGTCACTGAGCACAAGAGAACATTTCTTAAACATCTAGAAATGTAACACTGCCTTCACTTTATCATACAACCAGACAATGCCCTACTTGATCTCCCGAACCCGGCTCTCAGCCAATTTTACAACGCATCAGGCGTTCAGATGACACCCCACAGAACTCTGTTTGCCCCGGTTCATAGGCAGGACACGAACTGAGTGCAAAACTGAACTTTTAAACGCTCCTAGGCGATCCTTTGTAGACCATCACCGGCTGTGAGGACACTTCTGACTCTCTGGGGTAAATTTTCCACTTCTTCCCCCCACAGGAATTGTAGAGGGCGAGGGGTGGATGACAGAAAGGTCCATTGACCTCGGGTGGGATTTTCCAGTTTCGGGGCGAGCGCAGCTGGAAAATCTCACCTGCCCTTGTCCATTCTCATCGGCAACTGGGCTAACAATCTCTGGCAAACAGAGCAAGAGGCCACAGAGAGCTAAAGACAAGTCCATTGCACCTGATTTTAGGTGTTTTTCTCCTGCTACTTTCTTTTGACTTGAGAACTATAGGAGCCAGCCTTTGCTTTCTGAATCGGTGCCTCCAATGCCCTCTTGTGCTTTGCATTTATCAGTAAAGGCTGGGTACTTTCTGAGATATAAGACCATGGCTCCCTCATCACTTAGAATCCCTACAGTGTTGAAGGAAGCCATTCAGCCCATTGACCCTGCACCTACAACAAACCAAGCCAGACTTTATCCCCTTAACCCCATGTATTTATCCTACCAGTTCCCTACGCTGCCACCGTGTTGCATTCTTCTTTTCAGTGTCAGCAGAACAATCATATGACAAGGAATAAAAAAGCAATATGGGCTCCTTATCACAGATAAGATTACATATATTTGATTTGATTTGATTTATTATTGTCACATGTATCAGTATATTGTGAAAACTATTGTTTCTTGCGCGCTATACGGACAAAGCATATATTCATAGAGAAGGAAAGGAGAGGGTGCAGAATGTAGTGTTACATAGCTAGGGTGCAGAGGAAGATCAACTTAATGCAAGGCATGTCCATTCAAAAGTCTGATGGCAGCAGGGAAGAAGCTGTTCTTGAGTCGGTTGGTATGTGATTCAGACTTTTGTATCTTTTTCCCTACGGAAGAAGGTGGAAGAGAGAATGTCCAGGGTGTGTGGGGTCCTTAATTATGCTCGCTGTTTTTCCGAGGCAGCGGGAAGTGTAGACAGAGTCAATGGATGGGAGGTTTGCGTGATGGATTGGGCTTCATTCATGACCTTTTGTAGTTCCTTGTGGTCTTGGGCAGAGCATGAACCCATACCAAGCTGTGATACAACCAGAAAGAATGCTTTCTATGGTGCATCTGTAAAAGTTAGTGAGAGTCGTGGCTGACGTCAAATTTCCTTAGTCGTCTGAGAAAATATGTACAATGCTAATCGGGCTTATACCTTTGATGTTTGCTGCTGTATGCTAAGTACAGAGACATGGGACTACAATATCACATTCTGTCTCAGCGGTAGTGATTGAGAGCAGTTTATGATGTGCCCGCTTGAAGGTATATATATATATGTGTCCTAGCACAACACATGAGAAGTCCCAGAGTCCAAGACCATGTTATTGCAGGGATTATCACAGAAGTTCAAGTTTGTTTATTAGTAGGCTTAGATTAATACTTCAATGACGTTACTGTGAAAATCCTGAGTCGCCACATTCTGGCGCCTGTTCTGAGAGAGAATTTAGCATGGCCAATGCACCTAACCAGCAGATTGTGGGAGGAAATCAGTGCCCCCGAGGAAACCCACGCAGACACGGGGAGAATGAGCAGGCTCCGCACAGACGGTGACTTGAGCCGGGAATGGAACCCAGGTACCAGGCGCTGTGAGGCAGCAGTGCCGACCACTGTGTCACCGAATATCAAGAATAGATACCATTAAAGTAGATGAAGCTAAGAGTCCATATGATATAGGAGCAGAGTTAGGCCATTCGGCCCATCGCAGCTGCTCCGCCCGGACTATCACAGTGCCAAATTTGTTTGTTGATCACTAATTCACATTACGGTAATCAAGGAACAACAGCAACACATTAAAACAGGGCAGACTGTGGGGTGGGGAGCGGTGGGGTGGGGTGGGGGAGGTGGAGGTGGGGCAATTTTCTTCCATGTCTGATTGGATCACCAGACAAACCAAGGCTGTAGATGTCACTACCCTTCTTTCTCGCACGAAGCCTAATCAGCAATACGGAATACTTGAGTGTTGCAACGCTTCACAAAACAGCCCGAAGGAAGAGGAATGTGAGCCTTAAATTTGAAAATATCTGAGGGGGGGGGACATAAATGACGTGCGTTCAGCGCACCCTCCACAGCTCAGCCCGAGTGGCTGCAGGTGGCGTTATTGAGTGATGTATCAAACACCTCGGCAAACAACTCGCGGCTGTTCTCCAGACCTGACCACATTAATCAAAATTCGAAATAAACAGGTGTATTTGCGCTTTCGTTCTCCAGCTGAGCCTGGCTTGCTGACAAATCCCCGGGATTTGCTGCAAATGTGCAGACAGTCAAGGAAAAAAAAAAGCGACCTGTCAGCACATCCAGGGGAAATTACACTGAATTGGAACGGACAAGTTGTATTTCCCTGAAGATTTTTCGGGGCGATATTAATTTGTTGATCAGCGGATGGACAGCAGCAGCCTATAACCCCTGGCAGTCCGAATATTCTCCGGGGGGGGGTGCAAATTGGCTTGATGGCGACGGAGAAATATCGCTGCTAAAAAGATTAAGTGAAACATTGGCCACTGTTACAGAAAGCAATGCGTTGTTGGTTCTACTGAAGCAATTCCTCCGGCGAGCTGAGAGCTACGGGCAAATAAAACACATGTCACTTGGAATAAGCAAATGAGCTGTTTGTGCAGGTTAGGCAGATTGGCCATGTTAAATTGTCCTTTAGTGTCAGAGGGATTAGCAGGGTAAATCCGTAGAGTTGCAGGGATAGGATTTGATTTATTTTTATTTGATTTTTTTAAAAATCTGATTTATTGTTGACACATGTATTGGGATACAGCGAAAAGTGGTGTTTCTTGCGCGCTACAAAAAGCATACTCTACATAGAGAGGGAAAGGAGACGGTGCAGAATGTAGTGTTACAGTCATAACTAGAGTGTAGAGAAAGATCAACTTAGTGCAAGGTAGGTCCATTCAAAAGTCTGACGGCAGCAGGAAAGGAGCTGTTCTTGAGTCAGTTAGCACACCTCAGGATTGTTGTCGGTGCAGTCTCGATGGGCTGAATGGCCTCCTTCTGCACTACAGGGATTCTATGATTTCTGGGGTACTGCAGTCATTGAGAGGAGGGGATTAGGGTTTCAATTGTAACTGTGAGTAGAGGAAGGAAGTGAGTCTGAGGCTTTCACTTACAAAGGATGGACCCCTACAAAACCACCTTCTGCTGTTTTCATAAATCATTGTATTCCTACAGTGCAAAAGGAGACTATTCGGCCAATCGAGCCTGCACTGACAACAACACCATCCAGGCCCTATTCCTGTAACACTACATATTTGCCCTTGAGACTAAGGGGCAAGTCAGCATGGCCAATTCACCTAACCCGCACATCTTTGGACTGTGGAAGGAAAACAGAGCACCCGGAGGAAACCCACCCAGACACGGGAAGAATGTGAAAACTCCGCGAAGTCAATGACCCAAGGCCGGAATCGAACCGGGGTCCCTGGCGCTGTGAGGCTGCAGCGCTAACCACTGTGCCCACCCTGTCCAGGGCAAACCTTCCCATAAATGGAAGTGGGTCTATAGGTCAACTAGTACATCCTCCCATGGTCCAATGGGTAACCGTCTGCTGTGTACTGGTTCTGGTGGGTTGGGGTCTGTTGACAAGTTGACACCCTTGACTGGTTTTGACAAGCTGCTCCGCGTCTTCCTCTATCTCAGGCCACCATCCTCTGGTTCTTAAATTATGCTCAGTACCAATCACTCCCAGGTGGGTGTCATGAGCTAGCGACACCAGTCTGGGCCTAAGCTTTGGTGGCACTGAATGTCTGCTGCCTCTGAGAACACAACTGTTGCGCGCAGTTCATCTTGGGTGGCGATGTGCACCTTGGAATGGGCAATTCTCCCAGTTTGCAGCTCGGAAACTCCCTGTCTGATGTCCTCCAATTCTGGATCTGACTCTCTTTCAATCCCTCTCATTGCCATCGCCCTGGGTGTGGGATGGATTGTGGGGTGGGCTTCCACACATGGAGCCAATAGTCCAACTTCCTCCTCTCACGGGGATCTGAGTGCTTGATCCACCCTCAGTCATTGTGACAAAGATTCCCATCCACTTTGACTTAGAACCGTAGAAATGGTGGTAAAGCATGGTTTGTGCATGTTATCCAGTTACCCCAGCGTTGTTATTTGTGGCTTCTTTTCCTTCATCTCTTTGTGTTGGCAGCATGACTGGGTTGTAACAGATTTGAAGTGATTTTCAAAGGAAGCAAATGTAATGTGAGAAAAACCTCCTTCACATGGCGAGTGGTTTAAGTCTGAAATGTACCACCTGGAGACAGGTTCAATCGAGGCATTCAAGAGGGAATTGGATGATTATTTGAATGAGAACAACGTGCAGGGGTATGGGGAAAAGGCAGGGGAATGGCACTAAGTCACAAAGCTCGTTTAGAGAGGCTGTTCAGAGGTGATGGGCCAAATGGCCTCCTTTTTTTGTATTCATTCATGGGACATGGGCGTCGCTGGTTGGCCAGCATTTATTGCCCATCCCTAGTGACCCTTGGAGGGCAGTTGAGAGTCAATGACATTGCTGTGGCTCTGGAGTCATATATCGGCCAGACCGGGTAAGCATGGCAGATTTCCTTCCCTAAAGTACATTGGTGAACCAGATGGGTTTTTCCGACAATGGTTTCATCGTCATCAGTAGATTCTTAATTCTGAATATTTTTTATTGAATTCAAATTCCACCATCTGCTGTGTGGGGATTCGAACCCAGGTTCCCAGAACATTAGCTGAGTTTTTGGATTAATAGTCTAGCGGTAATACCACTGGGCCATTGTCTCCCCCTACTACACCATAACAATTCTGTGATTCTGTAATGACTATGTGTATCATTATTTAAATTAAGACACTCCACATTCATTCGCTCCTTTGTCCAATGACTGAAATTTCTTGCTGCAAAGAGACTTGTCAAAGTTTTTCATCGTGCACTCGTTAGGCCAAATTTCACACCATGGTGATGATTTATATCAGAGGGAAGTGAGTGCAGATTGATTGGAAAGTCGAATCTAATTAGCTGGTGCATTGCCATGGAGAAAGAACTGGGTTCTCCAAGGTCCCAGACAACTCAACAAAGTTGCAAGTTTTGAACATATTCCTTTTGTTTGCACAGAATGGGTCCTTCAATCTGAATGTATGATGCTTTGAGCAAGTATAAATGAGCCATATTACAAACTGGACTGATTACCTTTGTAAAAACTCCAGCTGTGAAGGAACAGTGCTTTATTGCACAAAATGAAGCAAAGCAAAAACCACACCTGTGGTGAACACTAACAGGTCCCAACTGGGACAATACATCAATGGACCCACTCAGGGGCCTGCTTTATACAGGGCTCGGTATATGTGCTCCACCTGGGAAGTTAATTACCAATCCCCAGTCCTCCAGGGAGGTCAATTAGTGATTCCCCATGTAAGTCCTGGGAGTTATCACAAACTTAACTTGGTCGGTAGGGCAGCCAGTGTCGTTCCCTTGGATATAACCTTTCTCCATTCTGACAGACTGAGCCTGAAAGCTAGTCTGAGACTTGCTGCCCCATTCATTTTAAGGTTAGTCCTTCCTGCTGGAGGAGGGGGAAGGCTATTTTACTAACTGATTGAGTGGGAGATAAATGACATCATTGGAATTAAAACTAGGCCCCTCCTTGGTTGAAGACACTAGGTCCTCCCACCCACGAAACCAATTGAGAACACGTTACTGGCCCCACCTCCCCCCTCCTCTGCACTTGGCCTGGGGACCATCGAGATGATGGTCTCCGTCACTTTGCTACCTGTATGAAAATAATGGGATCCATTTATAAGAAGGCGTTATGTAGCAGTGATAATTGTAATGAGGAGGCGATGGCTTAGTGGTATTATCGCTAGACTATTGATCCAGAAACTCAACTAATGTTCTGGGGACCCAGGTTTGAATCCCACCATGACAGATGATGGAATTTGAATTCAATAAACAAAGATATCTGGAATTAGGCAACTACCATGGAACCATTGTCAGAAAAATCCATTTGGCTCACTAATGCCTTTTAGAAAAAGAAATCTGCCATCCTTACCTGGTCTGGCCTCCATGTGACTCCAGAACTGCAGCGATGTGGTTGACTCTCAGTTCTGTGATTCTGTAGGCTATGGGCCAAGTGCTGGCAAGTGGGGTTAGGTGGGAAGGTCAGAACCTTTCATGCATTGGTGCGGACTCGATGGGCCGAAGGGCCAAAGGATTCTGTCCTCAGGCAACTAAGGATGGACAGTAAATGCTGGCCAGCCAGCGATGCCCATGTCCCACAAATGAATAATAAAAAAATGTAACATCTCTCCCTAACCTATATCTCACAACCAATCTCCATGTATTCGTGAATGTGGTTGAGGACTTGCCAGTGCAGATAGATAGGCAAATAGATTCTGCTATCGGGACTGACAGCGTAGGGTTAATGGATAACTTTAAATCGTGGCTGCGTAGAGTACCACAGTGAAATTCAATAGCAGTGATTAATTAGGCAAATAATCACTATAAGTGACTGTTCAATCAATATATACTCTCCTGTTGGAAAGCACTCACCAGCACTTTAAGCAATTGATTTAATCAACTGCTCTGCCTCTCCTAAGCCACCGTTTGGAATTTTACTTCTCAATATTATATTCCTTTATTCCCTATAAACTCAGAGCCGGCCACTGGCCCCCAGTAAGGGTGGCCACATGTTCCAGGCAGGTAGAAGGGGTCGTTTGATGGATCCTGTGTATGGTTTGCTTCATTGCAGGTGGCACAGTGGTTAGCAGTGCTGTCTCACAGCGCCAGGGATCCGGGTTCAATTCCCGGCTTGGGTCACTGTCAGTGTGGAGTTTGCACATTCTCCCTGTGTCTGTGTGGGTTTTCCTCCGGGTGCTCCAGTTTCCTCCCACAGCCCAAAGATGTGCAGGTTAGGTTGATTGGCCGTGCTGAATTGCCCCTTAGTGCCCCAGCATGTGTAGGTTAGAAGGATTAGCAAGATAAATATGAGAGGTTGTAGGATAGGGCCTGGGTGGGATTGCTGTTGGTGCAGATTCGATGGGCCGAGTGGCCACCTTCTGCACTGTAGGGATTCTATGATTCATTCATGCATTTTTAAGATACTTCTGCCTATGCAATTACGTTTAAATGCTAAGCTTAAAAAATTAACAAACACGACTATATTTTAAAACTCAGAAGGCATGCTGGGTTAGTCAGAAATTGACTACATTTTTTGAAGGGTACAATGCAAGCAACAAAGATTTTTAATGAACAACATCTCCAAGGCCGGTTTCTCCAAGTTGGAGACAGCATGTGCCAAACAATTTCTATAACCAAGATAGCAAATGACTTATATTGTAGTTTCAGCTCTGTGTTCGCAATTCACTTCAGTTCAGCTTTGTTTTTGAGTTGACAGAAAAAGCCCATCTTTCTCCAGCTTTTCTCTTTCTGTTCGTTTTTATAATGATTTAAATTTAAGCTCTGTTCAATAAAAGAAATTCATTTTAACATCATACCTGTGCCGCCTTCGTCTATTCTAAGGAATGAGTGGACCCTACAGGGTGGCATGTTGATACAGTGGTTAGCACTTCTGCCTCACGGTGCCAGGGACCCAGGTTCAGTTCCGGCTTTGGGTCATAGTCCGGGCAGAGTTTGCATGTCTGCCCTGTGTCTGCGTAGATTTCCTCCAGGTGCCTCCAGTTTCTTCTCACAGTCCAATGAGGTGCCATGCTAAATTGCCCCTTAGTGTCGGGGGACTAGCGGTGTAAATATGTATAGGCTTTTAGATTAGATGGATTGGCCATGGTTAATACATGAGGTTACAGGGATAGGGCCTGGGTAAGATGTTCTGTCAGAGGGTTGGTGCAGACTTTATGGGCTGAATGGCCTCCATCTGCATGGTAGGGATTCTATGATTCTATGAAGTGTGCCACCCACCATC